>NC_134356.1:36678321-36978321 GCF_048569485.1 Anomaloglossus baeobatrachus | reverse complement strand
ACTTGTTTCCGGTCCTGGTTTTAGGGTCCGAGTGCCCCCCTTTGTACTCCGGTTTCCGGGTCGGTTCCCCGTGACGGTAACGGCGAGCTACAACCCTGTCCCGGTCCACCTTGGTTCTGCCGAGCCGTCTTCTGGTCTCCTGCTGACGGAGACCACCGTCTGCCACCTAGCCAAAGGCACCAGGGCTCCTACCCTGGTATCGTTCAACTTGAACCTCCTCTGCTGGAGCTACACCTAGCTCCAGCCCACACTCCTCTCCACTCAAACTGCAAACTGCACTGAAGCTTAACTGCTTGTTTTCCCGCCCCGGGCTGTCTAAACCCCTGGGTGGGCGTGTCCAAGCACCTGGTCACACCCACTGGTGTGCCTGTCTTTCCCTAAGGGGGGGTGACTAGGGTTTCAGGTCGGCTATGTGTTTCCTAAGTTGGGGACGGTGTTGTGTAGGGGCCTATCTGTGACTACTGTTTTTGCCAGGGCGTCACATTCCCCCTTGCTTTAATACAGACCGTCTGCGGGCTGTCCGACCACCAACATTTACTAAACTAGAAAAGATGAAAAGGGTAAAACAGATTACAAATATACTAACATATTTACATTCAAGCATATTTGTTTTCTTCCCTTACGGGAGGCATTTTTCTTAAACATTTCACATATAAAAACCGGGACGGGACGGACCGGGTCCTTCTCACCTCACCCACCCAAAACAACCTAGCCCTAATGCCACCACTAAAACACAGGTTGGCACCCCTTGCCCAAGTCCAGGGTAGGTCCGGGTGTTGCCCAAACGGGCCGGGTAAAAAGTTCCTTACCCGACAGTCTTTATCAAGGGCCCCACGTCCAGGGGACTCCTGACCCGGAGGTTAGTCACCGATTTTGCTGGTGACAGGGCCTCGGCCGACTCTACCGCAGGCCCTTCCACCAATCAGCCTCTCCAGAGACTGCGGCATGGTGAGAAGGTTGGTCAGGGGCTATTTACAAGACCCAATAGTTTATGGGTTGGCCTGCAAGTTCACGACCATTGTCTATTTAACTGCCAATGGGAACTGTAAAAGCACACAGACAGTCCCAACGGGGACTTTAAACTGGAGGTAGCCGGGAACCACTACCACTGCTGCATGGGGCCGTATGGCTCACTTGGCCCCCGGGGGTCAGCATTCCGGGACCAGCTGCAATGCATCCCGGAGCTTTGAACTTCCATCGGGAACGGAGGTGGTATAGCAGGTGACACCGTTGCTCCCGGAAGCAGTGCCGGCCGGCACTCTCTTATTATGTAGGAAACAGGCTCCAGCTCCAGGTAGGTCAACGAGGATGAAACGGTCTGGATACCTTTCTCCCGTCGCGACACTGTGCAGGTAGCTCGGCTCTCACGGGACCACACCACAGCCACCATTCTCCTGACCTCCGCTTTCTACTCCAGCACCTGTTGCAGTGACTGTGACCTCACCCGGACACAGAATCTCGCCAGCTCCCGCTTCAGACAGGCGGCGGTCCCCATCGGTAAGCGATCTGACTCGCGTTCCTCCGCGGGGATCTCTGCTCCGTCTCGGAGTGCCGCCGCTCCAGTGGTCGGCGCGGCACCAGCATCAGGTTTAGGGGCAGACATCTTCTCGCTTCTCCCCTTGGTCTTTTGCCGGCACTCCTTCATGCGGCCTGTTAGTTTCGTTTTACGACCTCCGGGTTTACCTGCCGGCAGTGTTCCCAGGGGGCGGGGCTTCGACTTTCATGAACTTTTCTCGGGGAAGAAGACGCTGGGCTGTAGTTTTCCCGCCCAAAGATGGCGGCAAAAATGGCGACTTCTGAAAATTTAGCAACGGATCACCGTTGACTGTCCAATACAAGGCACACTTCCACAAGGTAAGTGGAAGGGTAAGTATCCTGTTCGTGACGCCAAGTTTCGGGGTGTGCCACCCCCATGCCAGCAGCTGGCGCTGCACGGATCTGGGTCTGCTGGGGTAGTGGCTCGAGGGTCTCCGGACCCGGGGGTCTCGAGGACACGCCGAATAAATGGGGGGATGTAGATGTACGGGCTAGCCCGTATTAAGTTCGTGACGCCACCCACGGTGTGTAGTGAGCTGGGACACTACCGCTGCGGTTATCGGGCACCCAGGGGAGAAGTAGTGGCAGATGGATGTTAACCCCTCCATGGGTAGGGATGGTTTCCCCGGGGCCCAGTGTCTGGTGCAGGGTATAGCGACGGCAAGGAGGATGCTTGATTACTCACAGTCAATAAATCACACAAGTCTCTGGCAAACCAAGGTTCTGGTGGTCGGTGCCGTGGCCGGTTGCATTTGGGTCCCCCACCCGGGCTGGTGGTCTCTATCCTTTTCCTCTGCACTGACTTTGTGTAAGGTGAACTTCCTGGTCTGGAACTCAGGAGTCCGCTCCCGGCTGGATGTGGCCTAAGGAGCCATGCCCGCAGACGCTGGCCCGTGGGATCTATGGGCCCTGGCGGTGACCTCTTATCCCTATCAGTGGGCTGTTGTCTTCTATGAGGGACTTTGTGTGGGACAGGACCTCTAGTCCTGGCCTCAATCGGTTAATTAACCAGGCCGCTTGTTTCCGGTTCTGGCTTCAGGGTCTGAGTACCCCCCTTTGTGCTCCGGTTTCCGGGTCGGTTCCCCGGGTCGGTACCGGCGGGCTACAACCCTGTCCCGGTCCACCTCGGTTCTGCCGAGCCGTCTTCCGGTCTCCTACTGACGGCAACCACCGTCTGCCTTCTAGCCAAAGTACCAGGGCTCCTACCCTGGCACCGTTCAACTTGAACTTTTCCTGCTGGAGCTACACTTAGCTCCAGCCCACACTCCTTTCCAAACTGAACTTCAGACTAATCTGACTAGAACTGCTTGTTTTCACGCCCTGGGCTGTCTAGACCCCTTGGTGGGCGTGTCCCAACCGCCTGGTCATGCCCACTGGTGTGTCTGTCTTTCCCTAAGGGGGGAGTGACTATGGTTTCAGGGCGGCTGTGTGTTTCCTAAGTGAGGGATGGTGTTATGCGGGGGCCTATCTGTGACTACCTGGTATTGCCAGGGCGTCACACAACCGTTCTCTTTACTTCGTACTCCTGAGGTCTGGCTTCCTGTTGCTTCCTAATCCCTCCTCCAAGTCATTATGTCCAGAGAGGCTCCCTTCAAGACAGGTTATGAGTAGTGATGAGCGAGTATGCTTGTCACTACTCGGTACTCGCACGAGTATCACTGTACTCGGGCTACTCGGCGGGGACCGAGTAATCTCGCGATACTCGTGCTGTACTCGTGGTCTTCAACCCAGCATGTTGGCGCTCTTTTGAGAGCCAGCCCTCATGCAGGGATTGGCTGGCAGACCACTGCAATGCCACAGTCCTGTTAGTTGTGGAATTGCAGTGATTGGCCGGCCTGCACAGCGTGACCGAGCCTTTATACCGGCGGGCGCGCTGTGCTCTGCACACAGCCATCCAGACAGTCAGTGCAGGGAGAGTGTTGCTGCTTTAGGGAAAGGTTTGCGGCCCTTTATAGTTATTTCCGTAGCAGGGCTGCAAACAGTGTGACCAGAAGTCCTTCTCAGGACTATTGTAGTTGTATACAGGCAGGCAGGGTATAGCCAGGTCGGAGTACAGGAGCAGAGTCCTTCTCAGGACTATTGTTGCTGTATACAGGCAGGGCAGGCAGGGTATAGCCAGGTCGGAATATAGGCTAGTGACCAGAAGAGTCCTTCTCAGGACTATTGTAGCTGTATACAGGCAGGCAGGCAGGGTATATAGCCATTCCTAGTGGTGACCGTATACCAGCCTTCATCACCATATCTGGGGCTGGTGTACACAGTCTAAAACAGTCCTGATAGTGTCAGACTTCTCAGTAATTGTCGCTCCTAAAAACCTGTTAGGTTCTTAGTGCGTCCGTGCTTGCATTTAAAAACCACACGTGTGTGCCTGTCGGTGGCAGCGTACAGGTGCACTTGTGTGCGTTTTGCACAAACTAGTATATAACGCACAAGTCTAGTGAATAATACACGTCAGTCAGCAGTGGCTGATAGTGTCAAACTTTTCAGTAATTGTTGCTCCTAAAAACCTGTTAGGTTCTTAGTGCGTCCGTGCTTGCATTTAAAAACCGCACGTGTGTGCCTGTCGGTGGCAGCCTACAGGTGCACTTGTGTGCGTTTTGCACAAACTTGGATATAACGCACAAGTCTAGTGAATACACGTCAGCACAGCATTGCAAAATGCGCAAGGGCGTTGGCAAGGAACAAGGAAGTGGACGTGATGGTGGTGCAGGCTGAGGCCGAGGTCGTGGGCAAGCTCTAATTTCGCCACAACAAAGGGCCACATCTACTCGCTCGCACGTCCTGTCCCAAATTCTTGGGGACCGCAGCAGTACACCGCTCTTGAACCAAGACCAGTGTCAACAGGTTGTTAGTTGGATAGCGGATAATGCTTCCAGTCAGATTGGCACCACCACAAACACTCTGTCTTCCACACGGTCAAGTGTCAGTAGCCGTGATACTGCACCGCACATTTCAGAACCTGATCCTCCTTCCTACCACCAGGCCGAGTACACGTCCACGGACATTACTGATCCCACACTTGGACACTCGGAAGAGCTGTTCACGTTTCCATTCGCACATTCTGGCCTCTCGCCAGCTCCTGTTGAAGTGGGTCATGAGGAGATCGTATGTACAGATGCCCAAATATTTGAGCAGCCACGTTCTCACGAAGTTGGCAATGTGTCTCAACAAGGGGTGGACGATGATGAGACACAATTGTCAGGAAGTCAGGAGGAGGAGCTGGGTGCGGAAGAGGAAGACGACGTGGTGGATGATCCAGTAACTGACCCAACCTGGCAGGAGGATATGCAGAGCGAGGACAGCAGTGCACAGGGGGAGGGAGGCGTAGCATCCCAACAGGCAGTAAGAAGCAGGGTGGTGGCTCCAGGCAGAAGTCAGGCAACTGTTCCCCGGAACAACAACACGACACAAGGTGCCTGTACAAATGTTAGGTCTTCCCGAGTCTGGCAGTTTTTTAAGTTGGCTCCAGATGATTCTAAAAAGGCCATTTGCAACACCTGCCGTGCCAGCATCAGCAGGGGTACCAAAACTAGCAGCCTGACCACCACCAGCATGATCAGGCACATGTCAGCCAAGCACCCGACTTTGTGGGAAGTACAACAGAGTCGAGGAGCAGTGCTTGCTGATGTCACTGCTACGTCTTCGCTGGTTGTGCATGCGAGCCAATCCCCTGTCCATGCTGCCTGCGAACAAGCCTCCTCCGGCCCTGCACCTGCAGTTGCCTACGCAGAAATAACACCATCATCAAGCACGTCCTTGTCCCAGCGCAGCGTTCAGTTATCCATTCAGCAAACCTTTGAACGCAGGCGCAAATACACTGCCAACACCCCACATGCCACAGTTCTAAATGCTAACATTTCGCGACTGCTTGCGCTGGAAATGTTGCCTTTTAGGCTGGTGGAGACAGAAGCATTCCGCGACCTGATGGCGGCAGCTGTCCCACGTTACTCGGTCCCCAGCCGCCACTATTTCTCCCGGTGTGCCGTCCCCGCATTGCATAACCACGTGTCACAAAACATGACACGTGCCCTGAACAACGCTGTTTCAGCCAAAGTCCACCTAACCACAGACACGTGGACAAGTGCTTGTGGGCAAGGCCGCTACATCTCGTTGATGGCACACTGGGTTAATATTGTGGAAGCTGGGACCCAGTCTGAGCGAGGGACGGAACACGTCCTTCCCACACCAAGGTTTGCAGGCCCTACCTCAGTCAGGGTTTCACCCACACTCTACAGCTCCGGAATGTCATGCTCTTCAGCCTGTTCCTCCTCCTGCGCATCCTCATCCACCTTACCCTCCACACCAGTCCCAAGCTGGAAGCACTGCAGCACTGCCTCGGCGAAGCGGCAACAGGCTGTGCTGAAGCTAATCTGCATAGGTGACAAACCCCACAATGCAGAAGAGGTGTGGACAGCTCTGAAACAGCAGGCAGATCACTGGCTCACACCTCTGAACCTAAAGCCAGGAAAGGTCGTGTGTGACAATGGCCGGAACCTGGTGGCGGCTTTGAGGCGAGGCCAGCTGACACATGTTCCATGCGTGGCCCATGTGCTCAACCTCGTGGTTCAGCGGTTTCTAAAGTCATACCCAGAGCTGTCTGATCTGCTGGTAAAAGTTCGCCGCCTGTCTGCACATTTTCGAAAGTCACCTACTGCTTCAGCTGGCCTTGCCGGCTTTCAGCGCCATTTGCATCTTCCGGCTCACAGACTGGTGTGTGATGTCCCCACGCATTGGAATTCAACTCTGCACATGTTGGTCAGGATATGTGAGCAGAAGAGGGCAGTTGTTGAGTACCTGCATCACCTAAGCCGTCAGGAAATGGGTCAAACTCCACACATAACACCTGAGGAGTGGAGATGGATATCCGACCTATGTGCCATCCTCCAAAACTTTGAGGACTCCACCAAGATGGTGAGTGGGGATGACGCCATTATTAGCGTCACCATACCGCTTCTCTGCCTTCTAAAACGGTCTCTGCTCAAAAACAAACATACTGCATTGCAGGCGGAGCACGATGAGTTGGAGCAAGAAACAGTAGTGTGTGTGGGTGATAACACACAGCCGAGCCTCGTCTCATCACAACGTGCAGTGGAGGACTATGACGAGGAGGAGGATGAAGACATGGAGCAACTCTCCGGCCAAATTGAGGATATGACATGCACACCAGTCATATCCTCGGTTCAGCGTGGCTGGCCAGAGGACAGGGTAGATGAGGAGGAGGAGGAGGAGGAGGACAGCATGTTCAGTCATCGTGTTGGTCAGGATACTGAAGTACTGGCTGTTAAGAGTCTGGCGCACATTGCTGACTTTATGGTAAGCTGCCTGTCTCGTGACCCTCGTGTTAAGAACATCTTGGCCGACAATCATTACTGGTTGGTAACACTGTTAGACCCACGCTACAAGGAGAACTTTATGTCTCTTATTCCCGAGGCGGAGAGGTCAGCCAAAATGCAGCAGTTCCGGAAGGCCATAGTCACGGAAGTAGGCAAAGCATTCCCCTCACAAAACGCTAGCGGCATAGGTCAGGAATCAGTGGACAACCGAGGCGTACAGCCGAGAGGGGCACAAGTCCAATCCGCCAGAGGTAGGGGAACAGTCTTTAAGATGTGGGACAGTTTTCTCAGCCCCTCACGTACCACAGCCCCTGAGGTGCGGGGTAGTGCCACAAGAAATCCTAGGTTTGCCCAGATGCTCAAGGAGTACCTTGCAGATCGAACAACTGTACTCCGACATTCCTCTGTGCCTTACAATTATTGGGTATCCAAGCTGGACACGTGGCATGAATTGGCTCTCTACACCTTGGAAGTCCTGGCCTGCCCTGCCGCTAGCGTTTTGTCAGAGCATGTTTTTAGTACCGCAGGTGGAATCATTACAGATAAACGCACCCGCCTGTCAACTGAAAATGCTGACAGGCTGACTCTGATCAAGATGAACAAGGGTTGGATTGGGTCAGACTTCACCACACCACCAGCAAATGACAGCGGAATTTAAAGTTTGTAACGGGAATTTGCCATGTACCTCCACTCACCCATGGGTACACACTTCTGGACTTTGGATAATCGCTGGACTGCTCCTCCTTCTCCTCATGCGCCACCATGATGACCGTTACAATAGTTAGGCCGTTGTTTCAGGTATACCCCCAGTGGTAAATGTTTTCGCCCATTCTTTCAGAATGGACATTACAACGACAGGAGACCCTCCTTTGCAATGGAAACAATGTTTTCAGGCCCTCATGCACATCTCTATCCAGGGACAATGTGGAGCCTCCCAATTTTTGGCTGCCCTGCCAAAGGGCTATACTACAATAGACCCACTTCCTTACAATGGGCACTTCTGGTTTACAGGCCCTCATGCACGTCTCTATCCAGGGACAATGTGGAGCCTCCCAATTTTTGGCTGTCCTGCCAAAGGGCTATACTACAATAGACCCACTTCCTTACAATGGGCACTTCTGGTTTACAGGCCATCATGCACGTCTCTATCCAGGGACAATGTGGAGCCTCCCAATTTTTGGCTGCCCTGCCAAAGGGCTATACTACAAAAGACCCACTTCCTTACAATGGGCACTTCTGGTTTACAGGCCCTCATGCACGTCTCTATCCAGGGACAATGTGGAGTCTCCCAATTTTTGGCTGCCCTGCCTAAGGGCTATACTACAATAGACGTAACATACACCAGCTCTATCTCACTATTGGGTATGTGCCCTTAACATTTCCGCCATGAAAATTCATTTTAGTGTCATTTTTGAAGGTTTTCTGGTGAGTCCGTAAAAATGACATAAAACGCAGACAAAATTGTTCACAGCTGTGACTTTTGAGTGATAAATGCTTCAAGGGGTCTTCCCCATGCTGTTGCCATGTCATTTGAGCACTCTTCTGAGACTTTTGTGACATTTTTAGGGTTTCTACATGCTGCCGGGGGGTCATTTCATAAAAATACTCGGGTCTCCCATAGGATAACATTGGGCTCGGTGCTCGGGCCGAGTACACGAGTATCTTGAGATGCTCGGCCCGAGCCTCGAGCACCCGAGCTTTTTAGTACTCGCTCATCACTAGTTATGAGCTCCCTATCCAGAGAAGGAAGTGGCGTTGCATGTTAGTGTACCTAGCAGAGATTTCCCCAATGTTTCCAAGCATGGCATTGCTCCCAGTGATGAGAACAACGCCACTGTGGCTCCCAGGACCACTCGGGTGCCACACAGTGTCCGGCCACAGCTGCTATCAGCAGAAGGGGCAGCTTCGGAACTGAGCATTTCCGACTGCCACTGCAGGCACCAAAGACAGCTGGACAGTGGGGGTACAGGGTGCAGGGTATGGGACTCCAGCCGATCAGACATTGATGACCTATCCTAAGGATAGGACTTCAATGTTAAAGTAGTGGATAACCTCTTTAAAGTTGGCTATGATGAATAAAAGATTGTCCAATCAGCCCAATGAGTATGGTGGCATCTCAATTGTTGGATTGGCTCTTGCCTGATCTTTTTTTGTAGACAATTAGAATAGCCTGGCATTGACTTATTTCCCTTTCAAAATTAAATTGGGAGAAATATGGAGTTGTAAGAAATATGTAATGTGCCACAGCAAACTCAAATTAATCTCTATCCAAAGGAAAGACACTCGACTTACGACATGACGCTTCCCGCTTTCTCACCATAACGGTCTAGACCAGTGTTTCTCAACTCCAGTCCTCAAGACCCACCAACAGATCATGTTTTCAGGTTTTCCTCAATAGTAGACAGGAAATAATTCTATCACCTGTGCAACATTAAGGAAATCCTGAAAACCTGACTGAGGAAAGCCTGAAAACATGATCTGTTGGTGGGTCTTGAGGACTGGAGTTGAGAAACACTGGTCTAGACCTTTTTCAAGCATGTCACTCCATCTTCAGCATTTTTAGGGATCAAAACATTAGTGGAACCTGTTTCTATGGTAATAACTACTTGCTCCCTACCATGCTTTCACCCTTCCCAAAGACGTCTATGGGAGAGAATGGATTACCAATTTAGAGTCGTCTGCGATGAAGAATCCAGAGTAATTTACATGAAGCACACCTTTAGAAATGTTCACTGGTGGCCATGGCTCCTGAAAAGTGCAATTGGACTCCAGACCTTTATCTGATGATAGAGTATCTTGGCGTCAGGCCAAGGAAACCTTTTTGTTTCCAGGAGGTTTCTTTGGGGTTTAGGTGGTGCGGCTCATCTGGCAATAGAAGAGGTCTCATCTTTTTTTCTGGGAGCCTTCCTTATGGTCTGTTAGAGTTACCAAGTAGAAGCTAAGAATGTTAGTTAAGCATGTGAGAGAGGCAACTGTCAACAACTTGATTGACACATCCAATGTCATCCACACAGGCCGGCATTACGCTCCAGCGTGCGCACACTTTGCAATACCCTGCTAAGGGCAGAGCAAAGTACTGTATTCTCAGGTACGGGGAAAGATCAAAGACCGCCCGCGCATGCGCACTACAATACTTTGCTATGCCCTCAGCAGGGTAGATAAAAGTGCGCATGCAAAGGATCGCAATGCCGGCCTGTGTGGCTGATGTAGGATGCGTCATCCTCAAGAAGCAAGGAAGACGGCGATCACAAGGATAGAGGAGGTGCTGGGCCCGAGAACAGCAAGGATAGAGGAGGCACCGGACCCGAGGACAGCAAGAATAGAGGAGGCACCAGACCCAAGAACAGCAAGGACAGAGGAGGAGCCAGATCTGAGAACAGCAAGAATAGAGGAGGCACTAGACCTGACAAATGCAAGGATAGAGGAGGCACCAGACTCGAGAACAGCAAGAATAGAGGAGGCGATAGACCTGACAACAGCAAGGATAAAGGAGGCACCGGACCCAAGAACAGCAAGAGTAGAGGAGGCGCTAGACCTGACAACAGCAAGGATAGAGGGGGTGCTGGGCCCGAGAACAGCAAGGATAGAGGAGGCACCGAACCCAAGAACAGCAAGAATAGAGGAGGCGCTAGACCTGACAACAGCAAGGATAGAGGGGGTGCTGGGCCCGAGAACAGCAAGGATAGAGGAGGCACCGGACCCGAGGACAGCAAGAATAGAGGAGGCACCAGACCCAAGAACAGCAAGGATAGAGGAGCAGCCGGATCTGCGAACAGCAAGAATAGAGGAGGCACAAGACCTGACAAAGGCAAGGATAGAGGAGGCACCAGACCCGAGAACAGCAAGAATAGAGGAGGCACTAGACCTGACAACAGCAAGAATAGAGGAGGCACAAGACCTGACAAAGGCAAGGATAGAGGAGGCACCGGACCCGAGGACAGCAAGAATAGAGGAGGCACCAGACCCAAGAACAGCAAGGATAGAGGAGCAGCCGGATCTGCGAACAGCAAGAATAGAGGAGGCACAAGACCTGACAAAGGCAAGGATAGAGGAGGCACCGGACCCGAGAACAGCAAGAATAGAGGAGGCGCTAGACCTGACAACACCAAGGATAGAGAGGGTGTTGGGCCCGAGAACAGCAAGGCTAGAGGAGGCACCGGACCTGAGGACAGCAAGAATAGAGGAGGCACCAGACCCAAGAACAGCAGGGATAGAGGAGCAGCCGGATCTGAGAATAGCAAGAATAGAGGAGGCGCTAGACCTGACAATAGCAAGGATATAGGAGGCACCGTACCTGAGAACAGCAAGGATAGAGGAGGCGCCAGACCTGAGGAAAGTGACACCCATCAAACCAGACCGTATCGGACCGCCCCACATGTGAGGAGGTGACAGGTTCCCTCTAAAGGTTTATGGCTGCTCTCTTTTTTTTCTCCAAAACATCTCATGGTTTATGCCTAATATTGCATTTTCACTTTATTGCTATGAAAGGAGGTTTTAGTTGTAAAATCAAACGAGTTTTTGAGAATAAGTGTAACACTTTATTTTTTTAACCAAACAATTTTTCTATATATCCCGGACCCCTTTTCCACCCTGAGTTATGAAGGAGCGCCCAAATAAAAGAAAATGAAGCTACTACTTCTGCATTTTTAACATTTCACATCAATGTCTTAGAAGAGTCAGGATAAACAGTATTATCCAATCCCTCCCAGATAGGAGATCTGGGCTATAGAGAATTTTTAGAAAGGAAAAAAGAAAAATGTCTGGTATTTTAACATGTCTGTTTTAATATTGTGTTACATCAATGAGCTCCGAGGCATGAAGCCATTAATAATATAAAGACACCAAGGCGCTTTGAACTTCTGTGCCAAATGTTTCCTTTAAGGTTCTTTATGTATCGGTTAAGACATTTCCTAGCTGGATTTCATCATGTTTTTTGGCTGTTTTAACCAATGAAACAAAGACTATGCTCGAAAACTGAAGAGACTCTTAGTGGGTGACTGGCACACGGCTTTTCATAGCTCCACCCGGTATTATCCAACTCCCGCTAGGGGGATCAGGTTAATCTCCAGTGTTCTATACTCTGCATTCACAGTTCTGTTGACTCCCAAAGTTCCTTACGAGACCACACACTTCTTGATTCAGACATGGAGGGGGCGGGGGGCACAAATGTATGTATCCTATCTAGTATCGTACACAGTACTCCAAGGTGTGTCCAATGATAAACTCAGCTCTAGGGGGGAACGTGTTCCATGTACAAGAATGTGAACGACATGAAGAACGTGCAAGTTTTAATAATTAGGCAAATGATACTTTTACCCATAATTTTTTAGATGCCTGAGATTAGCCCCTTCACCCCCCCAAGTGATTTTCCATTTTTTATTTTCTGTTTTTTTTTTTTTTTCCTCCCCTTCTTCCAAGAGCCGTAACGTGGGGCAAGGTGAAGTCGCTCCAACTATTACAAACACTGGTAGGCAGCATACAACACAGGTAAAGTGTGTTAGCAACTGCGCTGCATTATGACTTAGCTGGCCTCCACTATCGGGGCATTGTGGATGCCACACTCTGGCTACTGAGGCCTATGCTACGGTATCAGTCCCGTGATGTTCGTCGGTGTGCACTTCTTCCAGCAGAGCAGGGGGAAGTTTTTCTTCTAACACAGCCCTGGAATCTCTGGGCTCCTCTGGACAATGTCTTCTCCTCAGTTCAAATTCGCTGACCTTGGGAATATCCTCTCCTCAGTTCGGTTCTCGCCCAACTGCAAGGAGGGGACTCTCATGGTCCAGCTCACGATAAGTCTCTCGCATTTGGCACCATACCTCTTCCAACACTGTGGTTCTCAGACTCCACACAGCCAGTGTCGCGGGCGGGGAGGACGCCGCTCCTGCGCGCTCGCTAACGCTCGGGTCCGGCGCTGCTGCGGCTGCTGCTGCTCGGTGGCTCGAGCGGTGGGCCGGATCCAGGGACTCGAGCGGCGCTCCTCGCCCGTGAGTGAAAAGGGTGGTTGGTTTGGGGGATTTAGTCCGTGACGCCACCCACGGGTTGTGGTGAAGATGGGCACCACCGCTGCTGGTGACGGGGATCCCGGGAGCGATGGTGGGGAGCAGCTGGGATGTTGTTTTCCCCCTCCGTGCGTAGGGGTTATTGGTCCCGGGGCCCGGTGGTATAACGGGGAGGCAGGGTTGGTGAGGTGCAGGGTTGCAGGGACAGCGCGGCGCGGTGCTGGATGGCACGGGTGTACTCACTCAGTAAGAGATGCACAAAGTCCTCGGTAAACCAAACGGCTGGATAGACGGGTCCCACAGCCAGCTGCAGTGTCTCTCCCCGGACAGGTGATGGTGGCTGTCTTTCCCTGCACCTTGATGTTCTTCTGCTGACTACTATGGATTCCCAACGGTAGTCCGCTCCCCGGTGTATGGGTACCGGAGGAGCCTGTTTGCCCGCAGACGCTGGCCCTTGGATCTCTAGCGTTAGGCGGTAGCTGTATACCCTCCCGGTGTGGGCGGTTGCCTTCAATTGGGACTTTTGCTGTTGTGAAACCCCTGGGGTTTCTGTCACATTCGGATCTGACTATTGTCGTCGGCTCCAAGCCTGGTCGGGGTCTGATGGCCCTGCCTGTGTGTGCTGGCTTCACTTCGCTCCCCGGCCGGTACCGGCGGGCCGTCGTCGTACGGTTCCGCGTTGCTCCACCACTCCTGCAGACAGCCACCACCGTCTGCCGACCTTGTTGTCAGTGCCTGGGCCACAAACCCAGACACCCAAGTGTTTACTCCTCTCACTTCCACCTCCTGGGCTAAACTGTCACTTTTCCCGCCTCCAGGCCTGTGAACTCCTCGGTGGGTGGAGCCAACCGCTTGACTCCGCCCCACCTGGTGTGGACCTCAGACACTGGAGGGAGGCAACAAGGGTTTTTGTTTGGCTGGTGTCCCTGTCTAATGGGGGTGGGGTGTTTGTGTGTTATCTGTGACGACCTGGCTAGGCCAGGGTGCCACACATACACACACATGCACACATACATACACACATACACATACATACATACACACTTACACACACACATACACATATACATACAGTCAGCTTTATATATTAGATTGTACTGTTCATGCATCCTGCAGTAGGGACACGTGACAGCGTATATTTGAAGCCATGTTTTCATTAGTTACCACGTTCTGCGTCCAAATATCCAATTCTTTCTTCCCGTCTCTTCCTTCCTCGGTGAACGGCACAGTTGGACATTTGATTCCCCGAGTCTCCCTGCTCCAATAATGCTTTGCATGTGCATTAATTTAACCTTCAGGAAAACCCCAGTCTGAGGGTCTGACACCCGAGTTGCATGCATACATGAGTTGCAGATGGCAGGTGATTGCTATTTGCTCCATGTCGCAGCGCAGAACATAATTGTGATTTCTCAGTTTTCATTAGCCCCCATAACCTAACTAGTTTGGCTCTTTTTAAGTCCATTGTGCATGAGAAAGCTGAGATGACCTGAAGGCTCGCCTGATCCCTGTTGGAAATCAGCTAAATTGGAAACTTTCCAGAAATAGCTCCGAGTCTCAATCCAATCATGTTTGCATGACAGTTTCAAACATTTAGGAATTTGTCTCCTAGATACCGGTTCTCACAAAGAAAAAAGTTTTATTGCGGCTAAAAAAAAAAAAAGTATTTCTATATTAATGTCTTGTTTGACTTTTACAATCGTCGGTGTAAAGTTATACAGATCCGAGCCCTAAGAGATGTGCAGAACTGGCGTAAATCTGAGCCTGAAATTGCAGGGGGCGCCAGGCTCGGCCAGGATTCGTCCCGGATTTTCCTAAACATCTGCATGTCCGGCCTGTATCAAATTTGGCCTATTAAGGGAGTTCCCTTTTCCTGTCAACTGTCTCTTGTCGTGCCTAACTTGAAGCTGTCTCCAGGTCACTTCTGTGGATCTCATTTCTCAAGGTCACGTGTCGAAGCCTGGCGTGGAGACTCTTCTTACATCTGTCTCACCTAGGTATGACCTCTTCCATGGCTAATATCTATGCAATTATGGCAGACGGGGGATGGCTACTCTACTCTTGGGCTCATAAACGAGAAGATTTCTATGTGTCCTACAAGTTGTGGTATCTGCCCAGCTTACCCAATCTTTTTTTTTAGCTGTCCAACTCCCTAAATTCATGATTTCCATACTTATTATTGTAGCACCCAGGGGGCAGGGGTTGTCAGGCACGGGGAATCTCGCACCTGAGTTACTCATCACTGGGCTGGTGTGATGATCTGGGATGTCGTGGCCTGCCTGGCTTCGTGCCCCGAGGTGTACACCATTAAGGAGGGAAGATGATGGGGGTAGTAGTAGGATAACTGTCGTGACGCCACCTGTGGTACGTGCCCAGAGATTAGCCGCCACTGCTGTCGCTGTCCTCCGGGGCGGATGGTAGTAGCAACCGAGATGGTGTCGCTCTGTGACGTCCTGGCCTATCAGGTCATCACAAGGGTGCCGTGCCATCTGCCCTTCTGCATGGTACCCGCTCCTCCTTGGTTACGGGTCCTGTCAATTTGGTGTTGCTACCAACTGGTGTACATAAATCCTGAGGAACACTATGCACCACACCCACCAACCACCCATTGGGCAGCCTGAGGGGAATAGGGACACCCAGATGGGGGATGGAAGAGGGAGGGCAGAGATGTCAGTAGTTGATTTGAGATGAGTTGAGCAGTGAGATAGCGGTGACGGTGCAGGTCACGCTGTGGAGCTGGGCTCCTGTACCTGTCCCAGGTGCCAGACGTTGGCCTGGCCAGAAGGAGTTGGAACCCCGGTCGCAGGGGGTAGTGACAGGGGGTACGGTGCTGCTACAGAGAGCAGGCCGGCTGCCTTGTGCTACAACCGGGCAGGGGCCAGGGCACGACGGGGTACGCGGACCCTAGGCTGGGAAGTAGCTTCACGCAGCCCAATAATTCACCCGATGGGCACGGAATCTTCAGGAACCGTTCCCCACCTGCTCCAGAATCAGGGTACTAGCGCAACGAGGGGGATAGGACTTCCCAAATTCGTCCAGAAAATCCCAAACGTGAACCCTGAGAGCAGGCCCACCTTGCTAGCCATGCAGGTGAGCGGGACCCGAGTAGTCTTAGGCGAAAGGGATCCACCAAGTTACACACAGTGCCAAGGGACAAGGCTTCAGACCAACCAGCAACACCAAAGGGGCACGGACCCAGCGTGCTCGTCTAAGAGAAGCAGAGCATTTCAAGAGTTTGGTTTACCTGGTGTCAGCGTCAGTGACTTTGGACTGTGTGAGTACCCGATTTCCCTTCACCCCGACGGGTTCCCCACTCCATCCCATCACCGGGCCCTTGGACACCAAACCCCCTACCCACGGAGGGGTTAAAACATCCTGCTACTTCAACATCGTCACTTGGCTCCCCCAACAGCAGTGGTAGTCTCTCCCATTACCACGCACCATGGGTGGCATCACGAACATTATCCCATTCACCACCCCAAAACACCAAGTCCCCCCCTTTTATTTCCGAGGTAGTCGCTCGACTCCGCCTCGGATCCGGAGACCCCTCGAGCCACTGTGGATCCGGGTCCGAGCAGCCCGTCGGCTGTCGCTGGGGCGGCACAGCTCCCCACAGATGGAGCGGGCCTCAGGGAGGATGATGAAGGGAGTAGTGATGGTGATGGCCTTTGGCACTGAGGCGCAGGACGGCGGCGCCAGTAATAAGAGTCCAAGTCAGTACTGCAGTTCCAGGTGTCTTTACTTACAGTTCATGTTGTTCGCCCAGGTAGTACTGGTCACCCGCTGTGATGGGCCCCATCGACCCTGGATAAGTTAGGAGAAGTCACCGGTGTTTGAAAGAAGAAGAAAGTCCTTTTTCAGAGTTGTCCTTCTTGCCGGGAGGAACCTGGGCTGAGTGCTCCTTTCCAAGCCACAGGCCCCGTGAAAAGAAGAAAGTGATGCTGACCTCGTGTCCCAGAAGTTATGCCCCGGGTAGACTGTCTAGTGATTGTGTGTGTTTGCTACTATTTCTACCCCAAGTGGAATCCTCCCCCAGGAGGCTGTCCTAGTGACCGGGACATTCCCAAGCTGCGTGTTGGCCAACCCCCAGCCTACCCTAGTCCAGCTCACCAAAGAGAAGAATCCTAAGTTTTATGGAAAGTGTGAATGTGGAACACCAGTGATTAACCCCCTCCTTACCCGAGGTGAATACCGCAGCTTAAATGAGCTGCAATACTCTGGCGACTGGAGCCTCAGGGGTGCCACATTATCAATTATTATTACAGCACAGTTTATTCCATGGCACTTAACACAAAAACAGGGAAGTTCAGATCTGTCATAGTTAATATATATCACTAGACCCTATAATAAACTATACAGAAAAACAAGAGAAATAAGGGGTTTCTACTAGTGAGACCAATATAGGTCAAAAAATGATACACAATCAGTCAACCTCTTGAAATACAGTGAGATTTTTATCAAAAAATTACAATTTGTAAGAGGAGAAAGTACATTTTATAAATTACATAAATAAGTGGACAACCAGGTAAAGACAGGGAAATACCACAACCTGAACACGTTGGGTGATGCACAGATGGGAAAACAAAGTAATAACTCCATGGCTGAAAAGGTATAGATAACTGAAAGGAATCTGCAGCAATCAAGACTGAAGACCTCCCATAATTTCATTAGAAAAGAGCAAATAATCTGACAAACAGAATCGATTCTTGTCAGAAATGGCAAGGATGTTGAGGGGTAAACCACAAATATATTAGGTTATAATCAAAGGTATATGTAGAGTGTCACGGGCGGAGGAGGGGACTCCGCGCTCTCCCACTGCTCGGGTCCGGCTGGCACTGCGGCCTGCTGCTGCTGCTCGGTGGCTCGAGCAATGGGCCGGATCCCGGGGACTCGAGCGGCGCTCCTCGCCCGTGAGTGAAAGGGGATTGGGTTTTGGGATAGTTTATTGTCCGTGACGCCACCCACGGCTGTGGTGATTGAGTGGACACCACCGCTGCTCTGTTTGGGGAGCCCGGGAGTGATGGTACGGAGCAGCCAGTTGTTGATCTGCCCCTCCGTGGGTAGGGGTCTTGGTGCTCCCGGGGCCCGGTGATGGGATTGGGATGGTGGACAGGCGGGGATGGGGCCTGTGGAGGTGCAGGGGCGCAGGGACAGCGCTGTGCCGCACGGCACGGAGGTACTCACTCAGCCAGTAAACACGACACAGTTCTCGGTAAACAAACGGCTGGTTGGACGGGTCCCTCGGATGGTTACGGTGCTGCGGTTCCCTGCAGTTAGTGGTGACGGTCTCTTCCCTGCACCTATGTAAAGTCTTTTTGGTAGCGATGGGTTTCCACCGGTTACCCACTCCTCGGCTTCAATCTGGGCCGAAGGAGCCCTACTTTGCCCGCAGGCGCTGGCCCTGGGAAACTGGTGCCCTGGCGGTGGCAGTGTCTTCCCTTCACGGTCGGGCTGTTGCCTTCAATCGGGACTTGGTTGTTAGGAGACAGAGGTCCCCTTCACTGACGGATTTGGCAAATTATGGCGACTCCTAGCCTTGCCGGGATCCGAAAGGCCCCTTCCCCTGGTGCTGACTGTTCTTCGTATACTGCTCCGGTACCGCTGGGTCACCACCCGTCCGCGGTCCTTCCAGCAACCTCCGAGCAGTCCCCCTGCAGACTATCACCGCCGGTTGCTGACCTTGCTGTCACGGTCCGGGGCACACACCCGGACCAACTTCAGGCTTTACAAACTGTTTCTTTTCACTTTACTTCAGCTTCTCTCCTAAGCTCCTCTACCACTTCACTGTTTACTCCTCACACTTCAAACTCTCTCTCTGATCTGCCTGGTTTTCCCGCCTCCAGGGCTGTGAACTCCTCGGTGGGCGGAGCCAAACGCCTAGCCCACCCCCTGGTGTGGACATCAGCCCCTGGAGGAAGGCAACAAGGATTTTGGTTAGCTTGGTGTACCTGCAGGGAATGTGGGGGTGCATGTGATGTTGTGACCTGTGACCCCTGGCTTGCCCAGGGCGTCACAAGAGCACCCCCACTTAGAACTAATCGGACAGCCAATAACAGGGCCCAAATCTAATGAAAAATGTAAACAATACCAATTACATATGCAAAAGGTACAAGGAGTTTAAAGGGTTAACTCAAACCAGCGAAAATGCAGGCTGACATTGTACATAGTCAGACCATAAGCTGACACATTGATCCTATCTTGACAGCAAGCAGAGTGTTAGATATGTAAAAGGTACAAAAAGTTTAAAGAGTTAACTCTGAAAAACAGCGATAATACAGGCTGACTTAGTACATGGTCAGACCTTAGGCTGACACATTGATACTATCTTGACAGCAAGCAGAGTATAAAACATTACCGATCAGCATACCAGTAATAACTGTGCATATATTTCATGCCATAAATAACTGCCCATGCTCATAAATTAATCATAACATACACGTTAGTGAGCGGAGGACTTGTAAAACTTACCCATCTGTGCTGACAACCCGGCGTGGCGTGCTCCGACGCGCACGTTTCGTGACCTTCCTCGGGGAACTGCGCCATATTCCATGGCACTGTACATGTGAAAAGGGGTACACATAAAAAACAAGTACAAAAATCATGAACAATACAAGGCACAGACTAGTACAGGAGGAGAGAGGACCCTGCACGTGAGGGCTCACAGTCTACAAGGGACAGGTGATGATACAGTAGGTGAGGGTGGATATAGACTGAGGGTTATAGTAGGTTGTAGGCTTGTCGGAAGAGGTGGGTCTTCAGGTCCCATTTGAAGTTTTACAAGGCAGGCGAGAGTCTGATATGCTGGGTTAGAGCATTCCAGAGTATGGAGTGAAATCTTGGAAATGCATGGGAGAAATACATGGGAGAAATCTTGGATGCGATTGTGGGAAGAGGAGATTAGAGGGGAGTAGAGAAGGAGATCTTGTGAGGATCAGAGGTTATGTGTAGGGAAGTATCGAGAGATTAGGTCACAGCTGTATGGAGGAGACAGGGATAGGTGAGGATACAGCAGGTAAGGGTAGAGATGGATTGATGGTTAGTACAGGTTGTAGGCTTGTCGGAAGAAATGGGTCTTCATGTTCCTTTTTAAGCTTTTCAAGGCAGGCAAGAGTCTGATTTGTTGGGGCAGAGAGTTCCAGAGTATGGGGGATGCATGGGAGAAATCTTGGATATGGAAAGAGGAGATGAGAGGGGAGTAGAGAAGGCGATCTTGTGATGATCAGAGGTTACGTGTAGGGAAGAATCGGGAGACTAGGTCACAGACGTACAGAGGAAACAGGTTGTGGATGGCTTTATATGTCATGATTAGGGTTTTAAACTGGAGTTGTTGGGCAATGGGAAGCCAGTGAAGGGATTGGCAGAGAGGAGAGGTCGGGGATTAGTAGGAGAACAGGTGGATTAGTCAGGCAGCATAGTTTAGAATAGATTGCAGGGGTGCAAGAGTGCTAGAGGGAAGGCCACAGAGCAGGGGGTTGCAGTAGTCCAAGCGGGAGATAATAAGGGCATGCACTAGTATTTTTGCAGTTTCTTGATTAAGGAATGTACGAATTTGGGAAATATTTTTGAGTTGGAAGAGGCAGGAGGTGAAGAGGGCTTGGATGTGTGGGTTAAAGGAGAAAGCAGAGTCAATAGTTATCCCCAGGCAGTGAGCACGCAGGACTGGAGAAAATGATTAAGTATACTATCAAGAACAAAGAGTTGTTAGGGGAAAATGTTGTCATTTGTCACGATGTGGAGACCTTCAGCTGGTGTAAGAAGCCTTATAGGCCAGGCAATGCTCCCTGGAAATAAGAGTATGCAAATTATCTTTCCTCAAAAAAAAAACAAAAATAGAGCTATGTACTGTCACCTATATGACAGAGCTATCCTGTAAATCTATGTCTGATTTTTTTAATAGGCCTTGAGTAACTCTATAAGTCATACCAAACCTATCTGTGAGTTAGAGGCCTTTAACATGGGTGAAAGAGTATAGTTACTAGGGTGTTATGGTGCAAGTCAGACAATAAGTTATAAAGCAGTGATCTCCTCCTTTTTCAGGAAGAGTCCTACTTTACATAACTTTTTCCCAAGGTGTATTTCCTTGCCTATAAGTTTCTCTATGCCATCTGTCTTTACAAGGATACGTTATACACTGAAGAGCAAAAGGGTAACAATGTTTCGGATTTTTGACTTTCAGTCTCCATATCTCACCATCCACTACAGCTTCGAGTGTGAGACGATCTTCATTTTATAGCCAATCATCTTGGCTATCTCATACATAAATTTTATCTCTAACTATTAAGGTTATAATTAGTTATGCAGATTCTTGTCATGTCACTGCATTGTTAAGGCCCGTCACACGCTACGATATATCTAACAATATGTCGGCGGGGTCACGGAATTTGTGACACACATCCGGCATCATTAGAGATGTCGTAGCGTGTGACATCTCCGAAGGACTGTTAACGAGCAAAAATACTCACCTTACAGTTGCTCGTTGACACGTCATTCATTTTCATAATGTCGTTCCTCCTTCTGTGCGCCGGTTGTTCATCATTCCCGAGGCAGCACACATTGCTACGTGTGACACCCCGGGACGAACACAGCTTACCTGTGTCCTGCCGGCAATGAGGAAAGAAGGAGATGGGTGGGGTTTTCCGTACCGCTCATCTCCGCCCCTTCGCTTCTATTGGGAGGCTGCTGTGTGACATCGCTGCGATGCCAAACGTCCAACCCCCTTCAGGAAGAAGCCCTTTGGATCTCTTGCCTTTGGCGTTGGCACTTATCCGGCATGGTTGGGTTGTTGCCTTTAATCGGGACTTGGGTGAGAATGAACCCCTGAGGTCCAGACCGCAATCAGTGAATTCGACTATCAGGGTGACTTCTAGCCTAGTCGGGGTCTGAGTACCCTGCCTGGTGCTAGGCTTCCAATCGGTTCCCCGGTTCGGTACCGGCGGGCCACCGCCCGACCCCGGTCCTACGGTTCCACCGACCGTACACCAACTCCTGCAGATGGCCACCACCGTCTACCGACCTTGCTGGAGGTGACTGGGCTCCGACCCAGACACCTAAACAGTCCGTGGCAGGCCTGGTCCCAGGTCTGCCCTTGAGCTTCCCTCCTCACTCCTGAGCTCAACTCTCTACTCCACTGCTCAACTGCACATATGTCTCAACTGTTGTGTTTTCCCGCCTCCAGGCCTGTGAACTCCTCGGTGGGCAGAGTCAACCGCCTGGCTCCGCCCCACCTGGTGTAGACATCAGACCCTGGAGGGTGGCAACAAGGTTTTTCGTGTGACTGTTGTCACCTATCCGGGGAAGGGGTGTGTGTGGTGTTGTGTTTGTGACTACCTGGCTAGTCCAGGGCGTCACAGGAGCACTGGCTCCTAAAGGTGTAATGTGCTTAACCATTCATAGGGCCGACACCTCTACAAAAACATCAGGGAAAGAAGGCCACTAATCCTTGACCCTCTCCTACAAAAACATCAGGGAGAGAAGGCCACTAATCCTTGACCCTCTCCAAGGCCTTCTGGTCTACGTTTTTGGGAGCCTTTCTCCTCCTGAAATGAGCAACAATTTACGACATCTTGTTCACAATTTTTAGCACTTATTTCAGGACTTTATAAAAATGTGTGTGCCGCCCCCGTGCCAGCAGCCGGCGCTGCTCGGATCCGGGCCTTAAGGGATGGTGGCTCGAGGGTCTCCGGACCCGGGGGTTTCGCGGACACGCCGAATAAATGGGGGGACGTATATGTACGGGCTGGGCCGTATGAAGTTAGTGACGCCACCCACAGTGTGTGGTGAGGTGGGACCCCACCGCTGCTGTTATGGGGCACCCGGGGAAGATGTTGCACGGCAAGTCGTTAACCCCTCCGTGGGCAGGGATGGTGGCCCCGGGACCCGGTTGGTGCGTGCAGGGGATGGCAACCGCAGGGGGTGCTGGTGTACTCACAGTTAGTAAAACACACAAGTCTCTGGTAAACCAAGGTGATGGTGGCCGGTGCCACAGCCGGTTGCGTTCTGGTCCCCCACCCAGCTGGTGGTCTCTATCCTCTTCCTGCACTGCTTTAAGTAGAAATGACTTCCCAGTTTGAAACGTAGGAGACCGCTCTCGGCTGGATGTGGCCTAAGGAGCCGTGCCCGCAGACGCTGGCCCATGGGATCTATGGGCCCTGGCGGTGACCTCTTATCCCTAATCGGTGGGCTGTTTTCTTCTATGAGGGACTTTGGTTGGGACAGGACCTCTAGTCCTGGCCTCAATCGGTTAATTAACCAGCTCCAGTTGGTTCTGGTCCTGGCTTCAGGGTCCGAGTACCCCCCTTTGTGCTACGGTTTCCGGGTGATTCCCCGTGTCGGTACCGGCGGGCTACAACCCTGTCCCGGTCCACCTCGGTTCTGCCGAGCCATCTTCCCGTCTCCTGCTGATGGAGACCACTGTCTGCCTCCTAGACAGTGGCACCAGGGCTCCTACCCTGGTACCGTTGAACTTGGACTTCACTGCTGGAGCTACCCCTAGCTCCAGCCCACACTCCTCTCCAACTGAACTTCAGACTAATCTGCACTTGACTGCCTGTTTTCCCGCCCTGGGCTGTCTAGACCCCTGGGTGGGCGTGTTCCAACCGCCTGTTCACGCCCACTGGTGTGTCTATCTTTCTCTAAGGGGGGTGACTAGGCTTTTCTGGTTGGCGGTGTGTTTTCTAATGAAGGAAGGTGTTATGCAGGGGCCTAATTGTGATTACCTGGTTTTGCCAGGGCGTCACACTCCCCCTTGGTTAAACACAGACCGTCCACGGGCTGTCCGACCACCACCGTTTATTGAACTAGAAAAAGGGGAGAAAACATTTTACAATTCTAATAACATTTTTACATTAAGCAGTTTTGTTTTCTTCCCTTACGGGAGGCATGTTTCTTAAACGGTGCACATATAAAACAACCGGGACGGGACGGACCGGGTCCTTCTCACTTCACCCACCCAAAACAACCTATCCCTGATGCCACCACTAAAACACAGGTTGGCACCCCTTGCCCAAGTCCAGGGGAGGTCCGGGTGTTGCCCAAATGGGCCGGGTAAAAAGTTCCTTACTCGGCAGTCCTTTCAAGGGCCCCATGTCCAAGGGACCCAGTCACCGATTTTGCTGGTGACAGTGCCTCGGCCGACTCTACCGCACGCCCGTCCTCCAATCAGCCTCTCCAGAGACTGCGACTTGGTGAAAAGGTTGGTCAGGGAGTATTTACAAAACCCAAAAGTTTATGGGCTGGCTCGCAAGTTCTAAGCCATTGTCTTTTTTGAACTTTTTAAACAGGAATCACAGACAGTCCCAATGGGGAACTTTAACTTTTTGGTAACCGGGAACCACTACCACTGCTGCATGGGGCCATATGGCTCACTTGTGCCCCGAGGATCGGCATTCCGGGACCAGCTGCAATGCATCCCGGAGCTCTGGACTTCCATTGGAAATGGAGGTGGTATAGCAGGTATTGCCGCTGCTCCAGGGAGGGGTGCCGGCCGGCACTCTCCCATCACTTAGGAAACAGGCTCCATCTCCGGACAGGCCAACGAGGTTGAGTCGGTCTGGTTACCTTTCTCCCAACGCGGTGCCAAACGGGTAGCTCGGCTCTCACGGGCCCACACCACGGCCACCATTCTCCGCACCTCTGCCTTCCACTCCAGCACCTGTTGCAGTGACTGCGACCGCACCTGGACACAGAATCTCGCCAGCTCCCGCTCCAGCCAGGCAGTGGTCCCCATCGGTAGGCGATCTGATTCCTGCTCCTCCGCGGGGGTCACCACTCCTCCTCGGGTCGCCGCAGCTCCAGCGATCAGCGCGACCCCAGCATTAGATTTTGCAGAGGACATCTTCCCGCTTCTCCCCCTCGGTCTTTTGCCGGCACTTCTTTCTTTCAAGCCTGTAAGTTTCGTTTTGCGACTTCCGGCTCGCTTTCCGGCCGCGTTCCCAGGGGGCGGGGCTTCGGCTTTCGCGCCCTTTTCGCGGGAAAGAAGACGCTGAGCTGTAGTTTTTTCACGCCAAAATGGCGACCAAAATGGCAACTTCTGAAAATTTGGCAATGGATCACCGCTGGCTGTCCAATACAAGGCGCACTTCCACGAGGTAAGTGGATGGGTAAGTATCCTGTTCGTGATGCCAAATTTCGGGGTGTGCCGCCCCCGTGCCAGCAGCCGGCACTGCTCGGATCCGGGCCTTCAGGGGTGGTGGCTCGAGGGTCTCCGGAACCCGGGTGTCTCACGGACACCCCGAATAAATGGGGGGACGTATATGTACGGGCTGGGCCGTATGAAGTTCGTGACGCCATCCACGGTGTGTGGTGTGGTGGGACACCACCGCTACTGTTACGGAGCACCCGGGGGAGATGTTGAGCAGCAAGTTGTTAACCCCTCCGTGGGCAGGGATGGTGGCCCCGGGACCCGGTTGGTGCGTGCAGGGGATGGCAACCGCAGGGGGTGCTGGTGTACTCACAGTTAGTAAAACACACAAGTCTCTGGTAAACCAAGGTGATGGTGGACGGTGCCGCGGCTGGTTGCGTTCTGGTCCCCCACCCGGCTGGTGGTCTCTATCCTTTTCCTGCACTACTTTAAGTAGAAGTGACTTCCCAGTTTGAAACATAGGAGTCCGCTCCCGGTTGGATGTGGCCTAAGGAGCCGTGCCCGCAGACGCTGGCCTGTGGGATCTATGGGCTCTGGCGGTGACCTCTTATCCCTAATCGGTGGGCTGTTGTCTTCTATGAGGGACTTTGGGTGGGACAGGACCTCTAGTCCTGGCCTCAATCGGTTAATTAACCAGCTCCAGTTGGTTCTGGTCCTGGCTTCAGGGTCTGAGTACCCCCCTTTGTTCTACGGTTTCCGGGTCGGTTCCCCGTGTCGGTACTGGTGGGCTACAACCCTATCCCGGTCCACCTCAGTTCTGCCGAGCCATCTTCCCGTCTCCTGCTGACTGAGACCACCGTCTTCCTCCTAGCCAGTGGCACCAGGGCTCCTACCCTGGTACCGTTCAACTTGGACTTCACTGCTGGAGCTACCCCTAGCTCCAGCCCACACTCCTCTCCAATTGAACTTCAGACTAATCTGCACTTGACTGCCTGTTTTCCCGCCCTGGGCTGTCTAGACCCCTGGGTGGGCGTGTTCCAACCGCCTGGTCACGCCCACTGGTGTGTCTATCTTTCCCTATGGGGGGGTGACTAGGGTTTTCT
Source organism: Anomaloglossus baeobatrachus (assembly GCF_048569485.1). Classification (NCBI taxonomy): domain Eukaryota; kingdom Metazoa; phylum Chordata; class Amphibia; order Anura; family Aromobatidae; genus Anomaloglossus; species Anomaloglossus baeobatrachus. Next base: position 36,952,274 of record NC_134356.1, on the reverse strand, counting down.
GGTTGGCTGTGTGTTTCCCAATGAGGGAAGGTGTTATGCAGGGGCCTAATTGTGACTACCTGGTTTTGCCAGGGCGTCACATGTGGCATTAATAAGACTGTTTCCTTTTGGAGGAGAGATCATGTGCATATTTTTGTCTAAAAACCCTTTGTAAAAAGTTAACTAGACTCTTAATGATGAGCTCTCCTTACATTTCAGTGATAGAAACTTGCATACACTTTAATTCTGCTCCTTCCATCACTACGGAAGAAGGGGACGAGAGCATTTTGCTTTCCTCATGTGTCTTCCAATTTAACAGCATTGACTGCTATTAGAAAAACATGGTATCATTCTTTATTGCAACAGCACTACTTGTCCCAAAAATTTGACTGGTGTTTCAGCATTAAAATATAGGGTTGAGCTGCAATACCAGACACTGCCTTAGACAAGAGTGGCACTGTTTCTCAAGGGAAGCAAGCAAGTTCTAATCTAATATATCCCAACTATTTCTGGTCTTAAAGGGAACCTGTCACCAGATTTTGGCTTTCTAAACCAAGACTAGCACCTTAAACGGCGCCTGTGCTGCATTCTGTAAAGGCGCATCTTTTCCCCTGACTCCCCCTGCAGACCCCCCAAATACCTTTATAAAATCTCTCATGTATGTAAATTCTTCGGTAGGATGGGCGTCCTATTTTGCAGCTCCTGTCTCTCCTTTTGGCTCTGATCTCGGCCTCCTTTGATGATTGACGTGGATGATGCTGTCGCGGGCGGAGGAGGGGACACTGCGCTCTCCCACTGCTCGGGTCCGGCTGCCGCTGCTCTGCGGCTGCTGCTGCTCGGTGGCTCGAGCGATGGGCCGGATCCCAGGGACTCGAGCGGCGCTCCTCGCCTGTGAGTGAGAAGGGGTGGTTTTGGTTTTAGGGATATTGTCTGTGACGCTGCTCTAGACGGGGATCCCGGGAGCGGTGACAGGGAGCAGCTGAGTGGTCATTTCTCCCCTCCGTGGGTAGGGGGTTGGTTGTCCCGGGGCCCGGTGATGGGGTAAGGATTGATGACAGGCGGGTTGAGGGGCCTGATGAGGTGCAGGGTCGCAGGGGCAGCGCTGTGCCGCACGGCACGGAGGTACTCACTCAGCCCAATGATGATGACACAGTTCACGGTAAAACAAGCGGCTGGATGGACGGGTCCCTCGGACGGCTGCGGTGTTGTTGTTCCCTGCAGGTTAGCGGTCACTGTCTTTTCCCTGCACCTACTCAGTCTGTATGGTTTCGATGGGTTCCCACCGGTAACCCGCTCCCCGACTTGGATATGGGCCGGAGGAGCCCCTTTTGCCCGCAGGCGCTGGCCCTGGGAAATGGTTGCCCTTGGCGGTGGCGGTGTCTCCCCTTCACGGTTGGACGGTTGCCTTCTGTCGGGACTTGACTGTTTGGAAACCCGGAGGTCCCCTTCACTAACGGATTCGGCAACTTCACGGCGACTCGTAGCCTTGCCGGGGTCCGAAAGGCCCCTGCCACTGGTGCTGGCTTCTCTTTGTGTACCGGTCCGGTACCGCCGGGCCACCACCCATCCACGGTCCTTACGGTAGACTCCAATCGGCCACTCCTGCAGACGGTCACCACCGTCTGCCAACCTTGCTGTTCTGTCCGGGCCACACACCCGGACCAACTTCAGGCTCTTTTTCTGTCACTTTTCTCCTCTCTACTACTTTCCTCCTTCCACTTCCTCCTCCAAACTCTATCTGCCTGTGTTTTACCTCCTCCAGGACTGTGAACTCCTTGGTGGGTGGAGACCAACTGCCTGGCTCCACCCCCTGGTGTGGACATCAGCCCCTGGGGAAAGCAACAAGGATTTTTGTGTCTGACCTTGATGTGCCTACAGGGAGTGTGGGGTGTGTTGGTGTTGTTCTCTGTGGCCCCTAGCTTGTCCAGGGCGACACATTCCCCCTTAGTTTAATGCAGACCGTCCTCGGGCTGCCCGTCCAACACCGGTTTTATTTTCACCAACTGGAAAAATATGAAAAGGTAAACGGTAATACACTTACAATTAAAATAACATCTTCCCACATCGGGAGGTACTCTTACTTAAACGTTACGGTAATGGTTACGGCTTCCGCTCTCACCCACCCAAGCAACCTGGCCCTGATGCTGCCCCTAAGCAAATGGGCAGCACTCCTTGACCCCAGTTCTGCACAAGTTACCCGAGCGGGATCTGTCCTTTTCAGGGGACCCACGTCCATGGGGAGCCCCTGGAACCCCCAGAGGGTAGCCACCGGTTCCGGTGGTGGCTGGGCCCCAGCCTGCTCCACTGCGGGCCCTCCCTCCAACCTGCCTCTCCAGAGGCGGCTACGGTGGAAGCTGCAACAACATTTTTATTTTTCAAGCCACTAAGTTTGTGGTTGCCCTGCTAGTTCTCAGGCATGTTCATAGAAGTTTCTATGCAAGGTGAAGGGGGTCCCAACGGGGACCAGTTGCCGGCTACGACCGGTTCCAAATCAGGGTGCAATCAGATGACTTTTCACGGTTATCAATGACTTATCATTCATTCCTTTAAAACTTTCAAAACTTTAAAACTTTGAAACAGTGCTTTCAACACACAATGTTCACCCCCCCTCTAAATAGTAGTTTCCCTGTGTCTAAGTGGGGGTCTACCTAGGTTGGGGCGAGTGGACCTCCGGGGTCCGGTGTCAGTGCTGACAGGCAGCGGGGAAGAGGGAACGATCAGTCTCTGTTCCCTGTTATCGTGTGGGGCAGGCGGAGGCATAGGGGAGCTGGGCACAGGTTCATCCCTGGGCACTGGCACTGGCTCTGGCTCACGGTTGACCACCTCCATCACTTCTTCATCCACGGGTTTTGGGAACAGTATCACTGGAAGAATCACCACGCCGTTCTGTGTAGGCCAGTCCGCTGGGAAGTCACCCATCACGGTGTGGATTACCTCTTTTGCCTTCTCCGCTGGTGGAGGAACCGGAACTTCAGCCGTTGCCCCCAATGCTGGTGGGCACCTTTTCAGATGGTCCCGGGAAACCGTGGCCAAAGTGACCCTTGGTCACGACTGATCTGGTAGGCCTTCCCATCTTCCCATCCTGTGGGCTGTATGACATATGGGGTTTGTTCCCATTGATCATCCAGCTTGTGGGCTCTCCTCTTCCGCTTCAGCACTACATCTCCAGGCTGGAAAGGGCCAGCAGACGCCTTCTGGTTGAAGCGCTGCTCTTGCTGTTCCCGACTCCGACTCAAGTTCTTCTCGACATATTCTTGAATCTGACGGTATTGCACCCTCCGCCGAGTTTCCCATTCAGCTGTCGAAGGGAGTGCTTCTGGGGCCTCCAATCCCATGTCCAGATCCACCGGTAGCCGACCGGGGCGAGCCCTCATCAGGTATGCTGGGGTGCACTTCGTTGAGCTGGAAGGGATATTGTTGTACATATCGACCAAGTCGGGTAGCTTCTCCGGCCACAGGTTCCGCTCTTCCAGCGGCAACGTCTTGAGGAGGCCCAGGACCAAGTGGTTCATCTTCTCACACATGCCATTGGTCTGGGCATGGTAAGGGGTGGTCCGGATCTTCTTGCAGCCGTACAACTGGCAAAACTCATGGAACACCTCCGCTTCAAAGGCCGGGCCTTGGTCAGTAAGCACCTTCTCAGGGTATCCATGTGGTCGGCAGAAATAAGCCTGGAACGCTCTAGCGGCAGTACGACCAGTTAGGTCTTTGACTGGGACAACCACCATGAACCTTGAATAGTGGTCTACTATGGTTAGAGCGTAGGTGTACCCACTTCGGCTGGGGGTGAGCTTTACATGGTCCAGGGCGACCAGCTCCAGCGGTTGATGTGTAAATATCGGGTGTAGGGGCGCCTTTTGGCTGGCCTCGTCCTTCCTTCTCAGCGTGCAAGGACCGCACTCTCGGCACCAGGCCTCTACAGACTCCCGTATCCCACTCCAATAGAACCGCTCCCTCAACAGCATCTCCAGCTTCTTCCATCCGAAGTGTTCGGCACCATCATGGTACGCTTGTAGAACGGTGGGCACATTAGCTTGGGGAATCACCAACTGGCAGATTTTCTCATGAGTCTTCGGGTTAATCAGCTCACGGTACAACTTTCCCTGGTGTAGATACAACCGGGTCCGTTCTCGCCATAGGCGCTGGGCTTCAGCTGGGGCGGCAAGGTCTATTCCAGCAGCTACTTGCTCCACCAGGATCATAACTAGGCGGACAGCGGGCGCCTGGTTTTGAGCTTCCTGCCACTCCTGACTGGGCAGCAGGTCCAGATTCGCCCGTTGCTGGTGGACATGCACCTTCTCAGTTGGTGGCTGGTGAAATGCAGGCAACTCGATCTCTTCGAGGTCATCATCCTCGCACCCTTCTTCTGACAAGTGGGGCATCCGAGAGAGTGCATCAGCATTAACGTTGGCACGACCGGCCCTGTATTTGATGGTGAAATCGTAGTTGGCTAGCCTGGCCACCCACCGCTGTTCCAACGCGCCCAACTTGGCCGTGTCCAGGTGGGTCAGCGGATTATTATCCATGAAAGCAGTGAACTTTGCTGCGGCCAGGTAATGGCGGAACCGCTCGGTGATAGCCCACACCAGCGCCAGGAGCTCGAGCTTGAAAGAGCTGTAATTCTCAGGATTCCTTTCAGTTGGTCGGAGCTTTCGGCTAGCATAAGCAATCACTTTTTCCTTCCCATCTTGGACCTGGGACAAGACTGCCCCCAAGCCCACATTGCTGGCATCGGTGTAGAGGATGAACGGGTTGCTGTAATCGGGATACGCCAGGATCTCCTCTCCGGTCAAGGCCGCTTTCAGTTGACGGAAGGATTCCTCATGCCTCTCTTCCCACACCAGTGGGGCTCCGATGGGTCTACCACCTTTGGTCTGTCCCACGAGGAGGTCTTGCATGGGGGCAGCCATCTTCGTGTACCCCTTGATAAAGCGCCGGTAGTACCCCACCAGACCCAGAAACTGCCTTACTTCCCTCACTGTGGTTGGTCTCGGCCAGTCTTGGATGGCAGTGATCTTCTCGGGGTCGGGGGCGACACCTTCTGCACCCACCACATGCCCCAGGTACTGCACTCTGGGTTTCAGCAGGTGACACTTGGAGGGCTTCAACTTCATCCCGTATTTGGCAAGGGACGCGAACACTTCGGCCAAGTGCTCCAGGTGGGCTTCATACGTCTGGGAGTACACAATCACATCATCCAGGTATAACAGGACGGTCTCGAAGTTTAGATGCCGCCGACAGCACTCCATCAGCCGTTGGAAGGTTCCAGGGGTGTTGCACAGCCCGAACGGCATACTATTGAATTCACAGAGCCCCATTGGGGTGGTGAAGGCAGTTTTCTCCCGGTCCTCCGGTGCCACAGCCATTTGCCAGTACCCGCTGGTGAGGTCAAGGGTGGAGAAGTAATTTGCAGTTTTCAGTGCGGCCAAAGACTCTTCAATACGGGGCAGTGGGTAAGCATCTTTATGCGTTATCTGGTTAATCTTCCAGTAATCCACACACATCCGCATGGTGCCGTCCTTCTTCTTAACCAGTACCAACGGGGCGGCCCAGGGACTACAGCTGTCCCTGATGACCCCTGCCTCCCTTATGTTCCTCAACATGTCCTTGGCACATTGGTAGTGTGCAGGGGGAATAGGCCTGTACCTCTCTTTGATAGGGGGGTGTTCACCAGTGGGAATATGGTGTTGGACCCCTTTAATCTGCCCAAAGTCTAGGGGTTGTTTGCTAAAAACTTGCTCATACTCCCGTACCACCCAGTATACCCCTTCTTTGTGATGTGTAGGGGTATCGTCAGTGCCTACATGTAGCTGTTGGTGCCACTCATCTAACTCCCCTTGGGGCGGGTGAGTGCTGGCAGTCGGTGGTGAGGTTGGGGGAACTGCCTCGCGGATGGTGTGGGGATCCAGAGTGAGCAACTTGGCAAGTGTAGCATACCGGGGAAGCCTGACTTCTTCCTCCCCGCAGTTCAGCACCCTCACAGGCACTCTCCCCTTCTTTACATCTACCACCCCTCGGGCGACCATTACTGTGGGCCAGTGCTCGGAGGGCATGGGCTCTATCATGGCAGTGTAGTCACGTCCCTGGGGCCCTACTGCTGCCCTACACCAAATCATCATCTCGCTCCTAGGGGGCACAATCAACGGGGCAACATCCATCACTCTCACCCCACCAATCTCTCCTCCTGTTGAGTTCACATGTTGGCGGTACATCGAGGCTCGGATCTCACGCTGCACAGCTCTCTGTCGACTCCCCACCGCCGTGGCGGCCAGCTGCTGCAGTAGGGTCAGCACATCACTCATACAGTGCTCCATCACATTGGTTCCCAGCACTATCTTCAGGTTATGATCACTGGGTTAATTCATTATCACAATCATACCCTGGTGTTGCAGTTCAGCTCGCCCCACAGTCATGGCCACTTGTTTGTATCCCACTTGGGTCAATGGGAGTCCATCAGCAGCAATCAGTGTTATACTAGCATCTGGGGGAGCCAGCTCGTCTTTCCCCCAATACCGTTGATACAGTGTGTATGGTATAGTGGTTACCTGTGATCCAGTGTCCAGGAGAGCCATCACCGGTATGCCGTCCACAGCCACGGGAATGATAGGCCGGGCCCCGATGTACCGGTCCCGCCAGTCTGGGGGCCATGGGGTTCTACTCCTGAGGATTGGCCCGTGGCCCCAGGGGTTGCTCGTTTAACGGACACCGTCAGGTGTAGTGGCCGGGTTTGCTGCACTTGTAACAGATGGGGGCCCCGTTCCGCGAGCCATTGGCCCTTCTCCACTGCATCCAGGGGATGTCCTCTGGGCCGTCGGCGAGCTGTATCTCCACCGGTGCCTGAGATCTGGTTGGAGGCTGGAGTGCGGCGAGAATCTTAGCAAGGTGCCCATCCATGCGGTGAACTCGAGCCGCAAGCTCTTCCATCGCCCCGCTTGGGGCTGCAGGCACTGGAGGTGCCGGTATGGTAGGAGCCACCACAACAGGAGCAGTCTCAACTGGCCACAGGATTGGCTCAGGAGCTTCCAATGCGGGGGGTTGCAGAGCTTTGATGGCCCCTTCTTTTAATACGGCAAAGTCCACGTCAGGGTGTTCTAGGGCCCACAGCCGAAGCTGCTTACGGTCCTCCGAGGACCTCATCCCCTGCACGAACTGCTCACTTAGCATCTTGTTACTGTCCACACTGCTGATGGTGTCCACCCGCTTCAGTGTGCGGAGTGCGGTTTGCAGGCGCAGAGCATAGTCCCGGATGCTATCTGCGGGCCGTTGTCGGCATTGATAGAACTGCATCCGCAACTCTGCCTCGGTACGGGTCTCAAATGCAGTCTGCAGCTTTTCAAACATGGTGGCTACAGAGGACCGGTCCCCCTCGGCCCAGGTCTCCGCCTCTTGCTCAGCCGCGCCGGTTAGCTGCCCCAGCACTAGCGCTGCACGCTGCTTATCAGTCAGGGGGTACAATTCTACCAGCGGACTAAGTTTTTTCCGGAAAACCTGCAAGGCATCAGGTTTCCTATCGTACTCCGGTAGCCAGGCAGCTCCGGGCACATAGGGCAAAGAGAACGGCATCACCTGAGCGAGAACTGGGGATGCGGCGCCTCCCGCCAGCGCGGCCGGGACCTGGGCAGGCCCATTCCCATTTACGGGTGCCTCCGCGGCTGCGTCCGCCGCTCTTCCAGCGGCTTCGTCGGGCGCAGACATCTTGTTTCCGTCCCCCTTAGTTTCTTTCCGGCCCCTCCTCTATCGGGGCGGGGTTTTGGCTTTCGCGCCTCCACTACTCGAGGAGACGCTCGAGCGGGATCTCTTCGCGCCAAAGATGGCGGCTTCTGAAATTTTCTGTCCGGACACCTCCAGCGGTAACAAGGTGCACCTCTACCCAACGGCAGAGCGGTAAGATCCTGTTCGTGACGCCAAGTTGTCGCGGGCGGAGGAGGGGACGCTGCGCTCTCCCACTGCTCGGGTCCGGCTGCCGCTGCTCTGCGGCTGCTGCTACTCGGTGGCTCGAGCGATGGGCCGGATCCCGGGGACTCGAGCGGCGCTCCTCGCCCATGAGTGAAAAGGGGTGGTTTTGGTTTTAGGGATATTGTCCGTGACGCCACCCACGGTTGTGGTGATTTTGGTGACACCACCGCTGCTCTAGACGGGGATCCCGGCGCATCTTTTCCCCTGACTCCCCCTGCAGACCCCACAAATACCTTTATAAAATCTCTCATGTATGTAAATTCTTTGGTAGGATGGGCGTCCTATTTTGCAGCTCCTGTCTCTCCTTTTGGCTCTGATCTCGGCCTCCTTTGATGATTGACGTGGATGATGCTGTCGCGGGCGGAGGAGGGGACGCTGCGCTCTCCCACTGCTCGGGTCCGGCTGCCGCTGCTCTGCGGCTGCTGCTGCTCGGTGGCTCGAGCGATGGGCCGGATCCCGGGGACTCAAGCGGCGCTCCTCGCCTGTGAGTGAAAAGGGGTGGTTTTGGTTTTAGGGATATTGTCTGTGACGCTGCTCTAGACGGGGATCCCGGGAGCGGTGACAGGGAGCAGCTGAGTTGTTATTTCTCCCCTCCGTGGGTAGGGGGTTGGTTGTCCCGGGGCCCGGTGATGGGGTAAGGATTGATGACAGGCGGGTTGCGGGGCCTGATGAGGTGCAGGGTCGCAGGGGCAGCGCTGTGCCGCACGGCACGGAGGTACTCACTCAGCCCAATGATGATGACACAGTTCACGGTAAAACAAAGCGGCTGGATGGACGGGTCCCTCGGACGGCTGCGGTGTTGTTGTTCCCTGCAGGTTAGCGGTGACTGTCTTTTCCCTGCACCTACTCAGTCTGTATGGTTTCGATGGGTTCCCACCGGTAACCCGCTCCCCGACTTGGATATGGGCCGGAGGAGCCCCTTTTGCTCGCAGGCGCTGGCCCTGGGAAACGGTTGCCCTTGGCGGTGGTGGTGTCTCCCCTTCACGGTTGGACGGTTGCCTTCTGTCGGGACTTGACTGTTTGGAAACCCGGAGGTCCCCTTCACTAACGGATTCGGCAACTTCACGGCGACTCCTAGCCTTGCCGGGGTCCGAAAGGCCCCTGCCACTGGTGCTGGCTTCTCTTTGTGTACCGGTCCGGTACCGCCGGGCCACCACCCGTCCACGGTCCTTATGGTAGACTCCAATCGGCCACTCCTGCAGACGGTCACCACCGTCTGCCAACCTTGCTGTTCTGTCTGGGCCACACACCCGGACCAACTTCAGGCTCTTTTTCTGTCACTTTTCTCCTCTCTACTACTTTCCTCCTTCCACTTCCTCCTCCAAACTCTATCTGCCTGTGTTTTCCCTCCTCCAGGACTGTGAACTCCTTGTTGGGTGGAGACCAACCGCCTGGCTCCACCCCCTGGTGTGGACATCAGCCCCTTGGGAAAGCAACAAGGATTTTTGTGTCTGACCTTGATGTGCGTACAGGGAGTGTGGGGTGTGTTGGTGTTGTTCTCTGTGGCCCCTGGCTTGTCCAGGGCGACACAATGCCTCCAGGCAAAATTTCGCACCTGCACAGAGACATTCCCAGCTTGCGCAGGCATACTTTGCTCTGCCCTATGGCGGGCAGAATGAAAAACATAAGTGCGCCTGCGCAAACTGATGAGTTATCAGCGCAGCAACGAGATTTTGCCCAATGATGTGGATGACATCACCTGTGTCATCCACGTAGCCGGACAAAATCTCACGCCTGCGCAGAGACATTGCCATCTTGCACAGGCACACTTCACTCTGCCCCATAGCGAGCAGAACGAAGAATATAAATGTGCTTGCGCAAACTGATGAGTTCTTCGCGCAGGAGCAAGATTTTGCCCGGTGATGTGGATGACGTCACCTGTGTTATCCACGCAGTCGGAGAAAATCTCACGCCTGCGCAGAGACATTTCCGGCTTGCGCAGGCACAATCATATTTTTGTTTTTGCCCGCAATAGGGTAGAGATAAGTGTGGATGCGCGAGCCGGGAATATCTCTGTGTAGGCACAATAGTTTGCCCAGCTACATAGATGATGCAGGGCACGTCATCCACATGACCGGGCAAAAGCTTGTGCCTGTGCACAGAATTTGCCAGTTCGCGCAGGCACCCTTATGTTTTCGGCTGTGACATAATAGGGAAGGATGAAGTGTGCCTGCGTAAACTGACAACGTCTCTGCGCAGGCGTGAGATTTTGCCCTGCCACATGGATGGCGCTGGAGGAGTCATCCACGTCAATCATCAAAGGAGGCCGAGATCAGCTCCGAAAGGAGCCACAAAATAGAATGCCCATCTTACCGGATCTTCGAATTCATATACATGGGGGGAGATTTTATAGAGGTATTTGTGGGGTCTACAGGGGGGGTCAGGGGACAACATGCACCTTAATAGAATGCAACACAGGCGCTGCTTAAGGTGCTAGCCTTGGTTTGGAAAGCCAAAATCTGGTGTCATTTTCCCTTTAAGGCACTAATATAGCATTTTTTCAGGGAATTCCTCGAACAAAACAAATCATGGGAATGAAGCAGTGGTTGGGATCCTATATATTGTATATAAAATGGAAAATGGAGACTCTTTGAAGTATAGGAGTAAATCAACAGTGAATTATTATGAAGGATTCTTAATTTTGTCTGGGATTAGGTTAATACCGCAGCAGATAAAGAATAATCTTCAGCGGTTTTAATGTTTCCTTAATGCACTTAGTAGTGTGTCGGGGAAGAAGTTCACCGAATCTATAAAATTAGAACCTGCAATAAAAAGAAAGTGATGCATATTGGTTGTCAATGGCCCCTCTGATATTCCCTTTAAGGAGGCATTTTAATGGGGGCTTAAAAACAGATGATGAATTGGCTTTGATAGCTCCGAGTCTCTCCAAGCAGAGTCCGGTTTCTTCATGGATTCAGTTCATCTTGTGTTCGGGGACTTTTAAAATGATCACATTTGTCCAGGACAGATGTGGGAAACATATTAATCCCAGTCACTTAACCATATGTTAGATGATCTTCTGTGAAGACGTTTAAATAATTTAAGTGGAGATGTTGTCACCTCGCGCCCTAAAGAACAATCTTCTCTTTGCCAAACTCATCGGGACGTTTTTAAAGGGGTCACTGTCGATTCAACAAACTTCCATACTTGCCAACAGTCCCTGATTTTTGTAAACAGACAGAAACGCACAGACCTATTGTGTTTTACCAAGTGTAGTGTTTTAGTGTAGACTGGAGCTGGATTCACAGCTACGCTGCTCAGTTCTGCCATTTAATATCCTCCATGCAGCTGCTGCTTTTAAAAAAACAAGCTACATAGAAACAGGTGACCAGGAATCACTCATTTATGTGTGTAGAAGAAAAAATAGCAGCTATTCTCTACCTACTAGCTCAGAGTCAACTGAAAATTAGAAATAGAGCCAGAGCTGGATTCATAGCCACACTGCTCAGTTCTGCCATTTAATATCCTCCATGCAGCTGCTGCCTCTAGAAACATGCTACATAGAAACAGGTGACCAGGACTCACTCATAAAAATGAATAGCAGCTAGTCTACACCTACTAGCTCATAGGCAGCTGAACTTAGGAATAGATCTAGAGCTGGATTCACAGCCACACTGCTCAGTTCTGCCATTTAATATCCTCCATGCAGCTGCTGCTACTAAAAACATGCTACATATAAACAGGTGACCAGGATGCGCTCATATCTGTGTGTTATGTGTGTAGAAGAAGGAATAGCAGTTAGTCTCTACCTACTAGCTCAGAGAACACTGAAATTAGGAATAGAGCCACAGCTGGATTCACAGCCACACTGCTCAGTTCTGACATTTAATATCCTCCATGCAGCTGCTGCTTCCAAAAACGTGCTACTTAGAAACAGGTGGCAAGGACTAACTCATTTATGTGTGTAGAAGAAAAAAATAGCAGCTAGTCTCTACCTACTAGCTCAGAGACAAATGAAATTAGAAATAGAGCCAGAGCTGGATTCACAGCCACATCGTTAGTTCCGCTGTTTAATATCCTCCATGCAGCTGCTGCCTCTAGAAACATGCTACATAGAAACAGGTGACCAGGACTCACTCATATCTGTGTTTTTTGTTTGTAGAAGAATGAATAGCAGGTAGTCTACACCTACTAGCTCATCGGCAGCTGAACTTAGGAATAGATCTAGAGCTTGATTCACAGCCACACTGCTCAGTTCTGACATTTAATATCCTCCATGCAGCTGCTGCTTCCAAAAACGTGCTGCTTAGAAACAGGTGACCAGGACTCACTCATTTATGTGTGAAGCAGAAAAAATAGCAGCTAGTCTCTACCTACTAGCTCAGAGAACACTAACATTAGAAATAGAGCCAGAGCTGGATTCACAGCAACACTGCTCAATTCTTCCATTTAATATCCTCCATGCAGCTACTGCTTGTAAAAACATGTTAAATAGAAACAGGTCACCAAGACTCACTCTTTTATGTGTGTAGAAGAAAAAAATAGTAGCTAGGCTCTACCTACTAGCTCAAAGACAACTGAAAGTTAGAAATAGAGCTGGAGTCACATCCACACTGCTTAATTCTGCCATTGAATATCCTCCATGCAGCTGCTGCTCATAAAAACATGCTACATAGAAACAGGTGACCAGGATTCGCTCATATCTGTGTTGTGTGTGAAGAAGAAAAAATAGCAGCTAGTCAGCCAGAGACAACTGAAATTAGAAATAGAGCCAGAGCTGGATTCACAGCCACACTGCTCAATTCTGCCATTTAATATCCTCCATGCAGCAGCTGCTCATAAAAACATGCTACATAGAAACAGGTGACCAGGAATCACTCATTTATGTGTGTAGAAGAAAAAAATAGCAGCTAGTTTCAACCTACTAGCCCAGAGACAACTGAAATTAGAAATAGAGCCAGATCTGGATTCACAGCCACACTGCTCATTTCTGCCGTTTAATATCCTCCATGCAGCTGCTGCTTCTAAAAATATGCTACATAGAAACAGGTGACCAGGACTCACTCATATCTGTGTGTTATGTGTGAAGAAGAAAAAATAGCAGCTATTCTCTACCTACTAGCTCAGACACAACTGAAGAATTAGAAATAGAGCCAAAGCTGGATTCACAGTCACACTGCTCAGTTCTGCCATTTAATATCCTCCATGCAGCTGCAGCATCTAGAAACATGCTACATAGAAACAGGTGACCAGGAATCACTCATTTATGTGTGTAGAAGAAAAAAATAGCAGCTAGTTTCAACCTACTAGCTCAGAGACAACTGAAGAATTAGAAATAGAGCCAGAGCTGGATTCACAGCCACACTGCTCAATTTTGCCGTTTAATATCCTCCATGCAGCTACTGTTTATAAAAACATGCTACAGAGAAACAGGTGACCAGGATTCGCTCATATTTGTGTTATGTGTGAAGAAGAAAAAATAGCAGCTAGTCTCTACCTACTAGCTCAGAGACAACTGAAATTAGATACAGAGCCAGAGCTGGATTCATAGCCACACTGCTCAGTTCTGCCATTTAATATCCTCCATGCAACTGCTGCTTGTAAAAACATGTTAAATAGAAACAGGTCACCAAGACTCGCTTTTTTATGTGTGTAGAAGAAAAAAAATAGCAGCTAGGCTCTACCTTCTAGCTCAAAGACAACTGAAAGTTAGAAATAGAACCACAGCTGGATTCATAGCCACACTGCTCAGTTCTGCCATTTAATACCCTCCATGCAGTTGCTGCTTCTAAAAACGTGCTACGTAAAAACGGGTGACCAGGATTCGGTCATATCTGTATGTTATGTGTGTAGAAGAAAACATAGCAACTAGTTTCCCCCTACTAGCTCAGAGACAACAGAAATGAGCAATAGTGCCAGAGCTGGATTTACTGCCACACTGCTTAGTTCTGCTGTTTGATTTCCTCCATGCAGCTGCTGCTTCCTTATATGTGCTACATAGAAACAGGTGACCAGGATGCGCTCATATCTGTGTGTTGTGTGTAGAAGAAAAAATAGCAGCTAGTCTCTACCTACTAGCTCAGAGACAACTGAAATTTAGAACTAGAGCCAGAGTTGTATTCACAGCCCGACTGCTCAGTTCTGCTGTTTGATACCCTCCATGCAGCTCCTGCTTCTAAATATGTGCTACATAGAAACAGGTGACCAGGTCTCGCTCATATCTGTTATATGTGCAGAAGAAATCATAGCAGCTATTCTTTAGCTACTAGCTCAGAGACAACTGAAAAATGGAAATAGAAAGGGAATTTCAGATGCTTATTGTTTTTCATTAATGATGAGTAATGATGAGCGAGCGTGCTCGGTACTGGAAAGAGCATTGGAGTGCTTGGGTATGCTCGGTGCTCAGCTGAGTATCACAGGTGCTTGGATGTGTCATTTATGAAACATCTAATACAAAGCCCAGGCTCACTTAACTGAGTGATGAGAGCAGACCCCCCAGTGCAGACTCCAAATGGCTCTTACTTGGGGGGAAAAAAAATGTTTTCGGATGATGTGTGAAAAATCCCACCAAAACACCCACCCTTACCTAGGAATGCTCAGTTTATGGCTGGCTGTATATGAGCGGAGAGCCGAACTGCTCACTCATCATTAATTATGAGTACCGAGCACCCGAGCATGGTAGTGCCCGCTCATCACTAGCTACGAGTACTGAGCACCCGAGCATGGTAGTGCCCGCTCATCACTAGCTACGAGTACTGAGCACCTGAGCATGGTAGTGCCCGCTCATCACTAGCTACGAGTACTGAGCACCCGAGCATGGTAGTGCCCGCTCATCACTAGCTACGGGTACTGAGCACCCGAGCATGGTAGTGCCCGCTCATCACTAGTTACGAGTACTGAGCACCCGAGCATGGTAGTGCCCGCTCATCACTAGCTACCAGTACCGAGCACCTGAGCATGGTAGTGCCCGCTCATCACTAGTTACGAGTAATGAGCACCCGAGCATGGTAGTGCCCGCTCATCACTAGTTACGAGTACAGAGCACCTGAGCATGGTAGTGCCCGCTCATCACTAGTTACCAGTACTGAGCACCGGAGCATGGTAGTGCCCGCTCATCACTAGTTACGAGTACTGAGCACCCGAGCATAGTAGTGCCCACTCATCACTAGTTACAAGTACTGAGCACCTGAGCATGGTAGTGCCCGCTCATCACTAGTTACAAGTACTGAGCACCCGAGCATGGTAGTGCCCACTCATCACTAGTTACAAGTACTGAGCACCTGAGCATGGTAGTGCCCGCTCATCACTAGTTACAAGTACTGAGCACCTGAGCATGGTAGTGCCCGCTCATCACTAGTTACGATTACTGAGCACCTGAGCATGGTAGTGCTCACTCATCACTAGTTACGAGTACCGAGCACCCGAGCATGGTAGTGCCCGCTCCTCACTAGTTACGAGTACCGAGCACCCGAGCATGGTAGTGCTCGCTCATCACTAGTTACGAGTACTGAGCACCCGAGCATGGTAGTGCTCGCTCATCACTAGTTACGAGTACTGAGCACCTGAGCATGGTAGTGCCCGCTCCTCACTAGTTACGAGTACCGAGCACCCGAGCATGGTAGTGCTCACTCATCACTAGTTACGAGTACTGAGCACCCGAGCATGGTAGTGCTCGCTCATCACTAGTTACGAGTACTGAGCACCTGAGCATGGTAGTGCTCGCTCCTCACTAGTTACGAGTACTGAGCACCTGAGCATGGTAGTGCTCGCTCATCACTAGTTACGAGTACCGAGCACCCGAGCATGGTAGTGCCCGCTCATCACTAGGTACGAGTACTGAGCACCCGAGCATGGTAGTGCTCGCTCATCACTAGTTACGAGTACTGAGCACCCGAGCATGGCAGTGCCCACTCATTACTAGTTACGAGTACTGAGCACCTGGGCATGGTAGTGCCCGCTCATCACTAGTTACAAGTACTGAGCACCCGAGCATGGTAGTGCCCGCTCATCACTAGTTACAAGTACCAAGCACCAGAGCATGGTAGTGCTCGCTCATCACTAGTTACGAGTACCGAGCACCTGGGCATGGTAGTGCCCGTTCATCACTAGTTACAAGTACTGAGCACCCGAGCATGGTAGTGCCCGCTCATCACTAGTTACGAGTACCGAGCACCTGAGCATAGTAGTGCCCGCTCATCACTAGTTACGAGTACCGAGCACCTGAGCATAGTAGTGCCCGCTCATCACTAGTTACGAGTACTGAGCACCCGAGCATGGTAGTGCCCGCTCATCACTAGTTACAAGTACCGAGCACTCGAGCATGGTAGTGCCCGCTCATTTCTAGTTACGAGTACTGAGCACCCGAGCATGGCAGTGCCCGCTCATTACTAGTTACGAGTAATGAGCACCCGAGCATGGTAGTGCCCGCTCATCACTAGTTACAAGTACTGAGCACCCGAGCATGGTAGTGCCCGCTCATCACTAGTTACAAGTACCGAGCACCTGAGCATAGTAGTGCCCGCTCATCACTAGTTACGAGTACTGAGCACCCGAGCATTGTAGTGCCCACTCATCACTAGTTACAAGTACCGAGCACCCGAGCATGGTAGTGCCCGCTCATCACCAGTTACGAGTACTGAGCACCCGAGCATGGTAGTGCCCGCTCATCACTAGTTACGAGTACTGAGCACCCGAGCATGGTAGTGCCCGCTCATCACTAGTTACAAGTACTAAGCACCAGAGAGTCCAACCTGCTTGACTTGAGTAAAGAGCACTCAACCATTTCAGTGCTCGCTCATCATTAGTGATGGGTAGTGATGAGCGAGTACTAAAAAGCTCGGGTGCTCGAGGCTCGGGCCGAGCATCCCAAGATACTCGTGTACTCGGCCCGAGCAACGAGCCCAATGTTATCCTATGGGAGACCCGAGTATTTTTGTGAAATGACCCCCCGGCAGCATGTAGAAACCCTAAAAATGTCACAAAAGTCTCAGAAGAGTGCTCAAATGACATGGCAACAGCATGGGGAAGACCCCTTGAAGCATTTATCACTCAAAAGTCACAGCTGTGAACAATTTTGTCCGCGTTTTACGCCATTTTTACGGACTCACCAGAAAACCTTGCAAAATGATTCCAAAATGATTTTTCATGGCGGAAATGTTAAGGGCACATACCCAATAGTGAGATAGAGCTGGTGTATGTTACTTTTTGAGATTAATACATGAAAGATTTTACATAAACATTGTGTGGCACTCCGATGTCCAAAACGCACGTTTTGTGCTTTTTACAAGCGATGTCGGTCATTTTTTTTTTCATTCTATCTCCCGTCGGTCGGTCTCGCTCTGTCTGTCTCTCTCTGTCTTGTCTGTCCCCCTCTCACAGTCTGTCGGTCATTCTCCCCCCTCTCTCTTACTCACCGTTCGCCGATCACTGCTGCGGCACTGCACGGCATTCACACTGCTCCTGCGGCTTTTCTTCTTTTGAAAAAGCCGGCCGCTCATTAATCAATCTCGTATTCTCTGCTTTCCTGCTTTTCGGCGCTTATGATTGGTTGCAGTGAGACACGCCCCCACTCTGAGTGACAGGTGTCACACTGCACCCAATCACAGCAGCCGGTGTGTGTGTGTATACTGTGCAGTGAAATAAATAATTAAATAATTAAAAAAAACGGCGTGCGGTCCCCCCCAATTTTAATACCAGCCAGATAAAGCCATACGGCTGAAGGCTGGTATTCTCAGGATGGGGAGCGCCACGTTATGGGGAGCCCCCCACCCTAACAATATCAGTCAACAGCCGCCCAGAATTGCCGCATACATTATATGCGACAGTTCTGGGGCTGTACCCGGCTCTTCCCGATTTACCCTGGTGCGTTGGCAAATCGGGGTAATAAGGAGTTATTGGCAGCCCATAGCTGCCAATAAGTCCTAGATTAATCATGTCAGGCGTCTATGAGACACCCTCCATGATTAATCTGTAAATTACAGTTAAAAAACACACACACCCGAAAAATCCTTTATTAGAAATAAAAAACAATAACAAAGTCCCTCATCACCAATTTATTAACCCCGACAAACCCTCCATGTCCGGTGTAATCCACGGTCCTCCAGCGTCGCGTCCAGCTCTGCTGCATGCAGGTGACAGGAGCTGCAGAATACACCGCCGCTCCGGTCACCTCCACGCAGCTAATGAGGTGAGTATAGCGATCAGCTGAGCTGTCACTGAGGTTACCTGGATCCAGCGGTGGCCGCGGGTAACCTCAGTGACAGCAGCTGATCGCGCTACTCACTGCCGCTCCGGTCAGCTCCATGCACCAACTGAGGTGAGTATAGCGATCAGCTGAGCTGTCACTGAGGTTAATCGCGGCCACCGCTGGATCCAGCGGTGGCCGGGAGTTACCTGACTGACAGCAGCTGATCGCGCTTCTCACCTCAGTTGCTGTGTGAAGCTGACCGGAGCGGCGGTGAGTAGTGTGATCAGCTGCTGTCACTGAGGTTACCCGCGGCCACCGCTGGATCCAGTGACAGCGGGTAACCTCAGTGACAGCTCAGCTGATCGCTATACTCACCTCATTAGCTGCGTGGAGGTGACCGGAGCAGCGGTGTATTCTGCAGCTCCTGTCACTTCCATGCAGCAGAGCTGGACGCGACGCTGGAGGACCGTGGATTACACCGGACATGGAGGGTTTTGTTGTGGGTAATAAATTGGTAATGAGGGACTTTGTTATTGTTTTTTATTTCTAATAAAGGATTTTTCGGGTGTGTGTGTGTTTATTTACTGTAATTTACAGATTAATCATGGAGGGTGTCTCATAGACGCCTGACATGATTAATCTAGGACTTATTGGCAGCTATGGGCTGCCAATAACTCCTTATTACCCCGATTTGCCAACGCACCAGGGTAAATCGGGAAGAGCCGGGTACAGTCCCAGAACTGTCGCATATAATGTATGCGGCAATTCTGGGCGGCTGCTGACTGTTATTGTTAGGGTGGGGGGCTCCCCATAACGTGGCGCTCCCCATCCTGAGAATACCAGCCTTCAGCCGTATGGCTTTATCTGGCTGGTATTAAAATTGGGGTGACCGCACGCCGTTTTTTTTAATTATTTATTTATTTATTTTACTGCACAGTATAGACACGCCCACCGGCTGCTGTGATTGGGTGCAGTGTGACACCTGTCACTCAGCGTGGGGGCGTGTCTCACTGCAACCAATCATAGGCGCCTGTGGGCGTGGAAAGCAGGGAATATGAGATGGCTGTGTACAGAGCACAGCGCGCCGGCCGGTATAAAGGCTCGGTCACGCTGTGCAGGCCGGCCAATCACTGCAATTCCACAACTAACAGGGCTGTGGCATTGCAGTGGTCTGCCAGCCAATCCCTGCATGAGGGCTGGCTCTCAAAAGAGCGCCAACATGCAGAAATGAAGACCACGAGTAAAGCACGAGTATCGCGAAATTACTCGGTACCCGCCGAGTAGCCCGAGTACAGTGATACTCGTGCGAGTACCGAGTAGTAACAAGCATACTCGCTCATCACTAGTGATGGGCAATCATGCTCGCCACTGCTCCTTACTTCATTGAGCATTGGATTGCACCAACGCGACCAAGCATATTGTACTGTAAGTTAATGGGAAACTCAAAGGGCTCGATCGAGCACGTTCGCCTATCATCACTACTCATCACTATTGTTAATATATCCTAAATGTAAAGTCTTAATTCACTTATTGATGTGTGGAGTGTTTTGGTGGAAGCTTTTAGAATTTCCATTGGAAATAATTAGTAATTTGAAGCAGTAAAATACGGTAATATCCATGAATTGCATGGTACGAGCGCTATCATGGAAAGCTATCGGTCTCTGTGAATCATTGTATCATTACGGGACCTCTGTGACGCAGATCATAAGGTGAAACTTCCCACTCATCACAACAGGTGTGAAGTCTGCGATATGAATTATGCATTTTCTGCAGGGCGTATTGCCATTGACTTTTCTTTTCTGGATTTCGGGCGCACATCCCACTTGTTCGTCATTAAGCTATTGATTTAGTAGAGCGTTCGTGCAGATGTCAGTCTTCTGGGTCTGAGTCTTAATTTATAGATACGGCTAATACTCCTGTTATGTTATGGCAGTTTTGTAGCGCAAGCACTTTATTTTGCTTCTCACAGAAAACTAGATAAATATTTGCAGGTTTTTCCCTCCGCTCTCTATACAGACACATCTGCAAGTTTTTCCCTCCGCTCTCTATACAGACACATCTGCAGGTTTTTCCCTCCGCTCTCTATAAGGACACATCTGCAGGTTTTTCCCTCCACTCTCTATAAAGCCATATCTGCAGGTTTTTCCTCCGCTCTCTATACAGACACATGTGCAGGTTTTTCCCTCCGTTCTCTATAAAGACACATCCACAGGTTTTTCCCTCCACTCTCTATAAAGACACATCTGCAGGTTTTCCCCTCTGCTCTCTATACAGACACATCTGCAGGTTTTTCTCTCCGCTCTCTATAAGGACACATCTGCAGGTTTTTCCCTCCACTCTCTATAAAGCCATATCTGCAGGTTTTTCCTCCGCTTTCTATACAGACACATCTGCAGGTTTTTCCCTCCACTCTCTATAAAGCCATATCTGCAGGTTTTTCCTCCGCTCTCTATACAGACACATCTGCAGGTTTTTCCCTCCATTCTCTATAAAGACACATCCACAGGTTTTTCCCTCCACTCTCTATAAAGACACATCTGCAGGTTTTCTCCTCTGCTCTCTATACAGACACATCTGCAGGTTTTTCCCTCCGCTCTCTATAAACACACATCTGCAGGTTTTTCCCTCCGCTCTCTATACAGACACATCTGCAGGTTTTCCCCTCCGCTCTCTATAAAGACACATCTGCAGGTTTTCCCCTCCGCTCTCTATACAGACACATCTGCAGGTTTTCCCCTCCGCTCTCTATACAGACACATCTGCAGGTTTTTTCTCACTATCTGACATGAAATCAGAATAAACCTTTCCCATTTCAGGTAAATTAGGAACCACAATGATTTATATTTGCCAAATGCCAGAATAATGAGAGAAAGAGAATGTTTTAAGGCATTTTTATTACTTTCTGTAGAGTTAAAGGTTTACATACAATAAGAGTACTGTGCCTTTAAGGAATATGGGACAGCCCATATGATAATGTCATGTCTTTCAAAGCTTGTGATAGGTTTATTGGCAACATCTGAGTTAATTAGAGACACACCTGTGGATGTATTGTAATGCACACCTGAAACACACTGTTTCTTTGTGGGAAAGTTGAAATAAATCAACCAAGATCTCAGGAAGAAAATTCTGGACTTGCACAAGTCTGGTTCATCCTTGGGTGCAATTTCCAGATTCCTGAAGGTGCCTCGTTCATCTGTACAAACAATTATACGCAAGCACAAACAAGATGGGAATGTCCATCCATCATACCGCTCAGGAAGGAGACGGGATCTGTGTACCAGAGATGAATGTGGTTTAGTCAGACATGTGCACATCAAGCCAAGAACAAAAGCAAAAAACCTTGTAAAGATGCTGGCGGAAGCTGGTAAGATTGTGTCATTATCCACAGTGAAAAGAGTATTGTTGTTGAGTACTGTATCAACATGGGCTGAAAGGCCACTCTGCCAGGAAGAAACGATTGCTCCAAAAGAAACATAAAAAAGTCAGATTAATGTTTGCAAATGCACACAGGAACAAAGACCTTCATTTTACGAGACATGTCCTGTGGTTTAATGAAACTAAAATTTGCCATAATTGGCCATAATGACCATCGTTACATTTGGAGGAAAAAGGGAGAAGCTGTGTGAAGCCAAAGAACACCATCCCAACTGTGACACACGGGGGCGGCAGCATCATGTTGTGGGGTTGTTTTGCTGCAGGAGGGACTGGTGCACCTCACAAAATAGATGGCATCATGAGGAAAGAAGATTATGTGGCAATACTGAAGCAACATCTCAAGACATCAGCCGGGAACTTAAAGCTTAGGCAGAATTGGGTCTTTCAAATGGACAGTGGCCCTGTAAGCATGACTGATAGCATCATAATAGGTTTTTTAAGGCTGCCTCAGGTGACCATCCTCTATTAGCCTCAAGTTCCTTCTGACTCTCCTCGAGCCATGTGTCTAACAATCTTCCCATCTATTGTTGTCTGTAATACAGCTACCAGCTCCTATCTCCAATATTAGTCAACAAATTTCTGTTGTTATTACACTTTCAGCTCTGTTGCATCAAGTTATGTTAAGAAGTTTTCTGCTGCTATCTTGATGCTGTTAATATTTGCTACTCTACTATTCCTCTACGTAACCACATCTCCACTAGCAAATTTGTCTATACATCTCTGCTTTTCCTGTGTGTAACTGCATCTATACTAACAAGTTACTAGTTTGTCTATACATTTCTGCTATCCTGCGTATAACTGTGTCTCTGCTAGCAAGTTACTAGTTTGTCTATACATTTCTGCCATCCTGTGTATAACTGCATCTCTGCTAGCAAGTTACTAGTTTGTCTATACATCTCTGCTATTCCAGTGTAACTGCATCTCTGCTAGCAAGTTACTAGTTTGTCTATACATCTCTGCTATTCCAGTGTAACTGCATCTCTGCTAGCAAGTTACTAGTTTCTCTATGCATCTCTGCTTATTCCTGTGTGTAGTTGTATCTCTACTAGCAAGTTACTAGTTTGTCTATACATTTCTGCTATCCTGCGTATAACTGCGTCTCTGTTAGCAAGTTACTAGTTTGTCTATACATTTCTGCTATCCTGCGTATAACTGCGTCTCTGCTAGCAAGTTCCTAGTTTGGCTATACAGCTCTGCTATTCCTGTGTGTAACTGCTTCTCTACTAACAAGTTACTAGTTTGTCTATACATTTCTGCTACTCCTGTGTGTAACTGTGTCTCTACTAGCAAGTTAATAGTTTGTTTATACATCTCTGCTATTCCTGTGTAACTGTATCTCTGCTAGCAAGGTGCTTCTTTGTTTATGCATCTCTGCTTATTTATGTGTAAAGCTGCATCTCTACAAACAAGTTACTAGTTTGTCTATGGGTAAAATATATCTTTGTACGTAGTAACAAGTTACTAGTTTCTCTATACATCTCTGCTATTCCTGTGTGTAACTGCATATCTGCTAGCAAATTACTAGTAATTAAATGCATCTCTGCTATTTGGGTGTGTAACTGCGTCTCTGCTAGCAAGTTACTAGTATTCAAATATATCTCTGCTATTCCTGTGTATAACTGCATTCCTGCTAGCAAGTTACTACTATTCCAATACATCTCTGCTATTCCTGTGCGTAACTGCATTCCTGCAAGCAAGTTACCAGTTTGATGAAACACCTGTACTATTTATGTGGGTAACCACATCTTTTCAAGCAAGTCACCATTTTGTCTACACATCGCTGCTCATTTTATGAGTGCTGCATTTCTGTAAGAAAGATACCAGTTTGCCTATTCATTGCTGCTGTTCCTGTTCAATCTGCATTTCTGGTTCAGCTGCATCCAGTGCTTCCAGCTCGGCTTTTGTCCCTATCCAAAAAAAGCATTATTTCCATGGGCTTTGTTTCTGCAATAAAGATATAATACCACCATAGTGACTTGAGCATTAGAACCTATTATTATTATGTAATAAATTTTAAATGTTTTAAATTTAAATTAAATTTAAATTTTAAATGTTTTAAATTTAAATAAAATTTTTAAAATTAAATGATTGTATAAAAAAATGTGAATTATTTAGTGGGGGAAAAAAAATCAATTTTGAAATATCAAATACACTTATTTAATTCAGGGCTCGGAGTCCAGCTCACAACCTTGTGTACCATAAATGCTATTTATATTTGTCATAAATCTACATGAGATGTTCCCACACTCTTCAGAACCCGCTGCCAATAAATGCTCGCTGACATGCAAACAATCTACACCATCCACTAAAGCCCGGTGCTTCTACATTAGTAAGCGGAGTGCTATGTAGAAAGTGAGCAGGGTATTTTTGCCTTGTTGCAAAATTGCCTGTGTTAAAACTCATAATTCAATGACATGGTGCCATTAATTATGTGGAGACATATAAATCCATGGTGCTAAAATTTTAACTTTTTTTTAAAAAATCTTATAGGTTTTAGGGTCAAAATTCAGTATTGATTATGTTTATAATATATCTATATAGTGATCAGGTCTCTATAACTCCTAAACGTCCTTGGTAGTAACAGAGTGAAAAAGAACAAAGCTCTGATTGCCAGCAGCCACCACTAGGGGGAGCTTAGGAGCTAATTGCATACATACAGACAGAAAAATAGAGATTTCTGTTCACCTGTCTCTATCCAACAGTACTTGGCAGTGTGGCTGTATATCCAGCACCAGGATGAGATAAAACACTTACTAGAAAAGAGTAAAATATTTTTGTGAGTATCTCTAACTCTGTTTTCCCTCCTCCTTTCTTCTCCACGGACTTCATTAAGCTCAATGTAATGTGATCCTTCAGTGACCTTGCAACCTGTCATATTTTAACCCAGATTGATTTTTACAGTATTTCTGAATGAATAAGTGGCTCATAAGTGGAGAAATAAACATATTTGTCTTATCAGATATATTAGAAAGTTTATTATATTCATTTTCCCTATTGAATTTTGCAAAGTCTGTTGAAATGACAGAGGCCGTTGCAATATGTGAAGCCCTTTAGTCCTTCATAGAAGTGCCAGTTTACTATTTTTATATTATTATTTATAAGGCTTACCTACAAAGCACCATTAATTTTCACATCACCTTACAGAAATTAACACCACTGTCCCCATTGGGGATCACAATATAAATTTCCTATGACGTCAGGATCTGAGGAGACTACACATTCTGGCCCTCTGCCTGCTAACTTCTCATATGTCTATATTCAGCACAGGGAGACTCGGACTTCAACCCACAGACTTGTAGTTCATAGGCAGACTAGCAAGAGTTAATCCCTGCTGGGCTGCTTGTTAATTTTATTTGATCACATGCTGTGGGGGAGCCAGTCATGTTTCACTCCCAGTTATGTTCACATGTTCAACATATGCTGGAAAATTTCATTAATGCCAGCTATAGTTAGTCCATACTGGTCCGGAAAGGTGTTGGGATCCATACTTACTGTTGGTTATAGTACTTTATTGCTGTAATCAGTTGTGTTCTTAACCCTTGCTGTCCTTTTGCTGCTGCCTTACTTCTCTTCCTTTTCTCCTTAGTCTCTTACTGTTTGTTGCTGTGAGTTTGCAGTGTGTTTGAGTTTCTTTTTTTCCCTATCTGTCTCTTTCTGTATTGCCATCACACTTCTGCCCCTTCTTTCCGTGTGAGCGGACAGATTAGTTCTAGTTAAGAGAATAGCCAGGCATGGGACTCAGGCATCTCCACCATTAGGGGTAACCATGAGCTTAGGGATAGCTTGGTGTCCCCTAGAATGAGATACAGTACTCAGGTATCTCCACCATTAGGGTTAACCCTGAGCTTAGGGATAGCTTGGTGTCCCCTAGAATGAGATACAGTACTCAGGTATCTCCACCATTAGGGTTAACCCTGAACTTAGTGATAGCTTGGCGTCCCCTAGTGTGAGGGACAGTATAGGAGCCCCCTGTCCCTACCTATCCTACGGTCACAGTGTGACATCATGTCTATGGAGGAAATTGGAGAACCCAGATGAAAACCCATGCAAACACAGGGAGAAGATACAAACTTCTAGCAGATGTTATCCATAGTGGGTTTTGAACCCAGTATCCCAGCCCAGCAAAACAGCAACAGTGCTTACCTATTGGCCACAAATAACCACTATTTTGGCTTCCCAATTTACATACATGATAAAAGTTTTTATATAGTACCAAATTGTGAGCAGGATGCTGGAAAGACAAAAATTCAAGTCTAAAGCACAGGTGTCATGTCCCCGACAGAGTCCGCTCCTGCGACTTCTGCTTCCATCACCAGGCTGCGCCATGTTCCCGCTGTGATACTGTAGGAGGGAAAAAGCTCAAATAGGGTCTTACGGAGATGTCTCTGAAATGCGTAGAACTGTATAAATAAAAGTAAATCTTTTTAATCTACATCATCTGTGGTTTTTAGCGCTGCATTAAACCCATTCCCTTTTTACTTATATAGATCACATGTTCCTGCTGTGGATAGTGCTAGTGATAGGAGAGGAGTCATGCCCATGGCTCTGATGGGCGTAGGCTCAGCTCATTCACTAAGCTGGATTTCCCTAGGTTCTGCATTACCACTGATTGACTGTAGGTGGCGTGTGTCTTCCAGCTGAAGTTCCCACCATTCAGCTACAGCCAATGGGAAGACACCACACCCTTCTTATAACCCCTCCTGTCTGCTGGTCACTGCCAGAGATAGTTCTGAATTCCTGCTTCCTGGTTCCTGCTCTTTTCTATATAGTGATCCCTATGTTTTGACCTCTGCCTGTTCCCTGACTACCCTTCTGCCTGCCGCTTTTGTACCTCTGGATTTGACCTCTGCCTAGATTCATGATTACGTCCTTGCCTGCTTGATTTTGTCCCTGTTCTGCATTTCCTGGTTTGATCCTGCCTGACTACTACTTTCATCGGACTGCAGCCTACCAGGGTTCTCGGGATCCTGCTCTGTGAGTGGCTTTCCTCTATCCTGTCCGTTACAGCTAGTCTGAGCCTGTGGTTTCAAGCAGGCGTTACAACCTCCTGTTGTAACGCCTGCTTGAAACCACAGGCTCAGACTAGCTGAAACGGACAGGATAGAGGAAAGCCACTCACAAAGCAGGATCCCGAGAACTGTGGTAGGCTGCAGTCCGATGAAAGTAGTAGTCAGGCAGGATCAAACCAGGAAATGCAGAACAGGGACAAAATCAAGCAGGCAAGGACGTAATCATGAACCTAGGCAGAGATCAAATCTAAGGCGAAGGACTGTGCTCTGCGCAGCATCGTGCATGTCACAGGCAGTGTGGAAACTCAAGCCCAGAGAAGATCTGCTTGGTTGGTAATAGCCATTTATCTCGGAGGTAATTCAGTGTCAACACCAGAAACATAAAAGTTCACCAGTTTAATCAACCAGTTCTTTTGACAATTATGAAAAGCGCTTAGAAGTAAAAACAGTAAAAACAAATAACAATGTGGCCAAGCGATGATGTTTTTGGTTCATTTTCTTAGGATTTGTCTGTGAATTTTATAAAATCAAAACATATGCTTTGCATAATCTAGTCTTATTGTTTTTTGCTGTTGAGTCACAAGAGCCGTTGCCAATATTTAAGCCAATAAGGACAGGGAGCGATGTAATTATGGTGTTTTAGCTATTTATTTCCATATGGGGGATTAAGAAATCAAGTGTTAGTGACATGAATGCTTAACCGTTAATTTCTACCAAAGTGAAAACATTTGTCATTTCTATTAATGTTGCCTCCTCATTTCATCTTAAAGGAATTGTCTAGGGTTAGTTAAAAAAGAAAGAAAAGGGTTGACTTTTTAATTTTTCAGAAAGAGAACTATTGTGGTCTGTTTAATCCCATTTAAGTGAACTGGGTTGAGCTGCAATACCGGAGACTGCCTTTAGGAGTGCTGTTTTTATAAACAATGAAGACCCTCTTTCCAGTTTTAGACAACTTCTATAAACCATCTCTAGTGATAAAAAGTATATATCCATAGATTGTTTTTTGGGTTTTTTATACTGTCCACCTCTGGGACTTTATTTTGTACCTAAATGTGTGTATTTGGGGCAAACTAAAAGTCATTTTTGCAATTCGGCTTCGTTAAAATTTTGTACCATTTGGCTTTTATAGGCGCTTTGTTTCCCTACACATTGAATTTTGATGTAGTTGAAAATAAGCTTATAGGAGATCAGAATAAAACAAATAAAAGAGTTATATCTCTCCTATCAGTATAAGCTCATTGATAGATTTTCTTCTAAAGAGGTGGTCCACTACACAGCATAGTGGCCACATTGATGTAAAACTCATAAAGAAGGCTTTTCTCAAATACCTTGTTTAGTCAATTGTGCCTCTGAGCGGCACTATTGTGGGCCACTCACTCCCATCACATGACCTTTGGGCTCCATGACCTCTGATATCCGGTGATGTCATGTCAACTTCTAGTTGACCCGACATCACCGAGGCCGGCCCCAGTCTCCCTGAGTGACAGGGCTGTGGGCGGAGTTTCACCACTCATCACAGCCCAGCATGTCTCTGCTAGAGATGAGCGAACCGGTCCCGGTTCGGCTCGAGGCGGTTCGCCGAACGGGGGGTCTGGCTCGAGTTCGGCTCGTCGAACGTTCGACGAACCGAACTCGAGCCCATAGGAAACAATGGCAGGCAATCACAAACACAGTAAAACACCTAGAAAACACCCTGAAAGGTGTCCAAAAGGTGACAAACAACTCACAACATAACACAAACACATGGGAAAGTGACAAGGACATATACTCATGTGAAAACAAAACAGCTGGACAAGGAAAAAGAGGGAGACACACAGATATATGAGTATATGCAAAGAAACATCGATTCCATTATTGTGCAACTTGAGCCCTGCTCATTTTAGGCTTCCAATCTGGATAAATTGCCTGAGCTCGCCACGTACGCCTTGAGGATCTTGTCGTGTCCTGCAGCCAGCGTTCTCTCGGAACCTGTCTTCAGTGCTGCTGGGGGTCTGCTGGCAGATAAGCACACGTGTCTGTCCACTGACAATGTGGACCTGGCTCTCAGAGGACTTTTCTTCCCCTGGGTCAGCCAGGGGAGGCGAAAGGCACGCGTATTTTTGAGAGTGCTTCATGCAAAGCATCTTTTTCTTTGTCAAAAGGGGGGCTCAACCGATGCCAGTCAAGTGGGGTGTGTGTGGCCCAGTTAGTGGCAACGAGGGAGACTGTGGTTGGAGTCCCCTCGCTGTGTCTCTAAAAGAACCAAGATGAACAAGTCATGGCTCTCAGAGGACTTTTCTTCCCCTGGGTCAGCCAGGGGACGGGAAAGGCACGCGTATTTTTGAGAGTGCTTCATGCAAAGCATCTTTTTCTTTTTCAAAAGGGGGCTCAACCGATGCCAGTCAAGTGGGGTGTGTGTGGCCCAGTTAGTGGCAACGAGGGAGACTGTGGTTGGAGTCCCCTCGCTGTGTCTCTAAAAGAACCAAGATGAACAAGTCATGGCTCTCAGAGGACTTTTCTTCCCCTGGGTCAGCCAGGGGACGGGAAAGGCACGCGTATTTTTGAGAGTGCTTCATGCAAAGCATCTTTTTCTTTGTCAAAAGGGGGGGTCAACCGATGCCAGTCAAGTGGGGTGTGTGTGGCCCAGTTAGTGGCAACGAGGGAGACTGTGGTTGGAGTCCCCTCGCTGTGTCTCTAAAAGAACCAAGATGAACAAGTCATGGCTCTCAGAGGACTTTTCTTCCCCTGGGTCAGCCAGGGGACGGGAAAGGCACGCGTATTTTTGAGAGTGCTTCATGCAAAGCATCTTTTTCTTTGTCAAAAGGGGGGGTCAACCGATGCCAGTCAAGTGGGGTGTGTGTGGCCCAGTTAGTGGCAACGAGGGAGACTGTGGTTGGAGTCCCCTCGCTGTGTCTCTAAAAGAACCAAGATGAACAAGTCATGGCTCTCAGAGGACTTTTCTTCCCCTGGGTCAGCCAGGGGACGGGAAAGGCACGCGTATTTTTGAGAGTGCTTCATGCAAAGCATCTTTTTCTTTTTCAAAAGGGGGCTCAACCGATGCCAGTCAAGTGGGGTGTGTGTGGCCCAGTTAGTGGCAACGAGGGAGACTGTGGTTGGAGTCCCCTCGCTGTGTCTCTAAAAGAACCAAGATGAACAAGTCATGGCTCTCAGAGGACTTTTCTTCCCCTGGGTCAGCCAGGGGACGGGAAAGGCACGCGTATTTTTGAGAGTGCTTCATGAAAAGCATCTTTTTCTTTGTCAAAAGGGGGGGTCAACCGATGCCAGTCAAGTGGGGTGTGTGTGGCCCAGTTAGTGGCAACGAGGGAGACTGTGGTTGGAGTCCCCTCGCTGTGTCTCTAAAAGAACCAAGATGAACAAGTCATGGCTCTCAGAGGACTTTTCTTCCCCTGGGTCAGCCAGGGGACGGGAAAGGCACGCGTATTTTTGAGAGTGCTTCATGCAAAGCATCTTTTTCTTTGTCAAAAGGGGGGCTCAACCGATGCCAGTCAAGTGGGGTGTGTGTGGCCCAGTTAGTGGCAACGAGGGAGACTGTGGTTGGAGTCCCCTCGCTGTGTCTCTAAAAGAACCAAGATGAACAAGTCATGGCTCTCAGAGGACTTTTCTTCCCCTGGGTCAGCCAGGGGACGGGAAAGGCACGCGTATTTTTGAGAGTGCTTCATGCAAAGCATCTTTTTCTTTTTCAAAAGGGGGCTCAACCGATGCCAGTCAAGTGGGGTGTGTGTGGCCCAGTTAGTGGCAACGAGGGAGACTGTGGTTGGAGTCCCCTCGCTGTGTCTCTAAAAGAACCAAGATGAACAAGTCATGGCTCTCAGAGGACTTTTCTTCCCCTGGGTCAGCCAGGGGACGGGAAAGGCACGCGTATTTTTGAGAGTGCTTCATGCAAAGCATCTTTTTCTTTGTCAAAAGGGGGGGTCAACCGATGCCAGTCAAGTGGGGTGTGTGTGGCCCAGTTAGTGGCAACGAGGGAGACTGTGGTTGGAGTCCCCTCGCTGTGTCTCTAAAAGAACCAAGATGAACAAGTCATGGCTCTCAGAGGACTTTTCTTCCCCTGGGTCAGCCAGGGGACGGGAAAGGCACGCGTATTTTTGAGAGTGCTTCATGCAAAGCATCTTTTTCTTTGTCAAAAGGGGGGGTCAACCGATGCCAGTCAAGTGGGGTGTGTGTGGCCCAGTTAGTGGCAACGAGGGAGACTGTGGTTGGAGTCCCCTCGCTGTGTCTCTAAAAGAACCAAGATGAACAAGTCATGGCTCTCAGAGGACTTTTCTTCCCCTGGGTCAGCCAGGGGACGGGAAAGGCACGCGTATTTTTGAGAGTGCTTCATGCAAAGCATCTTTTTCTTTTTCAAAAGGGGGCTCAACCGATGCCAGTCAAGTGGGGTGTGTGTGGCCCAGTTAGTGGCAACGAGGGAGACTGTGGTTGGAGTCCCCTCGCTGTGTCTCTAAAAGAACCAAGATGAACAAGTCATGGCTCTCAGAGGACTTTTCTTCCCCTGGGTCAGCCAGGGGACGGGAAAGGCACGCGTATTTTTGAGAGTGCTTCATGCAAAGCATCTTTTTCTTTGTCAAAAGGGGGGGTCAACCGATGCCAGTCAAGTGGGGTGTGTGTGGCCCAGTTAGTGGCAACGAGGGAGACTGTGGTTGGAGTCCCCTCGCTGTGTCTCTAAAAGAACCAAGATGAACAAGTCATGGCTCTCAGAGGACTTTTCTTCCCCTGGGTCAGCCAGGGGACGGGAAAGGCACGCGTATTTTTGAGAGTGCTTCATGCAAAGCATCTTTTTCTTTGTCAAAAGGGGGGGTCAACCGATGCCAGTCAAGTGGGGTGTGTGTGGCCCAGTTAGTGGCAACGAGGGAGACTGTGGTTGGAGTCCCCTCGCTGTGTCTCTAAAAGAACCAAGATGAACAAGTAATGGCTCTCAGAGGACTTTTCTTCCCCTGGGTCAGCCAGGGGACGGGAAAGGCACGCGTATTTTTGAGAGTGCTTCATGCAAAGCATCTTTTTCTTTGTCAAAAGGGGGGGTCAACCGATGCCAGTCAAGTGGGGTGTGTGTGGCCCAGTTAGTGGCAACGAGGGAGACTGTGGTTGGAGTCCCCTCGCTGTGTCTCTAAAAGAACCAAGATGAACAAGTCATGGCTCTCAGAGGACTTTTCTTCCCCTGGGTCAGCCAGGGGACGGGAAAGGCACGCGTATTTTTGAGAGTGCTTCATGCAAAGCATCTTTTTCTTTTTCAAAAGGGGGCTCAACCGATGCCAGTCAAGTGGGGTGTGTGTGGCCCAGTTAGTGGCAACGAGGGAGACTGTGGTTGGAGTCCCCTCGCTGTGTCTCTAAAAGAACCAAGATGAACAAGTCATGGCTCTCAGAGGACTTTTCTTCCCCTGGGTCAGCCAGGGGACGGGAAAGGCACGCGTATTTTTGAGAGTGCTTCATGCAAAGCATCTTTTTCTTTTTCAAAAGGGGGCTCAACCGATGCCAGTCAAGTGGGGTGTGTGTGGCCCAGTTAGTGGCAACGAGGGAGACTGTGGTTGGAGTCCCCTCGCTGTGTTTTACATGCTTTTAGAAGGGCATGAAATGGCTTGGAGGTTGACTTTCATCATATGCAAACTGTTGGCTACCAAAATGCTGCCTTTCCAACAACTGTGGTTATAGGCAATGAGGAACATACTGATGAAGATGAGACGCAGATACCCGATTGGGATGACAACTTAAATATTCGGTCAGGGCAAGAAGAAACTCGGTCTGAGGGGTAGGGGAGTGCAAACACAACAATTGATGATTAAGTTCTAGATCACACCTACTGTCAACCCACAGTCAGACACTCGAGGAGGTCAACAGAGGCGGTGGAGGAGGATGCAACCGACGTCGAAGTAACCTGGCGCCTTCCTGGACACAGTCGGAGCACTGGTAGCACGTCTACAACTGCATCCTCAGCCACCACTCTGCCTCTGAGCATTATTCGGGGTGGATCAACAGGTCGCATGGCCTCTAAGCCTTGCCTAGCCAGGTCCTTTTTTGACATAGAAAAAGATCGCCCAAATTATGTGATCTGTAAAATTTGTCATGGTTCTCTTAGTAGAGGTCAAAACCTCAGCAGTTTGACAACTTCTTCCATGAATCGTCACATGAATAAATATCATATGGCCCGATGGGAAGCTCACCGTGCTGCAATGCGGCCTAGCGGAGCGAACCATCCACCGCCTGCCCCTTCCAGTGCATCCGCGCGCTCGTCATCTTCTAGGACTGTGGGGACAGCTGTCACACCTGTTTTTCCACCCACAACTTCCACCACTGTAACCGCAACAGGCAGTTTGCTTGGTAGGTCGTCAGTTGGTTTGGAAGGGGAAACAAGTGAGTGTGTACAGCTCTCTCAGACATCGATAGCACCAACTTTGGATGAAGGCAACATCATGTCTCCGCCTGCACTTTCCTCACAAAGCTGCATTTTTCCAGGGACACCCGACTCAACACCGTCTACACACAGCAGCCAGATCTCTGTCCCTCAGATGTGGTCAAATAAAAGGCCACTTCCTGCGACCCATGACAAAGCGAAGAGGTTGACTCTATCCCTCTGTAAGCTGTTGACTACAGAAATGCTGCCTTTCCGCCTAGTGGACACACAGGATTTTAGAGACCTTATGTCTGTCGCTGTGCCCCAGTACCAGATGCCTAGTCGCCACTACTTCTCTAAGAAAGGTGTGCCCGCGCTACACCAGCATGTCGCACACAACATCACCGCTTCCTTGAGAAACTCTGTGTGTGAACGGGTGCATTTCACCACCGATACTTGGACCAGTAAGCATGGACAGGGACGTTACATGTCGCTGACTGGCCACTGGGTAACTATGGTGATAGATGGTGAAGGGTCTGCTGCACAAGTCTTGCCGTCCCCACGACTTGTGTGTCAATCCTCTGTCTGTCCAAGTTCCGCCACTGCTTCTGCATCCTCCACCTCATCTGGGTCCTCCACCTCCGCCCCAAGCCTGCCTGGTCAGGCCACCAGCGTTCTCACTGCGCAGAAGGAATCACGCACCCCTCATTACTATGCTGGTAGCAGAGCGCAACGGCATCAGGCGGTCTTTAGCTTGACATGTCTTTGAAATAGGAGTCACACAGCGACTGAGTTGTGGGCAGCTCTGGAGACTGATTTTGATAAATGGTTGTCTCCACTCAACCTGCAGCCTGGTAAGGCCGTGTGCGACAATGCTGCAAACCTGGGTGCGGCCCTTCGCCTGGGCAAGGTGACACACGTGCCTTGTAT
Source organism: Anomaloglossus baeobatrachus (assembly GCF_048569485.1). Taxonomy (NCBI): domain Eukaryota; kingdom Metazoa; phylum Chordata; class Amphibia; order Anura; family Aromobatidae; genus Anomaloglossus; species Anomaloglossus baeobatrachus. Next base: position 36,918,517 of record NC_134356.1, on the reverse strand, counting down.
GGCTCACGTGTTTAACCTTGTTGTCCAGCAATTTTTAACACACTATCCCGGCCTAGATGGCCTTCTGACCAGGGCACGGAAACTGTCTGCAGTGCTCACTTCCGCCGTTCAACCGCCGCACCTGAGCGACTTGCATCGCTCCAGAAGTCTTTCGGCCTGCCGGTTCATCGCCTGAAATGCGATGTGGCGACACGCTGGAATTCAACTCTCCACATGTTACAGCGACTGTGGCAGCACCGGCGAGCCCTGGTGCAATACGTCATGATGTATAGCCTGGGCCAACGAGATGCAGAAGTGGGGCAGATCACCCTGATGGAGTGATCTCAGATCAAGGACCTATGCACCCTTCTGCACAGTTTCGACATGGCGACGAATATGTTTAGCGCTGACAATGCCATTATCAGCATGACGATTACAGTCATTTACATGCTGGAGCACACGCTAAACACTATTCGTAGTCAGGGGGTGGGACAACAGGAAGGGGAGGAACTACAGGAGGATTCATATGCGCAAGACACAACAACATCACCAAGGTCCAGACGTTCATCATCACCAACGCGGCAGGCATGGGACCATGGGGGACAGGGATCAACAAGGGCGCATGGTAGCAGGTGAGATGTTGAGGAAGGTGCAGGAGGACATGAAGATATGGAGGACGAACTGTCCATGGACATGGAAGACTCAGCAGATGAGGGGGACCTTGGTCAAATTTCAGTTGAAAGAGGTTGGGGGGAGATGACAGAGGAAGAAAGAACGGTTAGCACCTCTATGCCACAAACACAGCGTGGACTTGGTGCGCATGGCTGCGCAAGACACATGAGTGCCTTCTTGTTGCACTACCTCCAACATGACCCTCGTATTGTCAAAATTAGAAGTGATGATGACTACTGGCTTGCCACACTATTAGATCCCCGGGACAAGTCCAAATTTTGTGACATAATTCCACCCATAGAAAGGGACGCACGTATGCAGGAGTATCAGCAGAAGCTGTTACTCGATCTTAGCTCGGCTTTTCCACCAAACAACCGTGCAGGTGAAGGGAGTGATTCTCCCAGTTGTAACTTGACAAACATGGGACGGCCTCGTCATCTTCAACAGTCTACCCGTACCAGTAGGACCGTATCTGGTGCTGGTAACAGCAATTTTATGGAATCTTTTCATAATTTTTTTAGACCCTCCTTTGCAAGGCCACCAGAGACAACAAGTCTGACACATAGTCAACGGATGGAGAGGATGATACAGGAGTATCTCCAAATGAACATCGATGCAATGACTTTGCAAATGGAGCCTTGCTCCTTTTGTGCTTCAAATCTAGAAAAATGTCAAGAGCTCTCCAGTTACGCCTCGAAGATTTTGTCGTGTCCAGCTGCCAGCGTTGTCTCTGAACGTGTCTTCAGTGCTGCTGGGTGTGTGCTGACAGATAAGCGCACGCGTCTGTCCAGTGACAATGTGGACAGACTGACGTTCATCAAAATGAACAAGTCATGGATCCAGAAGGAATTTACTACCCCTGTGTCATCCTGGGGAGAGTAAATGCTTGTGGATTTGGAATGTGCTTGATGCAAATCAAAACATCCTGTTTGCAACTAGGGCACAAGTGCTGCCACTGATAAGGTGTCTGTGTGGGGCCCAATTTTTGGAAAAAAAGGGAGACTCCGCTTGGAGTAACCCTTGCTTGCTGTGTTTTTTAAAAATGATACAAGATGAACAGATCTGAAGGCAAGATGAAGCCAACATCATGTCTCCGCCTGCACTTTTCTCACAAACCTGCATTTTTCCAGGGACACCCTACTCAACACCGTCTACAGACAGCAGCCAGATCTCTGTCCCTCAGATGTGGTCAAATAAAAGGCCACTTACTGCGACCCATGACAAAGCTAAGTGGTTGACTCTATCCCTCTGTAAGCTGTTGGCTACCGAAATGCTGCCTTTACGCGTAGTGGACACACAGGATTTTACAGACCTTATGTCTGTCGCTGTGCCCCAGTACCAGATGCCCAATCACCACTGCTTCTCCAAGAAAAGCATGCCCGCGCTACACCGGCATGTCGCACACAACATCACCACTTCCTTGAGAAAATCTGTGTGCGACAGGGTGCATTTCAACACAGATACTTGGACCAGTAAGCATAGACAGGGTCATTACATGTCACTGACTGGGCACTGGCAAACTATGGTGAGAGATGGAGAAGGGTCTGCTGTACAAGTCTTGCCGTCCCCACGAGTTGTTTCAATCCTTGTTCTGTATGTAGAAGTTAATACACTGCTTCTGCCTCTTCAACCTCGTGTGGGTCCTCTACCTTTGCGCAAACCCTGTGTGGTCAGGCCACCCTTCCTTGCAACTGCGCACAAGGACTACCACACACCTCCTTACTATGCTGGCAGCAGAGCTCAATGCCATCAGGCGGTCAAAGTTTTACTTTGAAATGTATGGGAAATGTGAGTCACACCGCTATTACAGAGAATAGTAGTCAGGCAGGGTCAAAACATTAATTGAGGAACAGGAACAGAATGGGACGGCCAGGACTTAATCAGAAAACAAGCAGAGGTGAAATGCGTATCGGCCAACAAGGTACATAAACAGCAAGCAGGAAAAGTAGTCAGGTAACAAGCACACAAAATCATAAAACTGAACTGGGGGTAAAATTAACCAGAGGTTCATAGCTATGTCTGGCAGTGGTCTGCAGACAGGATGGGCATAAAAAAGGGTGTGGTGTCTTCCCATTGGTTGTAGCTGAATGATGGTATTTCATCTGTGAGATACCCACCAGCTACATTCAGCCAGAGATTCTGCATCTGTCAAGGTAATGCAGCCCAGTGGGTGAGCATAACCTGCGTCCACCTGCGCCGCTGGCATCGACTACTCTCCCATCATCAGCACTATTCATGAAAGGAACACGTTGTCACCTGGCGACCGGAGTACAAATTGACGGAGCGGACTCCGTTGGTGACTTAACAGCCGTGTGCGGCAATGATGCAAACCTGGCTGCGGGCCATCCTCAGGGCAATGTGACACACGTGCCTTTTATGGCTCACGTGTTGATCCGAATTCTCCAGCAATTTTTAAAACACCATCACGGCCTACATGGCCTTGTGCAGCGGGCACGCTCGCTATGTGCTCACTTCCATCGTGCGCACACAGCAGCTCAACAACTTTCATCACTCCGGAAGTCTTAGGGTCTGGCAGTTAAACGCCGGAAATGCGATGTTCCGACACGCAGGAATTGGAATCTGCACATGTTGCAGCGTGTGTGGCAGCACCGCAGAGCCCTGCTGAAATACGGTAAGACATATAGCCTGGGATAAGTTGATCCAGAGGTGGTGCAGATCACGCTGCTGGAGTGGTGTCAGATCAAGGACCTATGCACCCTGCTACACAGTTTTGAAATGTCGACGAAGATGTTTAGCACTGGCAATGTCATTCTCAGCGTGACAATTCTGGTCATCTACATGATGGAGCACACTGTAATTATTATTCGGAGTCAGGTGTTGGGACAAGAGGAAGGGGAGGAAGTACAGGAGGAGTCATATGCGGAAGGGATAACAAGATCTACGAGGTCCAGATGGTCAGCGGCACCTATGCGGCAGTCATGGTGAGGGAGAGGGATTAACAAGGGCGCATAGTATCAGCAAAAAGTGTTGATGAAAGTGCAGGAGCCCATGAAGAAATGGAGGACGAACTGGCGATGGGCATGGAAGACTCAGCAGATGAGTGAGAGCTTGCTCACATTTCGGTTGTGCGAGGTTGTGGGTAGAGGGCAGAGGAAGGATGCACGATTCTCACCTCTCTGCCACCAACACACCAAGGACTTGGTCCTCCTGGATGCACAAGACACATGAGCGCCTTCTTGCTGCACTACCTACATGACCCTCGGATTGTATGAATTTGAAGTAATCCTGAATACTGGGTTGCCACACTGTTAGATCCCCGGTACAAGACAAAATTTGGCGAACTAATTCCTGCCATAGAAATAGACGCACGTATACAGGAGTATCTGCAGAATGTGGTACGCAATCTTAGATCTACTTTTCCACTAAACACCAGTGCTGCACAGAGTGAATCTCAACACTTTGTCATGGATAGGAGGAAATGGTCTTTTACTTGTCCACATCGGAGGGACCGAGGGATGGCTGCTGTGCTGAGATGGCGTTGAGTACGGTGTCCCTGCACAGTTGCACTTTTGGTCATATCCCAAAATGAGTTGAAAAAGGACAGATGCTGTTGGAAAGGGGAACAGGTGTGTTGGAAAGGGGAAAAAAATTTTGGTCCGTGGATTTGGTGGTTAAACAACTGTAACATTTGCTGAAGAAACAACATCTGTTACAGTGGGACTGGCAGATTTGGATAAAGTGGTATATAATCTGTGACCGCTATATAACAAAAATTAATAAGAAAAGAAAGAGAAAGGTATATATCACCTTCAGCAGTCAGTGTCCACCGTGCTCCCAGTTGGAAAAGGAGAGGTTGGCAACTTGAAGGTTTGGTGGAGGATACAGAGCTGTGTGGCTATGAAACTAATAGTAGCCTGAACCGAGTTAGACGCCATTCGGATCTGGAGACTGTGAGCCCTGTTAGCGTCACAGGGTCCACATGCCCACCCAGCCCAGGAACTCCCTGTTAACAACACAGGGGCCATTGAGTACGCTGACCGTGTGCGTAGGGGCCACACCTGTGGACAGCAGGCGCATCAGCAGCAGCAGGCCTGTTAATGCCACTGGGCTGCACAAGCAGGACTGTTAGGACAGGAGCTGGTCTTAACCGTTCTGCGTTACCAACTGTGGTGGTGGCCTGCATCCACCACCCTATCCCTGCCTACCTCTGGCCTAAAGCCGCAATGGGTTCAACACATGGAGGTGTGCTCTTTCGGAGCATAATAGAAGACTGCGCACCTCCTTGTTGGCTCCAGCCCCTTTTATAACCTGGGTCCGCCCCAAACCAGGGTGAACCACAATGCACCTCCTGGAGACAAAAGCAGAGTGACACGTCATGAGTGGCATAACTAGCGTCCTATTTGGAAACGCAACTTCAATGATGACCTCATGGCTGCCATGACCCAAACACCTCACCAGTCATCGTCTGACCATCAATAATGCGGTGACAAGTCATAGGTGTGGGCCTCTGCAAGCCATTTGGGAGGACACCTGATGCCCTGTGGTCTATATGGGACCCCCACATCAGGGCCAGGGCCAAAGAGTTCATTACCGGACCTAGTCTCTGATGCAGGAAGTGCCTGAGCATGCTCAGTAGCATGAAATACAGTCTCTGAAAAAAGACTATCAGCTTTAGCATGGTGTCTAGGCACAAAACAGGACTTAGACCCGGCACAGAATGCAAGCACCTGTGCAAAGAGGCTTTTCACACTTAGTGTGGGAGCATGCGCTGTATCCCGAAATGAAGACTTAGCGTCAGGAATGGCACAGTCAGGCTGAGCATACTCACTAGGCGAAACACTGTAATTATGCTGCAGCTGGGGTACATCGGCACACGCATGCGCACTAGCTGCCTCTCCACACTTAGACGTGGAGGGGAAATTTGTCTTGGAGATGCTGTCTATGAACAGAAGGAAAAGCTAAAGGAAGCCTGACTTTCTATCCCTCCGAATTATGAAATGCAGCAATGAATTCCATGAGTTTGCTATAACATTAGCGTAGCTAAATGTGCATGAGGGTGTGATGTAGAGGTGCTAGAAATAGCTTGTCACCAGTGGGGCACTAATGGAATACAACAGCCAGTTCTATGATGCCACAAAATGGCAGTATTTTGTGCTATCATTATAGCTTATTAAAAACAGAGCACGAGGTTGTCATGCAGAGGTGCTGCACATAGATTTGCAGTAGTGTGAATAGACAAAAGTACAATAGCCACGTTTAGGATACAACTAGGTACAGTGAGTGTTTGCTAGTATAATGGCTGAGTTTAAAAAAGTTTGAGTGTGCAATGCAGGCAGATGTCCTGCAAATATCGTTCCAATACTGTGAATTGACAAAAGTACAATAGCCACGTTTAGGATACAACTAGGTACAGTGAGTGTTTGCTAGTATAATGGCTGAGTTTAAAAAAGTTTGAGTGTGCAATGCAGGCAGACGTGCTGCAAATAACGTTCCAATACTGTGAATTGACAAAAGTACAATAGCCACGTTTAGGATACAACTAGGTACAGTGAGTGTTTGCTAGTATAATGGCTGAGTTTAAAAAAGTTTGAGTGTGCAATGCAGGCAGACGTGCTGCAAATAACGTTCCAATACTGTGAATTGACAAAAGTACAATAGCCACGTTTAGGATACAACTAGGTACAGTGAGTGTTTGCTAGTATAATGGCTGAGTTTAAAAAAGTTAGAGTGTGCAATGCAGGCAGACGTGCTGCAAATAACGTTCCAATACTGTGAATAGACAAAAGTACAATAGCCACGTTTAGGATACAACTAGGTACACTGAGTGTTTGCTACTATAAATGGCTGAGTTTAAAAAAGTTTGAGTGTGCAATGCAGGCAGACGTGCTGCAAATAACGTTCCAATACTGTGAATTGACAAAAGTACAATAGCCACGTTTAGGATACAACTAGGTACACTGAGTGTTTGCTACTATAAATGGCTGAGTTTAAAAAAGTTTGAGTGTGCAATGCAGGCAGACGTGCTGCAAATAACGTTCCAATACTGTGAATTGACAAAAGTACAATAGCCACGTTTAGGATACAACTAGGTACACTGAGTGTTTGCTAGTATAATGGCTGAGTTTAAAAAAGTTTGAGTGTGCAATGCAGGCAGACGTGCTGCAAATAACGTTCCAATACTGTGAATTGACAAAAGTACAATAGCCACGTTTAGGATACAACTAGGTACAGTGAGTGTTTGCTAGTATAATGGCTGAGTTTAAAAAAGTTAGAGTGTGCAATGCAGGCAGACGTGCTGCAAATAACGTTCCAATACTGTGAATAGACAAAAGTACAATAGCCACGTTTAGGATACAACTAGGTACACTGAGTGTTTGCTACTATAAATGGCTGAGTTTAAAAAAGTTTGAGTGTGCAATGCAGGCAGACGTGCTGCAAATAACGTTCCAATACTGTGAATTGACAAAAGTACAATAGCCACGTTTAGGATACAACTAGGTACACTGAGTGTTTGCTACTATAAATGGCTGAGTTTAAAAAAGTTTGAGTGTGCAATGCAGGCAGACGTGCTGCAAATAACGTTCCAATACTGTGAATTGACAAAAGTACAATAGCCACGTTTAGGATACAACTAGGTACAGTGAGTGTTTGCTAGTATAATGGCTGAGTTTAAAAAAGTTAGAGTGTGCAATGCAGGCAGACGTGCTGCAAATATCGTTCCAATACTGTGAATAGACAAAAGTAAAATAGCCACGTTTAGGATACAACTAGGTACACTGAGTGTTTGCTAGTATAATGGCTGAGTTTAAAAAAGTTAGAGTGTGCAATGCAGGCAGACGTGCTGCAAATAACGTTCCAATACTGTGAATAGACAAAAGTACAATAGCCACGTTTAGGATACAACTAGGTACACTGAGTGTTTGCTACTATAAATGGCTGAGTTTAAAAAAGTTTGAGTGTGCAATGCAGGCAGACGTGCTGCAAATAACGTTCCAATACTGTGAATTGACAAAAGTACAATAGCCACGTTTAGGATACAACTAGGTACAGTGAGTGTTTGCTAGTATAATGGCTGAGTTTAAAAAAGTTTGAGTGTGCAATGCAGGCAGACGTGCTGCAAATAACGTTCCAATACTGTGAATTGACAAAAGTACAATAGCCACGTTTAGGATACAACTAGGTACAGTGAGTGTTTGCTAGTATAATGGCTGAGTTTAAAAAAGTTTGAGTGTGCAATGCAGGCAGACGTGCTGCAAATAACGTTCCAATACTGTGAATTGACAAAAGTACAATAGCCACGTTTAGGATACAACTAGGTACAGTGAGTGTTTGCTAGTATAATGGCTGAGTTTAAAAAAGTTAGAGTGTGCAATGCAGGCAGACGTGCTGCAAATAACGTTCCAATACTGTGAATAGACAAAAGTACAATAGCCACGTTTAGGATACAACTAGGTACACTGAGTGTTTGCTACTATAAATGGCTGAGTTTAAAAAAGTTTGAGTGTGCAATGCAGGCAGACGTGCTGCAAATAACGTTCCAATACTGTGAATTGACAAAAGTACAATAGCCACGTTTAGGATACAACTAGGTACACTGAGTGTTTGCTACTATAAATGGCTGAGTTTAAAAAAGTTTGAGTGTGCAATGCAGGCAGACGTGCTGCAAATAACGTTCCAATACTGTGAATTGACAAAAGTACAATAGCCACGTTTAGGATACAACTAGATACACTGAGTGTTTGCTAGTATAATGGCTGAGTTTAAAAAAGTTAGAGTGTGCAATGCAGGCAGACGTGCTGCAAATATCGTTCCAATACTGTGAATAGACAAAAGTACAATAGCCACGTTTAGGATACAACTAGGTACACTGAGTGTTTGCTACTATAAATGGCTGAGTTTAAAAAAGTTAGAGTGTGCAATGCAGGCAGACGTGCTGCAAATATCGTTCCAATACTGTGAATTGACAAAAGTACAATAGCCACGTTTAGGATACAACTAGGTACACTGAGTGTTTGCTAGTATAATGGCTTAGTAACAATGAGTTGTAGTGTGCAATGCAGGCAGACGTGCTCTGCAAATGTCTTTGCACTAGTGGGACTATAGCAAAGTCCAATAGCCACGTTTAGGATGCCACTAGGTACACTGAGTGTTTGCTAGTAAAATTGCTTAGTTTAAAAAAGTTGGAGTGTGCAATGCAGGCAGATGTGCTCTGCTAATATCTTTGCACTAGTGGGACTATAGCAAAGTCCAATAGCCACGTATAGGATGCCACTAGGTACACTGAGTGTTTGCTAGTATAATGGCTTAGTTAAAATGAGTTTGAGTGTGCAATGCAGGCAGACGCGCTATGCAAATGTCTTTGCACTAGTGGGACTATAGCAAAGTCCAATAGCCACGTATAGGATGCCACTAGGTACACTGAGTGTTTGCTAGTATAATGGCTTGGTTTTAATGAGTTGGAGTGTGCAATGCAGGCAGACGCGCTCTGCAAATGTCTTTGCACTAGTGGGACTATAGCAAAGTCCAATAGCCACGTATAGGATGCCACTAGGTACACTGAGTGTTTGCTAGTATAATGGCTTGGTTAGAATGAGTTGTAGTGTGCAATGCAGGCAGATGTGCTCTGCTAATGTCTTTGCACTAGTGGGACTATAGCAAAGTCCAATAGCCACGTATAGGATGCCACTAGGTACACTGAGTGTTTGCTAGTATAATGGCTGAGTTTAAAAAAGTTAGAGTGTGCAATGCAGGCAGACGTGCTGCAAATATCGTTCCAATACTGTGAATAGACAAAAGTACAATAGCCACGTTTAGGATACAACTAGGTACACTGAGTGTTTGCTACTATAAATGGCTGAGTTTAAAAAAGTTTGAGTGTGCAATGCAGGCAGACGTGCTGCAAATAACGTTCCAATACTGTGAATTGACAAAAGTACAATAGCCACGTTTAGGATACAACTAGGTACACTGAGTGTTTGCTACTATAAATGGCTGAGTTTAAAAAAGTTAGAGTGTGCAATGCAGGCAGACGTGCTGCAAATATCGTTCCAATACTGTGAATAGACAAAAGTACAATAGCCACGTTTAGGATACAACTAGGTACACTGAGTGTTTGCTAGTATAATGGCTTAGTAACAATGAGTTGTAGTGTGCAATGCAGGCAGACGTGCTCTGCAAATGTCTTTGCACTAGTGGGACTATAGCAAAGTCCAATAGCCACGTTTAGGATGCCACTAGGTACACTGAGTGTTTGCTAGTAAAATTGCTTAGTTTAAAAAAGTTGGAGTGTGCAATGCAGGCAGATGTGCTCTGCTAATATCTTTGCACTAGTGGGACTATAGCAAAGTCCAATAGCCACGTATAGGATGCCACTAGGTACACTGAGTGTTTGCTAGTATAATGGCTTAGTTAAAATGAGTTTGAGTGTGCAATGCAGGCAGACGCGCTATGCAAATGTCTTTGCACTAGTGGGACTATAGCAAAGTCCAATAGCCACGTATAGGATGCCACTAGGTACACTGAGTGTTTGCTAGTATAATGGCTTGGTTTTAATGAGTTGGAGTGTGCAATGCAGGCAGACGCGCTCTGCAAATGTCTTTGCACTAGTGGGACTATAGCAAAGTCCAATAGCCACGTATAGGATGCCACTAGGTACACTGAGTGTTTGCTAGTATAATGGCTTGGTTAGAATGAGTTGTAGTGTGCAATGCAGGCAGATGTGCTCTGCTAATGTCTTTGCACTAGTGGGACTATAGCAAAGTCCAATAGCCACGTATAGGATGCCACTAGGTACACTGAGTGTTTGCTAGTATAATGGCTTAGTTAAAATGAGTTTGAGTGTGCAATGCAGGCAGACGCGCTATGCAAATGTCTTTGCACTAGTGGGACTATAGCAAAGTCCAATAGCCACGTATAGGATGCCACTAGGTACACTGAGTGTTTGCTAGTATAATGGCTTGGTTAGAATGAGTTGTAGTGTGCAATGCAGGCAGATGTGCTCTGCTAATGTCTTTGCACTAGTGGGACTATAGCAAAGTCCAATAGCCACGTATAGGATGCCACTAGGTACACTGAGTGTTTGCTAGTATAATGGCTTAGTTAAAATGAGTTTGAGTGTGCAATGCCGGCAGACGCGCTATGCAAATGTCTTTGCACTAGTGGGACTATAGCAAAGTCCAATAGCCACGTATAGGATGCCACTAGGTACACTGAGTGTTTGCTAGTATAATGGCTTGGTTTTAATGAGTTGGAGTGTGCAATGCAGGCAGACGCGCTCTGCAAATGTCTTTGCACTAGTGGGACTATAGCAAAGTCCAATAGCCACGTATAGGATGCCACTAGGTACACTGAGTGTTTGCTAGTATAATGGCTTGGTTAGAATGAGTTGTAGTGTGCAATGCAGGCAGATGTGCTCTGCTAATGTCTTTGCACTAGTGGGACTATAGCAAAGTCCAATAGCCACGTATAGGATGCCACTAGGTACACTGAGTGTTTGCTAGTATAATGGCTGAGTTTAAAAAAGTTAGAGTGTGCAATGCAGGCAGACGTGCTGCAAATATCGTTCCAATACTGTGAATAGACAAAAGTACAATAGCCACGTTTAGGATACAACTAGGTACACTGAGTGTTTGCTACTATAAATGGCTGAGTTTAAAAAAGTTTGAGTGTGCAATGCAGGCAGACGTGCTGCAAATAACGTTCCAATACTGTGAATTGACAAAAGTACAATAGCCACGTTTAGGATACAACTAGGTACACTGAGTGTTTGCTACTATAAATGGCTGAGTTTAAAAAAGTTAGAGTGTGCAATGCAGGCAGACGTGCTGCAAATATCGTTCCAATACTGTGAATAGACAAAAGTACAATAGCCACGTTTAGGATACAACTAGGTACACTGAGTGTTTGCTAGTATAATGGCTTAGTAACAATGAGTTGTAGTGTGCAATGCAGGCAGACGTGCTCTGCAAATGTCTTTGCACTAGTGGGACTATAGCAAAGTCCAATAGCCACGTTTAGGATGCCACTAGGTACACTGAGTGTTTGCTAGTAAAATTGCTTAGTTTAAAAAAGTTGGAGTGTGCAATGCAGGCAGATGTGCTCTGCTAATATCTTTGCACTAGTGGGACTATAGCAAAGTCCAATAGCCACGTATAGGATGCCACTAGGTACACTGAGTGTTTGCTAGTATAATGGCTTAGTTAAAATGAGTTTGAGTGTGCAATGCAGGCAGACGCGCTATGCAAATGTCTTTGCACTAGTGGGACTATAGCAAAGTCCAATAGCCACGTATAGGATGCCACTAGGTACACTGAGTGTTTGCTAGTATAATGGCTTGGTTTTAATGAGTTGGAGTGTGCAATGCAGGCAGACGCGCTCTGCAAATGTCTTTGCACTAGTGGGACTATAGCAAAGTCCAATAGCCACGTATAGGATGCCACTAGGTACACTGAGTGTTTGCTAGTATAATGGCTTGGTTAGAATGAGTTGTAGTGTGCAATGCAGGCAGATGTGCTCTGCTAATGTCTTTGCACTAGTGGGACTATAGCAAAGTCCAATAGCCACGTATAGGATGCCACTAGGTACACTGAGTGTTTGCTAGTATAATGGCTTAGTTAAAATGAGTTTGAGTGTGCAATGCAGGCAGACGCGCTATGCAAATGTCTTTGCACTAGTGGGACTATAGCAAAGTCCAATAGCCACGTATAGGATGCCACTAGGTACACTGAGTGTTTGCTAGTATAATGGCTTGGTTAGAATGAGTTGTAGTGTGCAATGCAGGCAGATGTGCTCTGCTAATGTCTTTGCACTAGTGGGACTATAGCAAAGTCCAATAGCCACGTATAGGATGCCACTAGGTACACTGAGTGTTTGCTAGTATAATGGCTTAGTTAAAATGAGTTTGAGTGTGCAATGCCGGCAGACGCGCTATGCAAATGTCTTTGCACTAGTGGGACTATAGCAAAGTCCAATAGCCACGTATAGGATGCCACTAGGTACACTGAGTGTTTGCTAGTATAATGGCTTGGTTTTAATGAGTTGGAGTGTGCAATGCAGGCAGACGCGCTCTGCAAATGTCTTTGCACTAGTGGGACTATAGCAAAGTCCAATAGCCACGTATAGGATGCCACTAGGTACACTGAGTGTTTGCTAGTATAATGGCTTGGTTAGAATGAGTTGTAGTGTGCAATGCAGGCAGACGCGCTCTGCAAATGTCTTTGCACTAGTGGGACTATAGCAAAGTCCAATAGCCACGTATAGGATGCCACTAGGTACACTGAGTGTTTGCTAGTATAATGGCTTGGTTAGAATGAGTTGTAGTGTGCAATGCAGGCAGACGCGCTCTGCAAATGTCTTTGCACTAGTGGGACTATAGCAAAGTCCAATAGCCACGTATAGGATGCCACTAGGTACACTGAGTGTTTGCTAGTATAATGGCTTGGTTAGAATGAGTTGTAGTGTGCAATGCAGGCAGATGTGCTCTGCTAATGTCTTTGCACTAGTGGGACTATAGCAAAGTCCAATAGCCACGTATAGGATGCCACTAGGTACACTGAGTGTTTGCTAGTATAATGGCTTAGTTAAAATGAGTTTGAGTGTGCAATGCAGGCAGACGCGCTATGCAAATGTCTTTGCACTAGTGGGACTATAGCAAAGTCCAATAGCCACGTATAGGATGCCACTAGGTACACTGAGTGTTTGCTAGTATAATGGCTTGGTTAGAATGAGTTGTAGTGTGCAATGCAGGCAGATGTGCTCTGCTAATGTCTTTGCACTAGTGGGACTATAGCAAAGTCCAATAGCCACGTATAGGATGCCACTAGGTACACTGAGTGTTTGCTAGTATAATGGCTTAGTTAAAATGAGTTTGAGTGTGCAATGCCGGCAGACGCGCTATGCAAATGTCTTTGCACTAGTGGGACTATAGCAAAGTCCAATAGCCACGTATAGGATGCCACTAGGTACACTGAGTGTTTGCTAGTATAATGGCTTGGTTTTAATGAGTTGGAGTGTGCAATGCAGGCAGACGCGCTCTGCAAATGTCTTTGCACTAGTGGGACTATAGCAAAGTCCAATAGCCACGTATAGGATGCCACTAGGTACACTGAGTGTTTGCTAGTATAATGGCTTGGTTAGAATGAGTTGTAGTGTGCAATGCAGGCAGACGCGCTCTGCAAATGTCTTTGCACTAGTGGGACTATAGCAAAGTCCAATAGCCACGTATAGGATGCCACTAGGTACACTGAGTGTTTGCTAGTATAATGGCTTAGTTATCAGTTGGAGTGTGCAGAGGACAAGAGGGTACAGTGGCAGGATTGTGGTGCTCTGGGTAGAGGAATGGAAGCCTGCCTTTCTATTCCCTCCTAATGGTGAAATGCAGGTAGGAAATCCCTGACCTGGGCTACACAGACGCTGTTGCTGTTTTCAGGACCTGTCACTTATGGCTCTCTGACCCTGCCGGTTGGAGCCCTTAAAAGGACTGCTATAAAGTGCTCTCCCTAAGCTGTCTAACGCTGTGTATGCAGCGCATACAGCTGTATCGGCTATAGGACTCAGGAAGACGGAGCTGCGACAGTGATGTCTGACACCAAAGACGCAGAAGGCAGATAATGGCGTCCGTGAAGAAAATGTCCGGTTTTATAATGCAGGGACATGTGACATGCAGATCCTATCACACATGCCGTTGCTTCTCTGGCTCAAAGTCCACTTAGCTGTGTGTGTGTCTGGGATTGGCTGACATGCTGGCCCGCCCCACAAGACGCGCGCGCTTAGGGAAGGAAGACAAGAAAAAAAAAAAAAAAAAATGGCGATCGCCATTATAGAAACAGCAGTGATCTGAAGGCGCTGTTCACGCACACTATACACTGAAATGTGATAATAGTTTGATTCACAGAGTGACTTACACTATTACAGCAGAAACCAAGCTATGATTTAGCTGTTTTTTGGCTGCTAGAACCGTTCTCGAACGTTTCTAGAACTACCGAGCTTTTGCAAAAAGCTCGAGTTCTAGTTCGATCTAGAACATGCCCCAAAATCACTCGAGCCGCGAACTGGAGAACCACGAACCACGAACCGCGCTCAACTCTAGTCTCTGCTCTCTCCTTCACTGAAAGCGCTGCAAGCAGGAGCAACGGTGGGCTGTGCCGAGCGGTGAAACGTTGCCTACAGTCCAGTCACGCAGGGCTGGGGCCATCCACGGTGATGACACATCAACTGGAAGTTGAAGTGACATCACCGGTCATCAGAAGTTAGGGAGACTGGGGGGGTGTCACGAGAATAGTGCCGCTCACAGGCACTAGTGGCAACACAAGGTATTTGAGAGAAGCCTTGTTTCTCAACATTATATCGATGTGGCTTGGAAAAATAAGTAGAGAACCGCCCTTTTAAATAATGTTGGGAGTCTACATACTTAAGAAATCACTCTAAAGCTATCATCTTAAGGTCTGACTTTTCTCCAGATGCTGACAAGGTTGCAAGCAACTAGAGTTGAGCAAAAGATTCACAGGACCCTTTGTCAGAATTCCATAGCCACCAGACCAGAGCCCTGCAAAACTCCTCCTACCTGGTGGCATCCCCAGCTTCTCTTTTGAACAGTTGGTCGATGGCACTGTCATCGTTGTGACATTATGCAGCATCAGGCCTACTAAACAAAAGAGGAATCATAGTCGCCGGTAGGTAGGAAAAAGTTTGAACGGCTACTGCCGTGACCGCTAGACTACTGTTCTCCAAATCATTCTGCTCAACCCTACAAATACCATATTGGTATGGAACAATAGCCCATTCTACCTTCCAGTATTTCTTCTACGAAGACTTAAGGCCCTGTCACACACAGAGATAAATCTGTGGCTGCAGTGAAATTGTGGACAATCAGTGCTAGGTTTGTGGCTTTGTACAAATGGAACAATATGTCCATGATTTCACTGCAACCACAGATCTGCCAAAGATTTATCTCTGTGTGTGACGGCGCCTTTAGGATGAAGACTTAGTGCCCGATTGTTCAAAACTGTTATGCCTGAATCCTGGGGTAAAAAGCTTTGATAAGTTGTAAAACTTTGGAGCAACCCACTCATGGTGGGGGGGTGTTAACTCTAGCTCGTCAAATTCATGAAGGATGGCACACCACAAATTTGACTGCGGTCCTAGGCTGGACCAAGATTCGTGGTGAGCTACACACTGAAGCTAATGCCACTTTTCAGAGGCATGAACTTCTTCATGAATCAAGTAAGTCTGACTTCCGCAAGCCACTTCATTTAGACTAGCGTGAACAATACTGGGCTTGGTTAATTGGGGCATAAAAGATATAAATTCCGTGTGAGATTTGGTAAAGAGTTTCAGTGTCCCAGCCAAATCTCCTGGAATGACCAGGATGCTCTTGCAAAAAGAAATGATCTCCTGGACTCGTGCAAATCTCCCCTTGCTTTGCTAAAGCCAAACATGTCAATTGTTCCGCATATGCCAGGACAATCCTGATTTTTCGGAAAGAGTTGAAGAAAATTTGTGTTTTTTGCAATTGTAAAGGGATGAGGGTTATATAAACCTCAACCACAAATGGCCAGTTGTATGTGATATTGGGGGCAGACTTGGAAATTACAAGAGGTAAGATTAAAGTGCTCCACAAATGCCAAAACCAATGTTGGTAACTATGGAAAGCCTACGAAAATAAGGAACTCTCTGGAATATTTCTTGTTACTGATTACTGAGGACCAAGGCGAAGAGGAGGTAGAGAAGACATAGATGTGGTCATGGACTGTAAAAAGGGATATGTCTAAAGCCAGATATTTTGGATACCAATTGGTGCTCCAGAATTGATAAAACCAATGTTGGGAACTAAGCAAAGCCTACGGAAATCTGGAAGGCCCTGGAATGTTTCTTGTCACTCATTATTGAGGATTGAGGTGGAGCGGAGGCAGAGAAGACATGGGTGTGGTCATGGTCTGTAGAAAGGGACATGTCGAAGGCCAGATATTTTGGATGCCAATTTGTGCTCTGGAATTGCCAAAACCAATGTTGGGAACTATGCAAAGCCTATGCAAATCTCGAAGGCCCTGGAATATTTCTTGTGACCATTATTGAGGACCAAGGCAAAGAGGAGTTAGAGAAAACATGGGTGTGGTCATGGTCTGTAAAAAGGGGACATGTCGATGGGAAGATATTTTGGGATGCCAACCGGTGCTCCGGAATTGCCTAAACTAATCTTGGTAACTATGTAAAGACTATGGAAATCTGGAACTCTCTGGAATATTTCTTATGACTTACTACTGAGGACCAAGTTGAAGAAGAGGTAGAGAAGACATGGGTGTGGCCATGGTCTGTTAAAAAGGAGACATGGCTAAGGTCAGGTATTTTGGATGCCAACTGGTGCTATGGAATTTCCAAAACCAATGTTGGTAACTATGCAAAGCCTAAGGAAATCTGGAACTCCCTGGAATATTTCTTGTTACTCCTTATTGAGGACCGAGGCGGAGAGGAGGCAGGCAAGACATAGGTGTCGTCATAGTCTGTAAAAAGGGGACATGTCTAAAGCTTGCTTTACACGGGATGACCGATTGTGCGATTTCACAATCGATCGTACCCGACCCCGTCTTTTTGCGTCACGGGCAAATCGCTGCCCGTGGCGCACAAACTCGTTTAACCCCCATCACACGGACTTACCTTCTGGATGACCTCACTGTGGGCGACGAACGTCCACTTCCTGAAGTGGGAGGGACGTTCAGCGTCATAGCGACGTCACACAGCCGCCGGCCAATAGAAGCGGAGGGGCGGAGATGAGCAGGACATAAACATCCCGCCCACCTCCTTCCTTCCGCATTGCCGGCGAGACGCAGGTAAGCTGTGTTCATCATTCCCGGGTTGTCACACGGAGCGACGTGTGCTGCCACGGGAAAGATGAACAACCAGACGGGCGATTTTTTTAAACTGAGCGACAGGTCAACGATGAACGTGAAGGTGAGTATTTCTGCTCATGCACCGTCGCACATAGCTGTCACACGCTACGATATATCAGACGATGCCGGATGTGCGTCACTATCGACATGACCCCGATGACATATCGCCCGATATATCGTACCGTGTGACGCCCGCATTAGGCCTGACATTTTGGATGCCAACTGGTGGTACGGAATTGCCCAATGTTGGTAACTATGCAAACAAAGTCTACGGAAATCTGGAACTCTCTGGAATATTTTTTCTAACTCCTTATTGAGGACTGAGGCGAAGAGGAGGCAAAGAAGACATAGGTGTTATCATAGTCTGTAAAAAGGGGACATATCTGAGGCCAGATATTTTGGATGTCAACTGGTTATAGTAGCTTTTTCGAAGCATGAGCTACACCCTACGCCAAGGTCTGGTTTGGGCCAAATTCAAAACACAACACTTTTTGCTATATTAATGTAATAAAGCTTTTGTTTGTCCACAGTAGTCATTTTCAGGTTGCAAAATTGATGTATTCTTGGGAGCAACATACAAATGTACTTATTATACCGTAGACTGTTTACCTAGCCTGACAGGGTATTTAGACATGTAGTAGCTTTGCAGATGGCCGTTCATCACATAATCAAATACATAAGAGAAAGGCAGCCTGCCCGACGTAAGTGCTTCTCGAGAGCTCGCAGTGTTTGCTGGTGAGGCTCATACTCCATCTGCTTTCATTTTTTTTTTTTTTTCATTTTTTTCATTTTCGTCTCTGAATGAGTATTTCTAACCGCCATAAATATTTGTGAAATAATGCAGAACACAATGTTATAGAAGCCCCCACCTGCACGGAGGGGAACGAAATCTATTCATGCTCTGGACACATGTGGCGCCCACACGTAAATCACATCTCAGCGGACACAATGCGAAATAAATATATACCGATTGGATTTCAAGGCTTTTAGAAAATCGTGCGATTTTAAAGGACAACTAAATCTGATATTAATGTTGTCCATTATTATTACTATCATTGTACTTCATTTACTGTATATATTTTATTTTTGTACAATTTTATTATTTATCATATTGTTAGAAATAATCGGAAGAATAAAAAAGTTATCTTATAGCCATGTTTGTAGGTCACCTTTCTCACACCGGCCTTTTCAGCTTTGCTCATAAATTTTCAATAGGATTGAGATCAAGGCTTTATGATGGCCACTCCAAAACATTGACTTTGTTAGCCTTAAGCCACTTTGTAACCAGTTTGGCAGTAGCTTCGGGTCACTGTCCATTTGGAAGACCCATTTCCGCCCAAGCCTTAAGATCCTGGCTGATGTCTTGAGATGTTGCTTCAGTATTGCCACATAATCTTCATTATTCCATCTATTTTTTGAAGTGCACCAGTCCCTCCTGCAGCAAAACAACCCCAGAACATGATGCTGCCGCCCCCGTGTTTCAAAGTTGGGATGGTGTTCTTAGGCTTCAAAGCTTCTCCCTTTTTCCTCCAAACGTAATGATGGTCATTATGGCCAAACAGTTCAATTTTAGTATCATCAGACCACAGAACATGTCTCCAAAAATGAAGGTCTTTTTTCCCGTGTGCATTTGCAAACATTAATCTGGCTTTTTATGCTTCTTTTGGAGTAATGGCTTCTTCCTGGCAGAGTGGCCTTTCAGCCCATGTTGATACAGAACTCGTTTCAGTGTGGATAATGATACAATATTACCAGCTTCCGCCAGCATCTTCACAAGGTCTTTTGCTTTTGTTCTTGGCTTGATGTGCACATGTCTGACCAAAGCGCGTTCATCTCTGGTACACAGAACCCATCTCCTTCCTGCTCGGTATGATGGCTGGACATTCCCATCTTGTTTGTACTTGCATATAATTCATATTATTACAGCATATAATAGTTCATGCTGTATTTCCTGCCTTGATTCATACTGCACTGCCTGCCTTAGTTCATGCTGTTTTGCATTGGTTAATGCTATACTGTCTACCTTAGTTTATACTGTACTGCTTGCCTTGCTTCATTTATTTTGGACATTTAACTAATCTGCCAGTTTGTACCTGATGTGTGTTTTCGAGGCTCCAAGAGACAGCAGTGACATCAGACTAAAGGCCACTTTACACGCAGCGACATCGCTAACGAGATGTCGTTGGGGTCACGGAATTCGTGACGCACATCCGGCCTCGTTAGTGACGTCGTTGTGTGTGAAACGCAGGAACGACCGTTAACGATCAAAATTACTCACCTTATCGTTGATCGTTGACACGTCGTTCTAATCCCAAATATCGTTGCTGTTGCAGGACGCAGGTTGTTCGTTGTTCCTGCGGCAGTACACATCGCTACGTGTGACACCGCAGGAATGAGGAACTACATCGTACCTGCGGCCGCCGGCAATGAGGAAGGAAGGAGGTGGGCGGGATATTCCGCCCGCTCATCTCCGCCCCTCCGCTTCTATTTGGCGGCTGCCATGTAACGTCGCTGTGACGCCGCACGAACCGCCCCCTTAGAAAGGAGGCGGTTTGCCGGCCACAGCGACGTCGCAGGGAAGGTAAGTCTGTGTGACGGGTGTTAACGATGTTGTGCACCACGGGCAGTGATTTGCCTGTGACGCACAACCGACGGGGGCGGGTACGCACGCTAGCGATATCGATACCGATATCGCTGCGTGTAAAGCGGCCTTAAAAATTCACATAGGCAGCTACATTTTTTTCTTTCCGTTCTTGTTTATTAATGACTTCTGTTCACACTGTAGTTCTTTGGTCTATTACTACACCAGTAATTAGTACAGCTATAGTGATCTGCAGCTCTGATAATATTTTACATCAAAAGTATATTACTGCTGGATTCTGAATCCAATGAACGCCCTCAGGATGGAGACCTGCAGAGGCAGCTCAGGAATGCTGCACTATGCTGAGCTCAACAATATCCCAACACTCGGGAACATACAATCTCATACAATCCGATCAATACAGAATATGTTCTCATTATCAGATACAAACTATGGAACTGTAATAGAGGACTATCCATTTTCTCACCACAAATGGTCAAAGGGTCCATTTTCAGCCATAGTTTTCTTAAAACCTTGGACAAGGCAAAGTGGCTTGTTGCAATCCTCCAGCAATTGCCTAGTTGCTCCGCCACCCCAGTTATGTCCTTGTGTAAGGGGGTGTAAGGTAATGCCCTGTCCAGACCTGCAAATTCCCTGTTTGTAAGATGCATTGTTTAAAAAAGTCATATAATATGTAATATGTGTTTGCGGCCGCTAGGTGGCCACAATGTGCAAAGCCACTTCCCTGGTGCCTTCAGGGTAGGAAAGGGTTAGTGTGTGAGAAGGTGAGATAGTAAAAATGTCAAGAAGCCAGGAAGTGACAGATCCTAGCTTTTGTAATCAGACGGACCCTCTGGGTCAAATCCTGGTGACGGACACGTGGGGCCCTAATCTGGAGAGAGCAGATGGAACTACGTCCCAAAGTGTGAGTGAAGTCCATGTGGCCTGGATGGTGGCCACCTCCTGGTAGATACTCAGCGAACCCCCTCAATCAGTAGAAGGTCAGTGGGCTCCAACGACGGGAGTAGGTCCTGACAGAACCGGGAAGAGGAGTACCGTCCCTGAAAAGCCCGTCATAGCTTACAGCTGAAAATCCCTGTGGGTGGGACAATAGGATACCCAGAAGACTATTTGAACCTGCCCAGCAGTATGAAGATGAGTGAGGGGATGAGGGGCTTAGGAGCTCAACCAGAAGTCCGAGTACAAGGGAAGTGGCTGGCCTGCAAATTAAGCATAACTCCGGTTGTTACTGGCAAGCCCTTTGGGGAATCGGAGCATGCAGATAAAGTGTTAAAGAGAAGAACATGTATGACCCCCATAACCATGAAAGACTGTATAAGCCACATGTGAGAGAAGAGTCTGAGATTTTGTTCAGTAAAGGCTACTTTACACACTGTGATATCGGTCCCGATATCGCTAGTGTGGGTACCCGCCCCCATCTGTTGCGCGACACGGGCAAATCGCTGCCCGTGTCGCACAACAGCCGTCACACATACTTACCTGTCCGGCGACGTCGCTGTGACGGGCGAACCGCCTCCTTTCTAAGGGGGCGGTCCGTGCGGCGTCACAGCGACGTCACTGAAGCGTCACTGAACCGCCGCCCAATAGCAGCGGAGGGGCGGAGATGAGTGGGACGTAACATCCCGCCCACCTCCTTCCTTCCGCATAGCGGCCGGGAGGCAGGTAAGGGGAGCTTCCTTGTTCCTGCGGCGTCACACGCAGCAATGTGTGCTGCCGCAGGAACGAGGAACAACTTCGTTACTGCTGCAGTAACGATTTTTGAGAATGGACCCCCGTGTCGCCGATTAGCGATTTTGCACGTTTTTGCAACGATGCAAAATCGCTTATCGGTGTCACACGCAACGGCATCGCTAATGCGGCCGGATGTGCGTCACAAATTCCGTGACCCCAACGACTCCGCATTAGCGATGTTGCAGCGTGTAAAGCCCGCTTAAAGAAACGTTGGTCATTGAAGCAAACTGTGTCTTTGTGTTATGCTTGAAGATACTGGGATCTGCTCCAGCCGGCAGCTTAGAAGTGGTTCAGATAGAGTTAACCAACCCTGGCCTCCAGCCTAAAAGTGAGTACCACGCACCACAAGTCCCAGCATAAATCCCCTTCCACTAAAGAGGTGATCATGGTGCAGAGAAATACCACAAGGCTGCTCTGTGACTGAACAGCAGTCTCTGCTATCTGCTATCACTGCACCCGACCGCCCCTTTAACACTTGCCCAAGTTGTCTACTACTGCAATCTATGCTGATGTAGCGATATGCATACTGGTCAACTTTAAGACAAGGCAGTGCCTCAGATTTTTACTGCAGTTCTTCCTTTTAAAGACCTCTCTCCTTCAATGAACCTCTGTCCTGCATCCTAAGTGACCATCTAGATACCACCATTCTGCCACCTTGATGGACCAAGAAGCACTAGAAGCACTGCTTTCCAGAAGGTTTCACAAGGATTTAGTAGTGTCAGGAGACTTGCATACTTTTCCGAGAGTCCTTTTCTGCTCGTGGATGCATGAAGCGTAAGACTAAAGCGGGCTTTACACGCTACGAGATCGCTACAGCGATCTCGTTGGGGTCACGGATTTTGTGACGCACATCCGGCCGCTGTAGCGATCTCGTTGTGTGTGACTCCTAGGAGCGATTTTGGATCGTTGCAAAAACGTCCAAAATCGCTCCTTGTTGACATGGGGGTCCATTCTCAAATATCGCTGCTGTCGCGTGGGCGAAGTTGATCCTCGTCCCTGCGGCAGCACACATTGCTACGTGTGACGCCGCAGGAACGAGGAACCTCTCCTTACCTGCCACACGCCAGCAATGAGGAAGGAAGAAAGTGGGCGGGATGTTCGTCCCGCTCATCCCTGCCCCTCCACTTTGATTGGCCGGCCGATTAGTGACGTCGCGGTGACGTCGCTGTGATGCCGAACGTCCCTCCCCCGCGAGGGAGGGATTGTTCGGCAGTCACAGCGACGACGACGACCCGGTAAGTGCGTGTGACGCTGCCGTAGCGATAATGTTCGCTGCGGCAGCGATCACCAAATATCGGCATAACGATAGGGTCGGGTGCTATCATGCTCGCCGCATGTAAAGCCCGCTTAAGTCACTAAATTGATGAAAAAATAATTAGGGGAACTGGAACTGGAAAGTGTTTTGAAACTCAAAAGGGTTTTCCAATTTTGGAAAACCCCTCCACCCTGGTTGCAATGTTTTAAAAGTAAACAAGCCATGCTTTAGTCACCCTCCTTGGGTCCAGCTCTCAGTTGACACCAGTGTTCCCTTGTCTGTAATGCTGATGTCACATCAACAGAACTGCAGCCAAAAAGTGAGCCCGGCGAATCCATGCTGAGTTGGTGTCACAAGACCTACAGACTTCTGTTCTGAGCCAGTGTCGGGCAGAACCATCAGGTAGTTAGCCACTACCTTCCTGTAAGTTCTTAGTGTCATGAAAAAAATAAAATTGTCCTGGATGACCCCTTTAAGAGTTAAAATTGATATGTTTAATATCAATATCAGACAATGTACACAAGGCAGAACTGAGCACTCAAAACTTTCACAGCAGTACACAACACCATTACCGGTCTATGTCATGGAAGCATAGACATTCCACATTCTTACACACGTGTGATGACTATTAGTGATCGATACTCGATCAAGTATCAGGGTGGTTGAAACATTCGGTATTCAATTGAGTATTGTCATGATGCTCTTGTGGCTCTCCTTTCTGCAGAGCCAGTATGTTCTGTGTGTTTTCATCTTGCCTCGTTTCGGGGGATTGCTCTGCCTTATCTTGGAGCTGTTTCACCCAGAAAGCCGCCTGTGATAGTTCCTGCTCTGCAGTCTACGTTTCTGGTTCCTGTGAGTTCCTCTGATCTTGTCCTGTTACCTGGTTTTCCCTCTCCCTGTTCCTTTGTTCCCCCTGACTTGTCTCTGCTCCCTGCCCCCCTGACCCCCGGCTTGTTTTGTGATACCGGCTCCGCTTGCTCCTCTGTACTGATGTGCCCTCTCGGCTCCCGACCCCAGCTTGTATTCTGACTACGGCTCTGCTCCCCTTCTGTACCTGACACTACTTCTTGACTTATTGACCTCCGGCTTGCAGGTCACCACTATTTCTTTTGCTCCTCTGTACTGACATTACCTCCCGGCTTCTGACTCTCGGCTTGATCGACTACTCTGTAGACCGTCCCCGCTTGGGTACTAGTGACCCTAGTGGGTTTGCGTCTCACTACACCTAGGTACCTGACCTCCTTCTAGTGTGCCTGCTCCCCCTGGTGGTTAGCATTACAAGTATCATGCGGCTGCTCAATATTCTCGATTTCCCAACCTGCATATTCTCTCTCGCATTTTTACAGAAGTCCCTAACTGGAGGGACAGGCTGGGAGAGAGAGAGCTCAGCTCTGGCCCTCCTATAAGGGGGTTCCGGAATAATGCTTGTGTTCAACATTGACTTCCATTATACTCATTATTCGAGTTGAGCCCGTCCAAGCGTCCCACCCACTCGAATCAAGTACCGAGCACTCAAGCATTTTAGTGCTCACTCATCACTAGTGACTATGCAAAGAACCATTTGTAACCCTCAATATGGGCCAGAACATTGACTTTATCCATGCTAAACCATACAAATTAGCTTCAAAAGAAAGAAAGCTCAAATGCCAACCAACGTTGGAGGCAGCTTCACTACAAGTCAATGTTCAACCCTTTACTGGGCTTTCCCAACAAACTTAAGGTTTTCACTAAAACCAAGACTTCTGGCTTGGCCAACTCTTCTATTTCATGTCAAGACTAGTGATAGGTGGACTCACAGATAACAGGGACCGGGCACTCGGGGAAGTTTTACAGTCCAGGTCCACCCATCACTAGTCAAGAAGACTCAATAAAGGGTTGACATTGACTTGTTCGGTTAATAGGTGGCAGTAGAGAGACGTTAATTCCTGTCTAATTAGAGCTAATTTGCATACCTTTTTTCCCAGTAAGCATTGCCTCTAATATCCCTATGCCAGTTTATAAGTCTCCAAAAGGAGAAGCAACACCCCAAACTGTACCCCAAATTAAAGGAAAGTTAAGTTACGACCCCGTCTTCTCTTTTCATTAAACTCTTTTCCATTTTGTACCACTAGATAAACAACTCTATTGTTTACAACTAATTTTTTGTTTTTCGGAACTTTCCCTCTGAGTCAACGTCTCCTACAAGTCCATCATCGGTTAAATATGTTGTGATGATATAGACACCTACGTTGGCATTTCACTGATCCCGGCTTTCTGACAGATTTACATACATCAAACAAGCCTGTAGGATGTGCCAAAATGTCTTGCACTGAGGGCCGTATGTTTGGGAAGGTGTGGGAGATTTGAGATATGAAAGGGGGATGACCGGAGAGGGAGTCGATACGACGGAGTGGGAGATGTACTGTGTGGAATCTTACTTTATGGTATGCTGTTGAAAATATCTAAGCCAATCTATTACTATAAAGGGCGTCTAATTTATAGATCGCGTCTATTTATAAACTCAAAATTGGCTGTTAAGTTAGACTTAAGAGAGATAATATGGTGCCAACATCAAATACATTAGAGAATGGTATAAAATAAAATAATAAAAAAAAATTAAAAATCATATTAGGTTAAAAAGTATAATAAAGAAAAATAAAAAAATTATCTTGATATAAAAATGGAATAAAAAATAATATTGGTACCAAAAAAAGAAATAAAAAATATATTAATAATTACAGTATGCTGGTATAAAATATACTTTAGAGAAGGGAATGAAAAACAAATGATAACAATTGTTAAAAATCTTATTGAGTTAAAAAATATCCTAAAAAAAAAAAATAAAAAAAAATGGAATAGAAAAATCATATTGGTATAAAAAATGAAATAAAAAATATTAATAGTCATGTTGGTATAAAAGATACTTTAGAGAACGGTATGAAAAACACATGATACTTTTTTAAAAAAATCTTATTGAGCTAAAAATATTAAAAAAAAACCCATCCTGATATAAAAAAATGGAATAAAAAAATCATATTGGTTAAAAAAAATGAAATAAAAAAATATTAATAGTCATGTTGCTATAAAAGATACGGTGCTTTAGAGAGCGGTATAAAAAAAACCAAATAATAAAAAAAAGTTAAAAATCATATTGAGTTAAAAAATATAATAAAAAAATAAAAATAATCTTGATATAAAAAATGGAATAAAAAAATCATAATGGTATAAAAAAATGAAATAAAAAATTGGTAATGATCATATTGGTATAAAAGATACTTTAGAGGACAGCATAAAAACAAATAATATAAAATTGCAAACAATCATATTGAGTTAAAAAATATAATAAAACGCCATGTTGATATAAAAAAAAGGAGTAAAAAATTATATTGGTATAAAAAAATAAAATAAAAAAAATAATAATAGTCATGTTGGTATAAAAGATACGGTACTTAAGAGAGCGGTATAAAAAACAAATAATAAAACATTGTTAAATTAAGTTAAAAATCATATTGAGTTAAAAAAATATAATAAATTTTTTTTTAAAATAATCTTGATATAAAAAATGGAATACAAAAATCATATTAGTATAGAAAATGAAATACAAAATTGTTAATGATCATATTGGTATAAAAGATACTTTAGAGGACGGTATAGAAAACAAAAAATCGCAAAAAATCATATCAGGTTAAAAAATATAATAAAAAAAATCATCTGGATATAAAAAAATGGAATAAAGAAATTATATTGGTGTAAAAAAATAAAATAAAAAAAAACTATAGACATGTTGGTATAAAAGATACGGTACTTTAGAGAACAGTATAAAAAAACATAATAAAAAATTGTTAAAAATCATAGTGAGTTAAAAAAAATACAATAGAAAAAGAAAAATCATCTTGATATAAAAAAATAGAATTAAAAAAAATCAACTAATATAGAAAGCTGAGTGTATGTGTGTGTATGCAGCCGAGAAACAGGCAGAGAGAGACTGAGAGACAGACAGAGAAATAGATTTTCGACTGACAGAGATAGGCAGACAGAAAGACATAGAGTGGTATAGAGAAAAGAAAGAGAGAGAGGTAAACAGACAGAGACAGACACAGACAGAGACAGAGAGACACACACAGAGACAAGGGGAGACAGAGAGAGACAAAGAGGCAGATAGAGAAACAGAGACAGACAGAGAGAAAGACAGAGATAAACAGAGACAGACAGAGACCGACAGACAGAGACAGACAGAGAAAGGCAGGCAGACACAGAGAGAGAGAGACAGACAGAGAGACTGTACCGCCCCGCACTCGGCCGCAGCTGAGCCGCTCGGATCTGGGCTTGTTGGTGGGTGGCTCGAGCGCCTCCGGACCCGGGGTCACTTCGCTCTGAAAGGGGGTGCTGGCGCTTTTAGTGGGGGTTAGATAGGTTCACGGCCGGAGCCGCCCTTGAGTTCGTGACGCCACCCACGGGTCGTGGTGAAGTTGGGCACCACCGCTGCGATTATTGGGCACCCGGGGGAGATGGTAGTGCAGCAAGATGGGCGGTGCAGGGCGATGTGCTCACTGTTATAGACACACACAAGTCACTGGTAAACCAAGTTGATGGTGGTCGGTGCCCGCAGCCGGCTGCGGTCGGGTCCCCCACCCGGAGGGTGGTCTCTGCCTTTCTCCTACACCGTGTTGTGTAGATGTAGACTGCCTGCGCTTCAGCGACGGGAGTCCACTCCCCGGCTGTCTATATGTTGGGAGAGCCCGTTTGCCCGCAGACGATGGCCCGTGGGATCTCTCTGCCTGTGCAGTGGCTTTCTATCCCCCTTGGTGGGCTGTTGTCTTCAGTCGGGACTTGGGTGGGAAAGGACCTATAGTCCAGACCGCAATCAGTGAATTAACTCAGTCCAGTGGATTCTGGACCTCGTTTCAGGGTCTGAGTACCCCCCTGTGTGCTCCGGTTTCCGAGTCGGATCCCCGGGTCGGTACCGGCGGGCTACTACCCTGCCCGGGCCACCGCGGTTCCACCAAGCCGTTTTCCCGCCTCCTGCAGGCTGAGGCCACCGCTTGCCTCCTAGCCAGAGGTACCAATATATAAAAGAGGAAGGGCACCACCCAGTGGGATCTCCCGGTATACAAAAACAAGGCTATTCAGGAAGGAGAAGAGGTATACTAAATAGGGATCACCACAACATTAAATGTGTAGAAATTAGAAACTTTATTGCAAAAGGTAGAACCACATTTCTCCACACTCAGAGTAAAGCACACATAGGAACACAATTTAAAAATACTTAAAAAGCCGAAGGCATCATAACCCCAACCTGCCAGGAACCAATACAATGAAATAGACAGTATAGATATACTATATAACAAACTCTCTTGGAATTTAGTCTGAGCATAAGAATGCTCCAGTCGGTATACAGTACTTATGTAGTTATATATGAAACCAAATGGTCTATAGAAAAGAGGAGAGAGAGTAAACACCTCAGTTTAGCATAAATGCATTTGTCGCGGGCGGCGGGGCGCTGCGCTCACCACGCTCGGGTCCGGCGCTGTTGCTGCTGCTGCTCGGTGGCTCGAGCGGTGGGCTGGATCCGGAGACTCAAAGGGCGCTCCTCACCCGTGAGTGAAAGGGGTGGTTTGTTGGTGTTTGGGATGTCGGTTTGTGACGCCACCCACGGTGTGTGGTGAGGTTGGGGCACCACCGCTGCTCTGTACGGGGATCCCGGGAGCGATGACAGGGAGCAGCTGGGATGTTTTCTTCCCCTCCGTGGGTAGGGGGATTTTGGTAGTCCCGGGGCCCGGAGTTGATGTGTGTAAGGTGGATTGCGGGGCTTGGCCAGGTGCAGGGTCGCGGGGCAGCGCAGTGCCGGACGGCACGGTGGTACTTACTCAGCCAGTAACGTACATGGAGACTCTGGTAAAACAAACGGCTGGATGGATGAGTCCCACAGACGGCTGTGACGGTCACTCCCGGTAGGTTGGCGGTAACTGTCTCTCCCTGCACCGGTGTTATGTTCTCGGCCCCGATGGCTTCCCACCAGCAACCCGCTCCCCAGCAGTATATTTGCCGGAGGAGCCCCTTTTGCCCGCAGGCACTGGCCCTGGGAACTCTAGCTGTGGCTGTAGCTGTATTTCCCTTCACGGTTGAGCGGTTGCCTTTAGTCGGGTCTTTACTGCTGGGAAACCCCGGAGGTTCCCGTCGCTGACGGATTTGACCAGTTTAACGGCGACTCCAAGCCTGGTCGGGGTCCGTAGGCCCTGCCGGATGGTGCTGGCTTCTCTTCGCTCCCCGATCCTGTACCGGCGGGCCACCGCCCGTCCCCGGTCCTTACCGTTGTGCGTCAATCGGCCTCTCCTGCAGACGGTCACCACCGTCTGCCAACCTTGCTCTCAGGTGCCCGGGCCACGTACCCGGACACGGTTAGTCTGCTCCTCTACTACCACTTCCCTCCTTCCTTTCTCAACTCCACTTCACTCTCTTTTCCCTTTTCCCGCCTCCAGGACTGTGAACTCCTCGGTGGGTGGAGTCAACCGCCTGGCTCCGCCCCACCTGGTGTGGACATCAGCCCTGGAGGGAGGCAACAAGGATTTGTGTCTGACTTAGGTGTTCCTAATTGGGGTGTGGGGTGTGTTGTTGCAGTACCTGTGACGTCCTGGCTTGTCCAGGGCGCCACATTCGCCTTTGGTTAAACGCAGACCGTCCGTGGGCTGCTCGTCCATCACCGGTTTTATTTTCTTAATTCTGTAGAAAAGTAGAAAACAAAGAAAACACAAGCATGTTATAAAACTTCCCTTACGGGTGGCACTTCCTAAAACGTTACTAACATTTTTATTAACGGTACGGCTTCCGCTCTTCCCCCTGCCCAAATAACCTGCCCCTGATGCTGCCCCAAAGAAGTGGGCAGCACCCCTTGCCCCAGTCCAGAACCAAATTGCCCGAGCGGGTATGGTCTCTTTCAGGGGACCCGCGTCCATGGGGACCCCTGAACCCCCCGGAGGATTGCCACCGGTTACGGTAGTGGCGGGCCTGGGCCATCCATTTCCTCCAGGCCCATCCTCCCAAATCAGCCTCTCCGGAGGCGGTCACGGTAACAAGCCAACATTTTATTTACATGCCACAAGATTGTGGTTGCCCTGCAAGTTCTCGGGCTTGTCCGTAAGTAGTTCCTTACGCAACGGTTGCAGAAGGTCCCTACGGGGACTAGTTGCCGGCAACGGCCGGTTCAATCATGGTGCAATCAGGTAAACAACAGTTGATTCCTCTTCTTATCATTCAGTTACATTCTTATACATTCAACAACATCACAACCCTAAATATTAGTCTCCCTGTACCTAAGCGGGGGTCGACCTAGGTTGGGACGTGTGGACCTACGGAGGCCAAGGTTGGTGGTGGTAGGCGGTGGGGCAGAGGACACAGCTAGTTCCTCCCCCTGACTATCGTGTGGGGCAGGCAGAGGCATAGGGGAGCTGGGTACAGGCACATCCCTGGGCGCTGGGGCATTAACGGCCACTTCCATCTCTTTCTCCTCCACGGGTTGTGGGAATAGTATTACTGGAAGGATCACTGCGCCGTTCTGTGTAGGCCAATCGGCCGGGAAATCACCCATCATGGTGTGGATTACCCCTTTCTCCTTCTCCTCAGCCGGTTTGGTGGCCGGGGCTTCAGTTGCCGTCCTCAATGGTGGGGGACACCTCTTCAGGTGATCTCGGGAAACCGTAGCCAAAGTCTTCCCCTGGTCGCGACTGATCTGGTAGGCCTTTCCGTTCTCCCAATTGGTGGGTTGTATTACATACGGGGCCTCCTCCCATTGATCGTCTAGCTTATGGGCCCTTCGCTTTCGCTTCAGGACGACATCAACGACATCTCCAGGCAGAATGGGACCCGCAGGCGCCTTTTTGTTGAAGCACTTTTCCTGCTGCTTCCAACTCCGGCACAAATTCTTTTCCACATAGTCCTGGACCTGATGGTACTGTGCTCTTCGTCGGGTGTCCGACCCTGCGGTCGAAGGGAGTGCTTCCGGGGCCTCCAACCCCATCTCTAGGTTCACAGGCAGTCGACCGGGCCGAGCTCTCATCAGGTACGTCGGTGTGCACTTCATAGAGCTGGAAGGGATGTTGTTGTACATATCGACCAGGTCAGGTAGTTTCTCTGGCCATAGGTTCTGCTCCTCCAGCGGCAACGTCTTGAGGAGGTTCAGGACCAAGTGGTTCATCTTTTCGCACATGCCATTGGTTTGGGCGTGGTAAGGCGTGGTCCGAATTTTCTTGCAACCGTACAACTGGCAGAATTCTTGGAACACCTCCGCTTCAAAGGCCGGGCCCTGGTCGGTAAGCACCTTCTCTGGGTATCCATGCGGCCGAGAGAAATAGGCCTGGAATGCTCTAGCAGCAGTACGGCCGGTCAGGTCCTTGACTGGGACTACCACCATAAATCTTGAATAGTGGTCCACAATGGTCAGGGCATAAGTATACCCACTTCGGCTAGGGGTGAGCTTCACATGGTCGAGGGCCACCAGCTCCAGCGGTTGATGCGTAACGATTGGGCGTAGCGGGGCCTTCTGGCTGGCCTCATCCCTTCTTCTCAGTGCGCAGGGGCCGCATTCTCGGCACCAGGCCTCCACAGATTCCCGCATCCTACTCCAATAGAACCACTCCCTTAACAGCATTTCCAGCTTCTTCCACCCGAAGTGTCCGGCACCGTCATGGTATGCCTGTAGGACAGTGGGCACGTTAGCCTGAGGAATCACCAGCTGGCGAATCTTCTCGTGGGTCTTCGGATTGATCAACTCCCGATACAGCTTCCCTTGGTGCAGGTATAGCCGGGTTCGTTCCTGCCACAAGCGTTGGGCCTCGGCAGGGGCAGCAGGGTCCATCCCAGCAGAGCCCTGTTCCACCAAGGTCTTGACCAAACGGACAGCGGGTGCCTGATCCTGAGCTTCTTGCCACCCCTTACTGGGCAGCGGGTCCAGGTTCACCTGTTGTTGATGGACACGCAACTTCTCAACTGGCGGCCGGTGAAACGCAGGCAACTCGATCTCTTTGAGGTCATCATCATCCAGCCCCTCTTCCGACAGGTGGGGCATCCGGGAGAGTGCATCGGCATTAGCATTTGTACGGCCGGCCCGGTATTTGATGGTGAAGTCGTAATTGGCCAGCCTGGCCACCCACCGCTGCTCCAATGCACCCAGCTGGGCTGTATCCAGATGGGTTAGTGGGTTATTGTCCGTGTAAGCGGTGAACTTGGCCGATGCTAGGTAATGGCGGAACCGCTCGGTGATAGCCCACACCAGTGCTAGAAGCTCGAGCTTGAAGAAGCTGTAATTCTCAGGATTCCTTTCTGTAGGTCGGAGTTTTTGGCTGGCATAAGCGATCACCCTTTCCCTGACGTGTTGATTCTGGGCCAATACCGCCCCCAAGCCCACATTGCTGGCATGGTATAAAGGATGAACAGGAGGCTGTAGTCGGGGTACGCTAGGATTTCTTCCCCGGTCAACGCCGCCTTCAGTTGGCGGAAGGACTCTTCGTGCTTTTCCTCCCACGCCAACGGAGTCCCAGTAGGCCTACCACCCTTGATCTGTCCCACGAGGAGGTCTTGCATGGGGGCAGCCATTTTCGTGTACCCTTTGATGAAGCGGCGGTAGTAGCCCACCAGGCCCAGGAACTGTCTCACCTCCCTCACCGTAGTCGGTCTCGGCCAGTCCTGTATGGCAGTGATCTTTTCCTGGTCTGGGGCGATGCCTTCCGCGCCCACCATATGTCCGAGGTACTGTACCCTGGGCTTCAACAGGTGACACTTGGAGGGTTTCAGTTTCATCCCATACTTGGCAAGGGACGCGAATACCTCAGCTAGGTGCTCTAGGTAGGCTTCATACGTCTGTGAGTACACGATTACATCGTCCAGGTACAGCAAGACAGTCTCAAAATTCAGATATCCCAGACAGCATTCCATCAGCCGTTGGAAGGTTCCAGGGGCGTTGCGCAGCCCAAACGGCATGCTGTTGAACTCACAGAGCCCCATGGGGGTAGTGAAGGTGGTCTTTTCACGGTCTTCGGGTGCCACGGCCACCTGCCAGTATCCGCTGGTGAGGTCAAGGGTAGAGAAGTAGTTAGCGGTTCTCAGCGCGGCTAGAGATTCCTCAATACGAGGCAGAGGATAGGCATCTTTATGCGTTATCTGGTTGATCTTCCGGTAATCCACACACATCCTCATTGTGCCATCCTTTTTCTTGACCAGCACCAGTGGAGCCGCCCAGGGACTGCAGCTATCCCGAATAACCCCCGCCTCTTTCATGTTTTTCAACATGTCTTTGGCGCATTGATAATGTGCGGGCGGGATAGGTCTATACCTCTCTTTAATAGGGGGGTGCCTGCCGATGGGTATGTAGTGCTGGACCGCTTTAATCTGCCCAAAGTGTAGCGGGTGTTTGCTGAAATCTTGCTCGTATTCTTGCACTACCCGGTATACCCCGTCCCTGTGATGTGTGGGGGTATTGTCAGTGCCTACATGCAGCTCTCGACATCACTCACCTAACTGTGCAGGGGGCGTGTGGCGACTGGCGGAGGGCGAGGAGGTCGGGGAGACTGCCTCTTGGATGGTGTGGGGATCCAGGGTTAGCAGCTTGGCGAGGGTGGCGTACCGGGGAAGCCTAACCTCCTCCTCCCCACAATTTAATACTCTCACAGGCACGCTCCCCTTCTTAACGTCTACCACTCCCCGGGCGGCCATTACGGTGGGCCAGTGTTTGGAGGGTATGGGCTCTACCATGGCTGGGTAATCACGTCCCTGGGGACCTACCGCTGCCCTACACCAGATCATCATTTCACTCCGGGGAGGCACAGTTAAAGGGGCCACATCCATCACTCTCACTCCCCCAATCTCTCCTCTCGCAGAGTTCACTTGCTGCCGGTACATCAAGGCCCGAATCTCTCGCTGCACCGCCCTCTGTCGACTTCCCGCTGCGGTGGCGGCCAGCTGTTGTAGTAGGGTCAGCACCTCACTCATGCAATGCTCCATTACATTCGTTCCTAGCACCACCTTTGGATCATGATTGCTGGGGTCATTCCTTATCACAACCATCCCTTGGTGTTGTAGCTCGGTCCGCCCCCCAGTCATAGCCACATGTTTGTACCCCACTTGGGTCAAGGGGAGGCCATCAGCGGCGATCAATGTCATGCTGCCATCTGGAGGGGCAAGTTCATGCTCCCCCCCAATACCGTTGATACAGTGGATATGGCATCGTGGTTACCTGAGATCCAGTGTCCAGGAGCGCCATCAGCGGGACGCCGTCCACAGCCAGAGGGATGATGGGGCGGGCCCCGATGAACCGGTCCCGCCAGTCGGGGGGGCCACTGGGTTCTACTCCTGAGGATTGGCCCTTGGCCCCAGGGGTTGTTCGTTTAACGGACACCATCGGGAGTAGTGACCGGGCTTGCTGCACTTGTAACAGATCGGGGGTCCATATCGTGGATCAGTAGCTCTTCTCCGCATCCAGGGGACATCTTCTGGGCGGTCTGCGAGCTGTACCCCCCCCAGGGGCCTGGACCTCGTTGGAGGCTGCAGTGCGGCGAGGATCTTGGTGAGGTCTCCATCCATATGACGGACTTGAGCAGCCAGTTCCTCCATCATCCCGCCAGAATTCGCAGGCGCTGCAGGAGTTGGGGGAGAAGGGGCTACCAAGATGGGAGCCGTCTCAGCCGGCCACGGGGCCACTCCAGGGACTTCGGACGCCAGGGGCTGCAGTGCCTTAATGGCCCGTTCTTTCAACACGGCAAAGTCCACATTAGGGTTCTCTAAGGCCCACAGCCGCAGCTGTTTGCGGTCCTCCGGGGATCTCATCCCCTGCACGAACTGCTCTACCAGCATTTTGTTACTGTCAGCATCATTGATGGTATCCACCCGCTTCAGCGTCCGCAGAGAAGTTTGCAGACGCAGGGCATAGTCTCTGATACTGTCGGTAGGTCGCTGTCGGCATTGGTAAAACTGCATTCGCAGCTCAGCCCCGGTGCGAGTTTCAAAGGCAATCTGTAACTTTTCGAAGATAGTGGCCCCCTCGGCCCAGGTCTCCGTCTCCTGCTCCACTGCGCCGGTTAGCTGCCCCAGCACCACCGCGGCACGCTGCTTATCAGTCAGGGGGTACAGTTCTAAGAGCGGGCTAAGCTTCTTCCTGAAGACCTGCAAGGTATCAGGTTTCCCGTCGTACTGCGGCAGCCAGGTAGCTCCGGGCACATAGGGCAAGGAGAACGGCATCACCTGTGCAAGGGCGGGGGCCGCGGCCCCTCCCGCTCCTGCAGCCAGAGCACGGCCGGGCCCATTTCCATCTACCGGCACGTCTGCGGCTACGTCCACCGCTCCTCCATCGGCTCCGTCGGGCGCAGACATCTTGTTTCCGTCCCCCCTTGGTTTCTTTCCGGCACCTCCTCTTCAGGGGCGAAGCTTCGGCTTTCGCGCCTCCACTGCTCGGGAAGACACTCGAGCGGGGACTTTTCGCGCCCCAGATGGCGGCTTCCGAAAATCTTCGGCCGGACACCTCCGGCGGGACACAAGGCGCACTTCTACCAGGCGGTAGAACAGTAAGATCCTGTTCGTGACGCCAAGTTGTCGCGGGCGGCGGGGCGCTGCGCTCACCACGCTCGGGTCCAGCGCTGTTGCTGCTGCTGCTCGGTGGCTCGAGCGGTGGGCCGGATCC
Source organism: Anomaloglossus baeobatrachus (assembly GCF_048569485.1). Taxonomy (NCBI): domain Eukaryota; kingdom Metazoa; phylum Chordata; class Amphibia; order Anura; family Aromobatidae; genus Anomaloglossus; species Anomaloglossus baeobatrachus. The sequence continues at coordinate 36,882,791 of NC_134356.1, read as the reverse complement.
GGGGACTCAAGCGTCGCTCATCACCCGTGAGTGAAAGGGGTGGTTTGTTGGTGTTTGGGATGTCGGTTTGTGACGCCACCCACGGTGTGTGGTGAGGTTGGGGCACCACCGCTGCTCTGTACGGGGATCCCGGGAGCGATGACAGGGAGCAGCTGGGATGTTTTCCTCCCCTTCGTGGGTAGGTGGATTTTGGTAGTCCCGGGGCCCGGAGTTGTTGTGTGTAAGGTGGATTGCGGGGCTTGGCCAGGTGCAGGGTCGCGGGGCAGCGCAGTGCCGGACGGCACAGTGGTACTTACTCAGCCAGTAATGTACACGGAGTCTCTGGTAAAACAAACGGCTGGATGGACGAGTCCCACAGACGGCTGTGACGGTCACTCCCGGTAGGTTGGCGGTAACTGTCTCTCCCTGCACCGGTGTTATGTTCTCGGCCCCGATGGCTTACCACCAGCAACCCGCTCCCCAGCAGTATATTTGCCGGAGGAGCCCCTTTTGCCCGCAGGCACTGGCCCTGGGAACTCTAGCTGTGGCGGTAGCTGTATTTCCCTTCACGGTTGAGCGGTTGCCTTTAGTCGGGTCTTTACTGCTGGGAAACCCCGGAGGTTCCCGTCGCTGACGGATTTGACCAGTTTAACGGCGACTCCAAGCCTGGTCGGGGTCCGTAGGCCCTGCCGGATGGTGCTGGCTTCTCTTCGCTCCCCGATCCTGTACCGGCGGGCCACCGCCCGTCCCCGGTCCTTACGGTTGTGCGTCAATCGGCCTCTCCTGCAGACGGTCACCACCGTCTGCCAACCTTGCTCTCAGGTGCCTGGGCCATGTACCCGGACACGGTCAGTCTGTTCCTCTACTACCACTTCCCTCCTTCCTTTCTCAACTCCACTTCACTCTCTCTTCCCTTTTCCCGCCTCCAGGACTGTGAACTCCTCGGTGGGTGGAGTCAACCGCCTGGCTCCGCCCTACCTGGTGTGGACATCAGCCCCTGGAGGGAGGCAACAAGGATTTGTGTCTGACTTAGGTGTTCCTAACCGGGGTGTGGGGTGTGTTGTTGCAGTACCTGTGACATCCTGGCTTGTCCAGGGCGCCACACATTCAATATACAAACTAGATAACAGGGTGTACACAATTGTTATACACAGGGTACGAACAGTACATTGGATCAGATGGACTGTGACCAGTATCATATAACGCCCAATGCATATATCTGCAAGGCTATGTGAACAGGACCATAGTACCTAATACATATACCCGCAGGGCTATATAGACAAAATCAATGGTTAACACATGGTTATTAATAATGGTAGGAGCAGTTACCTATTAGGGATAAGTAACCCATGGTCAGAGTCCTAGGTTCTTTCAACAATCCCTATACATATAGCTGCAGCAACCCTAAATCAGGTAGTGATTCTTTTAGAGGCAAAGGAAAATCAAACCAATACAATAACCCTGTTAAAGGGTGAAGAGAACCGGACCTATACTCACTACCTTCAAGTATAAACCAGTGTGTCTAGCATGCGGATAGAATAAACCAGAGAGAGAGGTTCCTGGCGTGGTACCCACCCGGATGGTGGTCTCTGCCTTTCTCCTGCACCGTGTTGTGTAGATGTAGACTGCCTGCACTTCAGCGACGGGAGTCCGTTCCCTGGCTGTGTATATGTCAGGACAGCCCGTTTGCCCGCAGACGCTAGCAATGGGATCTCTCTGCCTGTGCGGTGGCTTTCTATCCCTCTCGGTGGGCTGTTGTCTTCAGTCGGGACTTGGGTGGGTAAGGACCTATAGTCCAGACCGCAATCAGTGAATTAACTCAGTCCAGTGGATTCTGGACCTCGTTTCAGGGTCTGAGTACCCCCCCTGTGTGCTCCGGTTTCCGAGTTGGTTCCCCGAGTCAGTACCGGCGGGCCACTACCCTGTCCCGGTCCACCGCGGTTCCACCGAGCCATCTTCCCGGCTCCTGCAGACTGAGGCCACCGCTTGCCTCCTAGCCAGAGTTACCAGGGCTCCTACCCTGGCACCTGTCAGTTAGTTGCAGACCTGACACACAGGCCTCCCTCCACTCTACTTCACCTCCTGAACTAATCTGCTGTGTTTCCTGCCTCAGGCCCGCTGAACTCCTTGGTGGGTGTGGCCAACCGCCTGTCTCCGCCCCCTGGTGTGTCCATCAAGCACTGAGGGAGGTGACTATGGTTTTTGTGGTTAGATGATGACTCCTTTTTAGGGGACAGGTGTAATGCGGGGGTCTACCTGTGACTACCTGGCTATTTCAGGGCGTTACAAGACAGACAGACAGAGACAGATAGACAGAGAGAGAGACAGATAGAGACAGATAGAGATAGATATAGACTGACAGACAGAAAGACAGACAGAGAGTGATATAGAGAAAAGAAAGAGAGAGAGGTAAACAGACAAAGAGAGACAGACAGAGAGACAGACAGAGACAGACATACACACACAGAAAGAGACAGAGAGAGAGAGAGACAGATACAAACAAAGACAGGCAGACAGAGAGAGACAGACAAAGGCAGACAGAGACAGACAGAGACAGAGAGAGAGACAGAGAGACAGAGACAGACAGAGACAGAGAGAGAGACAGAGAGACAGAGACAGATAGAGACAGACAGAGAGAGGCCGAGACAGGCAGACACAGAGACAGACAGAGAAAAAGACAGAGAGAGACAGACAAAGACAGATAGAGACAGACAGAGAGAGACAGAGACAGACAGAAAGAGATGGGGAGAGAGGGAGACAGAGACGGGTAGAGAGACAGAGAGAGAGGGAGGTTGGGAGAGTGGGAGAGAGACAAAAAGACACTTAGTTACTATCTCGGGCAACGCCGAGTACTATAGCTAGTACTGGTATGAAAATGAAATTAAAAAAAATTAATAATCATGCTCATATAAAAAATGTAGTAAAACAAAATGAAATCATATGTTTTATGGTCTGAAAATTAGTGTAGCCAAATTAAAAGTTGTTTGTTTAATCGGGAATCGCCTCCTAGTGGATGATTACTTGGAGGGAGTGATGAGAATGCAGAAAACGTTACATTTTATTTTCCTATTTCTCTATTTAAATTTGAACATAGCACAAGATTTTGATTCTGATTAAAAAAAACAATCCTGCACCATTGTCTTAATTTTATTGATCTTGTAACAATGATGAAAGAATGTTTTCCTCTTTTCTATTTCCAACTAGTAATGCTATTTATGACTTTTTGGAAAATGGTTAATTTTTGTAGAAGTAAAATGCTCCCCAGATGACTTTGTCAGAAGAAATCTCGTGGTAGTCGGCGCTCAGTAAAGTTTGAAAAGTTTACAACATTACAGTAATTAAATGCAGCTGAATAGAAACATTTCCTTAATGATTAATGATTAAACTGTATTAGAAATAAAGGAAATTGGCAGGATTCTAAAAAGATGACTGCTTCTTACCAAAACAGCGCCACTCTTGTCCCCAGGTTGTGGGTGGTATTGCACCTTTTGGAAAACATAATTTGTATGTGCCACCTTTAATTACCAAATGGTGGCCAAAACATACAGCTTTGGATTTTGTTTGAGCTGTTATTTCAGCCTTTCTCTGAAGTCAGGAACAACAGCAGTGAAGACTATGCTGTGGTTTACAACTTCAAAGATGAATACAGTGGAAAAAATGCTTCAAGGGGTTCTCCAAAAATTAGATAAAATTGTGTCCCTGATATAATTTAAGCTGCAGCCCATCCTAGTCACATGCCAGGATTGGCTGTAGACTGAAGACATTCAGTTCCTGAGATGTGTGTCTCCACTGACAAGAGCTGTATCACACATAACTCAGTCAACTTTTTAACTCACGCTGTGCTTGACAAAGAGATGTCGAGCTTTATGTTCCTTCTTCGAGAGACAGCTTTCCAGAAGTGCATAGACTGTACCCAAATGGAAAACAAATAAATATGGATGAGTATTTACCCCGAGTTGACCCCATTGTGCTCAGTGAGGAAGTGTTAGGCGGGCTTTGCACGCTGCGACATCGGTAACAATGTGTGCTGCAGCGATAGTCCCGCCCCCGTCGCACATGCAATATCTAGTGAAAGCTGCCGTAGCGATTATTATCGTTACGGCAGTTTCACATGCACATACTTGCCGTGTGACGTCCCTCTGGCCGGCGACCCGCCTCCTTCCTAAGGGGGCGGGTCGTGCGGCGTCACAGTGACGTCACACGGCAGGCGGCCAATTGAAGTGGAGGGGCGGAGATGAGCAGGATGTAAACATCCCACCCACCTCCGTCCTTCTCATTGCAGCCGGGAGGCAGGTAAGGTGATGTTCCTTGCTCCTGCGGCTTTACACACAGCGATGTGTGCTGCCGCAGGAGCGAGGAACAACATCGCACCTGTCGCTGCACCGGCATTATGGAAATGTCGGAGGCTGCAGCGATGATACGATAACGACGCTTTTGCGCTCGTTCATCATATCAAAAAGGATTTACACGTTGCGATATCAACTGCGACGCCGGATGTGCGTCACTTTCGATTTGACCCCATCGACATCGCACGTGCAATGTCGCAACGTGCAAAGCCGCCCTTGTATTCCTTACCAAATCACAGCTGTGCTCCCAGCTGCTGACTGAGGTTTGTGTGATACAGCTCTTGTCAGTTGAGACACAGATCTTGTGAGCTGTATGTCTTCTGTCTGCAACCCATCCTTACACATGACTAGGACAATATGAAGTTTGAATTATATCACAAATGTAATTTTATCTCATTCTCATAGAACCCTTTTAAAATCAATCCATATTTGCATGTTTTGGAGTTTGTTTGAATATTAAAATCTATATCTATCTCACCCCCTATCTGTCGGGAGTCCCCGAGGGTTCAGTTATTTGACCTGAGGCAGCTCATAGAGGCCCACGGCTTTCAGTATAATTTTTATGCTGATGATATGCAGATCTACCTCTCTGGACCTGACATCACCTCCCTACTAACTAACCAGAATCCCACAATGTCTCTCTGCTATGTCATCTTTTTTCTCTGCTCGATTTTAAAACTGAACATGGACAAAACAGAATTCATTATCTTTCCTCCTCCTTACTCAACACCCTATCCATCAAAGTCAATGGCTGCTCACTCTGCCCAATCCCACATTCTTGCTGCCTGGGGCTGACTCTTGACTCATCTCTTTCCTTCAAGCCACACATCCAAACTCTCTTCACCGCCTGCCGCCTCCAACTCAAAATATTTCCTGTATTCATACATTCATATCCCAAGAAGCTGCAAAAACACTAGTGCATGCCCTTATTATCTCCTGACTGGACTACTGCAACCTCCTGCTCTGTGGCCACCCTTCAAAGAGTCTCGCACCCCTACAATCTATTCTAAACTATGCTGCCCGACTAATTCACCTGTTCCCCCACTACTCCCTGACTCCCTCTCTCTGCCAATCCTTTCACTGGCTTCCCATTGCCCAACGACTCCAGTTCAAAACCCTAACCATGACATGTAAAGCCATCTACAACCTGTCTCCTCCATTCATCTCTGATCTAGTCATCTAGTCTCCCGGTACTTACCTGAATGTAACCTTTGATCTTCACAACATCTCCTTCTCTACGTCCCTCGCATCTCCTCTTCCCACAACCTGAACCTGAAGACCCACCTCTTCCGAAAAGCCTAAAATCTGCAGTAACCCTCAGACCTTAGTGCCACATGACCAACTCTACCCTCCCCTAATGTATTACCCATCTCCTGTAGACTGTGAGCCCTCGCGGGCAGGGTCCTCTTTCCTCCTGTACCAGTCTTTGCCTTGTATTGTTTATGATTATTGCACTTGTCCCTTTTCACATGTAGAGCGCCATGGAATAAATGGCACTATAATAATAAATAATAATAGTAATGGTTTCTTTGGGAACATGTCCAAATTCAATTTTTCTAGGTTATGTTGGAGCTGTTGATAAAGCCACAAACCTGTGGCAGAAATGTGATGTAAACCCAGTCATAGGCTCCTGCTCTAGATCTTTCCAAGATCTATCCAATGGACAGCGTAGTCCTCCATCAATTGAGAGTGCTAGTTTCTATAAGCCATGGCCACAAAAGATTAGGCATATTGAAATCCAACATGTCTAATATATCATTCCCCTCGCATGCGCGAGTGTTACCTAGATTTACCAGTAGGAAGATTTGTCGCGGGCGGAGGAGGGGACGCCGCGCCCTCCCACTTCTCGGGTCCGGCTGCCGCGGCTGCTGCGGCCTGCCGCTGCTCGGTGGCTCGAGCGATGGGCCGGATCCCGGGGACTCGAGCGGCGCTCCTCGCCCGTGAGTGAAAGGGGGTTTTTGAGTGTGGGGATTGTTTATTGTCCGTGACGCCACGCACGGTTGTGGTGATTTGTTGACACCACCGCTGCTGTGTATGGGGATCCCGGGAGGGATGGTATGGAGCAGCCGGTTGTTGTGTTGCCCCTCCGTGGGTAGGGGTTGGTGATCCCGGGGCCCAGTGATGAGGTGGGAGATGCAGGGCTTGGTGGGCGCAGGGACGCGGGGGCAGCGCTGTGCCTTGCGGCACTGTGGTACTCACTCAGCCTTAGACGATGACACAGTTCTCGGTAAAACACACGGCTGGAAAGACGGTTCCCACGGACAGCTGCACTTGCTTTCCCCAGTAGGTGACGGTGACGGTCCCTCTGTCCTGCACCTATGATGATAATGGTTGCGATGGGTTCCCACCGGTAACCTGCTCCCCGGCTTTTATATGGGCCGGAGGAGCCCTACTTTGCCCGCAGGCGCTGGCCCTGAGAAACTGGTGCCCTGGCGGTGGCGGTGTCTCTCCGTTACGGTTGGACTGTTGCCTTCAATCGGGACTTGGTTGTTGGGAGACAGACGTCCCCTTCACTGACGGATTTGGCAAATTATGGCGACTCCTAGCCTTGCCGGGATCCGAAAGACCCCTGCCCTGGTGCTGACTGTTCTTCGTATACTGCTCCAGACCGCCGGGTCACCACCCGTCCGCGGTCCTTCCAGCAACCTCCGAGCAGTCCCCCTGCAGACTATCACCGCCGTCTGCTGACCTTGCTGTCTCAGTCCGGGGCCCACACCCGGACCAGCTTCAGGCTTTACTACTCTCACTTTTCTGTCACTTCAGCTTTTCTCCTTAGCTCCACTACTACTTCACTTCCTTCTACTTTCACTTCCTTAACTGTTCTCTGTTCCTCACTTAAGCTCTGCCTGAGCTAAACTGCCTGGTTCCTCCCGCCTCCAGGGCTGTGCACTCCTCGGTGGGCGGAGCCAACCGCCTGGCCCACCCCCTGGTGTGAACATCAGCCCCTGGAGGAAGGCAACAAGGATTTTGGTAGCCTTGGTGTTCCTAACTGGGGTGTAGGGTGTGGTGGTGTTGTGACCTGTGACCCCTGGCTTGCCCGGGGCGTCACAGATTTGCCATCCAGAAGTCCCAAACCTAGGTGTCAAAATGGGACAATTCAATGACTAATATCTAACGGTATTTTCTACGGCTTATTCAATGAAAATCTTCTTTAAGATGAAGCTTCATTTTTCTCTCCTCAATCAACATAAAAGTTCATGTTGGGACTCAAATCTGAAATCTTCCCAAATATTTAGCATTTTTATAGAGCCATAATATGCAAAACTGAAACACAATATCCTTTTATCCTTTCCTCCATTTCCTCCCCAATGCTCTCCTTGACAATTATCTGCACCATTTATCCATAAAATATCTGCATTAATTACACCAGTAGAAAACATTCGTTTCCAGTGTATGAATACGTTCTTGGCCCAATTCCCCGATGTCCATTAGTTATGGTGATGTTTCAGTTCTACAAGACGATTCTTTTAGATTTCATGATACATAATTCGAGAGGACTCGAAGACTTCTCTGAGACATATCTTAAGCACTACAGAAATTCATATAACTTTCTCTTAAAAGGGACTAAGGAATCTGTTATTGATTTTTTTTTTATTTTGTTGCAGATATGAGGGTTTCCTTTAATACCCCACACCTATCACATCAATATGGGTGTTATATAGTGTCTCCTGCAACACAAAATTGCAATTAAATCCAGGTTTAAAATCAGGATTATTTTCTTTCCTTCCTTCCTTCCTTCCTTCCTTCCTTCCTTTCTTCCTTCCTTCCTTCCTTCCTTCCTTCCTTTCTTCCTTCCTTTCTTCCTTCCTTTCTTCCTTCCTCCTTTCCTCCCTTCCCTTTTTCCCTTCCCCTTCCCTTCCTTCCCTTCTTTCCCTTCCCTCCCTTCCCTTCTCTCCCTTCCTTCCCTACCTCTGCAGCCACTGGCTATTTCTGCACCTCTATATGCCTGGTTGCGCTTCTTTGATATCACTCTAGCAGTGCCCTTTAGCCGTTAAGACGCCAATTAAAGTAGTTGGCGTCAGCCACTACTTATACATCTCCTCTGCCATTGTAGGCCGCCGGTATTTTCCAGTTCTGCTCTTTGGAATTTGTGTGCCTAAAGGAAGGCATGGGAGCCGGCCATACAGGCACCATGCTCCTTCACCAAGTAGACTCCGTGAACAGATGTGATTTCAGGTGGGGTGCACAACACTTAGTGGTTTCTTCAGGCTGGTGTCCATCACCCCACTGCCGACCCTTGTCATAGATGAAATAGTAAGCCACGCAACACACAGTTCGCTTGGCAATCAAACTTGTTCAGTTTATTCTTCACACCGTTATGACACACATGGCCTTACTTCTCATGGTTCTGATGCTTCTGTTTCTGGGGTACTCTTTCTCAACCTGTCCCCCGCTATCTTGGAACTCTTCCTAGCTGCTGGGTCTGTGTCTCAATTCCCCCCTATTCTTTACACCTTCGTCAGCTTCTGGGCCCTGTCAGCTCTCTAGTCGCTGAACTCTCTAAGCCTACCGGGGTGAGCCGTAACTTGAGGTTACCTAAAGTTTACCTGACTGGCCCTGACACCATGGTCATGTCTTCTCTTACTCCTATCTAGAACTGGCACCCCATGAGGCCCACACTACAAGCTAACCCACTTGCCACCTGTCACTCTTCCTCTACCTAGACTTAATTCTGTCCTATCTGATATCTAATCTACCGCTGCTCCAGCCCGCCCGCTAGGTGGCACATGCTGGTAAATGACACCAGATCTTCTACATCGAGACCCTACACTGTGCTACCGTAGTAGCATTTACATGTTAACAACACACATGTATAACAATCAAAACCATATATACGTTTAGAATAAAACACCGTTTGCAGTACAGGTAGACAACATATAGCAAAACACAGCATAGGTACTCGACCACCTCTACATGCCACCTGAGAAATTTAACTCTACTCTTCAGCACCATTGTGCCATCTGCCATATATAATACATCTAATATGTCCCAAATCCAACGGGACAATCCAAAGTTTGGGGAGTTCTCCCAAGTACACAGATACATTTGAAAACAAAGGTGGAGCAGGGATCCCTCAGATTCTTATGCCACTGTTCTATCTATGTAGAGTCTGAAGGACCTTTAGGAACCTTCACGTCACGTAACATTGTCAGGTCATGTGATTGAACAGCAGTAAGCAGCTCTGCAGAAGAAAAGGAATGTGACTCACAGGCATGATGGATGCTAGTATCTGTGGGGACATTATACTGAGGGGTGTGGACTGTGGGGACATCATACTATGAGGGAGGCTTTGGGTGCATTATACTGTGAGGGACGTCATACTCTGAGGTGAACTATGGTCCATATTGTGCGGGAGGCTGTTAGGGCATGACACTGAGTGGAGTACACTGATAAGTGGGGATGGACAAGCAGTACCATGGTGGTGTTCAGTACTCAAAATGATGAGTGAACCCTACAATGCTCAAGTGCTCGTTACTCATGTCGAGCAGATCACACACTCAGACACTGCTCCCATCATTCACTGAAGCGAGCCTGTCTTTTCTGTTCGATGTTTCCCGAATGACCCATCCAAGCGCTCAAGATACTCAGCAGTGCACTGAGCGTACTGGAGCACCTCGATGCTCAATCAAGTATTGAGCAGTGACGAGCACACTTGCTCATCATTAGTCATCATTAGTTACTCAGCTCTACTATATCTCTGGGCACTAATGATGGGTGATTGAGCATCTGGGCGCTCGGGTACGCTCAGTACTCGATCCAGCATCATGGTACTCGGGTATGCTCGGTACTCTATTGACCAGGGAACTCTGGTACACTTGTTACTCGATCCAGCATCAGGGTTCTTGGGTACACTCAGTACACGATTGAGCATTAGGGTGCTTGAGTGTGCTTGGTACTCGACCGAATATCCTGGGTGCTTGATTGCTTTATTGTGTCATTCGTAAACAGAAAGAGCCCACTACCTTTAGTGATGGGAGCTGGCACCCCAGTTAGAGACGCTTGCAGTCTCTGATTGGCTCTCACTGGGGGTAACAACAATGTGTTTGGATGCTGTGTGTAAAACAAAAAAGCCGCCCTCCATTCCCATAAAAATGCTCTATTTATGACTGGTTGTATGTTGGCGGAGAGCCGAACTGCCCAATTATTGACTTCCATTATACTAGTTACTCGAGTCAAGCCCATTATAGCGTCCAAACTGCTCAACTGGAATAAAGACCACCCGAGCACTTTTGTGCTCACTCATCATTACTGGGCACTGCTAAATTGCTTCAATGAGCCTTCTGTTCCACTTTGTACAGCCACGTCTGGTCCACCTCTCCAGCAGTAGTCCAGTTTGAGGCTTAAAAAGTTCCAACTGAAGTACCCAATTGCACTGATATTTTCAGTTTACATTACCTGCATTGTTAACCACCTACTCTTCCAGATAAAAGGGTTTGAGGATCCACTTCAACAGGTGACAAATAATCTACATAGCAAGTATTTTTCAATAGATATAGGTGGTGCCTATTGTTTTAACATAGGTCAACATTAAGCCATCAAAGACCTTCCATGTGGCCCTCAGTTATCTGGTCACAGACATTAATGAAAGTGTCTAGTGGCTACTCACGTGTATATTCCATGTAAGAGAGTATAGTAATGTCAGGTAGCATCGTTGGGATAGGTAACTCTTTTATAGTGCTCGGTACTCATAATGATGAAGCGATCACTACAATGATCGAGTGCTCGTTACTCAAGTTGAGCAGGTCAGATGCTTGGACGGACTCAACTAGAGTAACGAGTACAATGGAAGTCAATGATTGGGCATTTCTGCTCTCCATCCACATACATGCAGCCATAAACAGGGCCTTTCTGGGGGACGGAAGGCTGTTTTTCGTTGGGGGGATGGGTATACTACATCTGACAATGTTTTTACCCCCATTCAGAGCCATTCAGAGACTGCACTGGGGTGCAGGCTCCCATCATTCAGTGACGGGAGCCTGTGCTTTGTGTTCGATTTTCACTAGCAACACATCCAAGCACCGCGATACTCGGCCGAGCACCAAGCATACCTGAACACCCGATGCTCCATCGAGTTCCAAGCAGTGCTGAGCACGCTCACCCAACATTACTCATAACTTGAGTGAAGCCCGTCAAAGCATCCAACCTGCTTGACGCGACTAAAGAGCACTCGAGCACTTTCTTACTCACTCATCATTACTTAATAGTGTGGACCAATTAATTTTATCACGAAATGATGAGAAAATGTTATATGACATGGAAAATGATAATTTTTTAACGTTTTATGGTAAATTTGTATTTTCTAATTTGGACAAATAGATTTTATAATAGAAAGGTGGCATCTATAACCCAGGAAGTCCATCATGCTGATTAATAGAAGCCTTCCATGAAGAAGATGGAGTGATGGACGTTGTAGGAAGCACATTTTCTCCTCGTACCTTATACACCTAAATCGCTCTTACAATTCTACAAATGTCGGAGCAGCTTCATTCTCTAAAGAGTAAAGCCCCAGGCAGACAATTATGTGTACAAAAGCTTCCATATATCTTAACGCAACGTGCTCATATGGTATACAACATTAATGTGTTGCTGTCATGAGAAGATGATTGACTGTTGACCTTGTTTACGTTCCTTTGTCCTGGACCATAAAATAGTCACTCGTCACTTGTAGCTTCTGGCAAATCCTCCCATGTAATTACATTGTTGAGGCTGCATTAAAAATTTAATATTTACAGGAAACAGAATAAGCAAACAATTAAAACTTTGAGGGGTTCTGCCTTACATTTCCACTTTAGAACTTCATCTAATGATAGTAATGAAGATCCCCCTTTCAGGATTACAGTGAAAACCCATCAGTTCCTCAGTACAACCTTCTCCAAAAGAATTTTTTCAAGACTCTGTTCACATGTCTGTTTGGATATTCTGCTTGTCTGTTGCTGCATGCATTACTATTTTTTCCATTCTCTAAAATGTGCAGCAGGCTATTGGGGCACGAAGAAAATGCGACAGGTAGCAGAGGTCCTGGAAGACCAAGAACAGGTAGGAGAAGTACTAGACGCCGCCGGCAGACAGGCGGTGTCCTGGAGACCACAGACAGAAAGCAGAGGTCATGGAAGACTAGGAACAAGTATAAGAGGTACTTGAAGCCGTAGGCAGGCAGGGGGCATCCTGGAGACCACAAACAGAAAGCAGAGGTCATGGAAGATTGGGAACCAGTAACCACAGTCAGAAAGCAAAGGTTATAGAATCCTGGGAACAAGTAGAACAGGCACTGGAAGCCACAGGCACACAGAAGGCGTCTTAGAGACCACAGGCAGAAAGCAGAGGTGATGCAAGACTGGGAATAAGTAGAAGAAGTACTGGAAGCTGTAGGCAGATAGGGGGCTTTGTGGAGACCACAGACAGAAAGCAGAGGTCATGGAAGACAGGCAACAACTAAAAGGGGTACTGGAAACTACAGGCAGACAGGAGATGTCCTGGAGACTGCAGACAGGTAGTAGAGTTTCTGGAAGATTGGGAACAAGTAACTGTGGTGCCCTGGACAAGCCAGGTCGTCACAGGTACTACACCAACACACCCCACACCCCGGCTAGGCACACCTAGGTCAAACACAAATCCTTGTTGCCTTCCTCCAGGGGCTGATATCCACACCAGGGGGTGGGCCAGGCGGTTGGCCCCGCCCACCGAGGAGTTCACAGTCCTGGAGACGGGAAAAGTAGGCAGATTAGTTGGAGAGTGAGGTGGTAGAGGAGCAGCCTGACGGTGTCCGGGTGTGTGGCCCGGGCACACAGCAAGGTTGGCAGACGGTGGTGACCATCTGCAGGAGAGGCTGATTGGAGTGAACCGTAAGGACCGGGGACGGGCGGTGGCCCACCGGTACCGGATCGGGGAGTGAAGAGAAGCCAGCACCATTCGGCAGGGCCTACGGACCCCGACTAGGCTAGGAGTCGCCGTAAAACTGGTCAAATCTATTAGCGACGGGGACCTCCGGGGTTTCCCAGCAGTCAAGACCCGATTGAAGGCAACAGCTCACACCGTAAAGGGAAACACAGTCACCGCCAAGGCTACAGTTCCCAGGGCCAGAGCCTGCGGGCAAAAGGGGCTCCCTCAGCATCCATCCAAGCTGGGGAGCGGGTTACCGTTGGGAAGCCACTGGAACCGTAAACACAACACAGGTGCAGGGAAAGGCAGTCACCATCAACCTACCGGGAGGAGAACAACCGCAGCCGCCTGTAGGACCCGTCCATCCAGCCGTTTGTTTGACCAGAGACTCCGTGTAAATTACTGGCTGAGTGAGTACCACCGTGCCGTGCGGCACAACGCTGCCCCCGCGACCCTGCACCTCACCAGGCCCCGAAACCCGCCTGTCATCCCCAAATCCTCACTGGGGCCCCGGGACAACCAACCCCCCTACCCACGGAGGGGAGAACCAACATCCAAGCTGCTCCCTGTCATCGCTCCCGGGATCCCCGTCCAGAGCAGCGGTGGTGTCACAACTTGACCACAACCGTGGGTGGCGTCACGGACAATATCCCCAAACCACACACCAACCCCCCTTTCACTCACGGGCGAGGAACGCCGCTCGAGTCCCCAGGATCCGGCCCACCGCTCGAGCCACCACCGAGCAGCAGCAGCAGCCGGACCCGAGCAGTGGGTGAGCGCAGCGTCCCCTCCTCCGCCCGCGACAACTTGGTGTCACGAACAGGATCTTACCGCTTTGCCGTCTGGTAGAGGTGCGCCTTGTGACCGCCGGAGGTGTCCGGCTGAAAATCTTGAGAAGCCGCCATTTTGGGCGCGAAAAGTCCCCACTCGAGCGTCTTCCCGAGTAGTGGAGGCGCGAAAACCGAAACCCCCGCCCCTGTAGAGAAGGAGCCGGAAAAAGACTAAGGGGGCCGGATGGCGTCTGGCCGCATGTAGCCCGCGGTTGTGAAGGCAGGGACGCCGGGACTCTGCGATCTGCTGGTTCCTGGAAAATATGTCTGCCCCACCCAGCTATGCAGAGGCTACAGAGCCGGTGCCCAGAATGGCGGCGTGGCTCAGGGCCCGAACGGCAGGGATCTGCCGACGCTACCGGAGTCAGATATGTATGCTGATGGAGCAGTGGACCATGGAGGTGGAGAAAGTAGCTGCGGTCGCCCGGGTGTATGGAATGGAGGCCACGATGGAGGAGCTGGTGAGTGACCCACGCCCCTGTGTCCCCGAGGGACCAGCCGTTGCGGCTGAGGGACCCGGTCTACCCCTGGCCCCCATGCCGCCTCCGTCTTCCCTGCCCGTGCACCACGCTACTGCCGGTCTGTCTGACGTACACCCCCTCGTAACGGTAGCCGAAAGAGTGGTGAGCCCGGAGACTGCAGCAGCTGGCGGCAACCCGCCTGGCGCAGGGACAGATGATAGTGACTCCGGACCCGATACAGAGCCCGTTTCGGAGGAGGACGAAGGAGTCGTCGCCCTGTATGGCATGGAGGCCACTTATATCCCCCGGAGCGGAAATAACGGGTATCGGGCGGCCCTGCCTCGCCGCACCTGCTATGCGCTGGAGGGGCAGGTGCCCATTATCTTCCACCCAGAGCCGGGTGAGGAGGACGAAAGTGCACCGTAAAGTCAGCGGAGCCCTGCTGCAAGTTGCCCTCGTTGGGACCACCTGTACCAGTTTAAAAGTTTGAATGATAAGCAAATCAACCGAAGAAGTAACCTGATTGAGGTTTTGATTGAACCGGCCGTTGCCGGCAACTGTTGTCCCCGTAGGAACTGTCTGCAACCGTTGCGTAAGGAACTGCTTATGGACAAGCCCGAGAACTTACAGGGCAACCACAAACTTAGTGGAATGTAAATAAAAAAAATGTGTTGGCTTGATACCGTTACCGCTAGAGATGAACGAACCAGCCGTGGTTCGGCTCGAGCTCGGTTCGCCGAACCAAGGTCCCTTTCGAGTTCGGTTCGGCGAACGTTCGACGAACCGAACTCGAACCAATAGGAAAGAATGGGAGGCAATCACAAACACATAAAAACGCATTATGAATGTACACATACAGTTAATAAACATTGCCATAACACTTACCGGTGCCCTCGATGCGTCCTGCACTCTGTCTCCTGTCACTATTCCTTCCGATGATCGCTGCATCCTCCCGATAACCAGCACTGACAGGACCTTCCGTGACGTCGTCAAAATAGCCATGTGACCAGTCACGTGGCTATTATCTCATTGGCTACAGACTGGTCACATGGCTTTGATGTCATGTCCTGTCCTAGGTTCTGTCATTGCACTCTCCGGTACACGGTGCACATTTGTGTATCGCCGTGTACTGGCGACATGCTCTAGCAAACGGTCGACTCCCCATTCCGTTAGGGACCGGCTGACACAGCCGGTCATTAACGGAGATCACCGTTGCCATAGCAACGCAGTTATCGGTGACGTCACCGCTAACCGCGGCTCCGGGAATCACATGATCGGAGCACCGTTGCTATGGTAACGTGTCTGTCAGCGTTACCGCTGTTACCGCTAACAGCCAACAGCACTGATCTCTCACTGAGTGAAGGCTGCACGGGAAGCAGTGTCTTCCCCCATGCAGCAGTGATGGAGCAGAGCTGCATTTGTTGAACGAGAAAGACAGAAGACCATGGATCGTGGAGGGCTGACAGTGAGTAATAAACATGGAGTCTCTAATGTGTCTGTGTATTTATTTCTATTAAAGTATTTTTTCTCTGTGTGGTGTCTTTTTTTAACCCTTTATTGGAGATTCTTAATGGCCGGGTCAAATGTGCCTGACATTAAGAATCTCTGGCTTAATACTAGCTAGTAAAACAAAGCTAGTATTAACTCATTATTACCCAGCAAGCCACCTGGCTTCAGGGCTGTTGGAAGAGTTGGATACAGCGCCAGATGATGGCGCTTCTATGAAAGCGCCATTTTCTGGGGTGGCTGCGGACTGCAATTCGCAGCAGAGGCGCCTAGAAACCTCGGGCTAACCTGTGCTGCGGATTCCAATCCCCAGCTGCCTAGTTGTACCTGGCTGGACACAAAAATGGGGCGAAGCCCATGTCATTTGTTTTTTAATTATTTCATGAAATAATTAAAAAAAACGGGCTTCCCTATATTTTTGGTTCCCAGCCGGGTACAAATAGGCAACTGGGGTTTGGAGGCAGCCTGTGGCTGACTGCTGTACCTGGCTTGCATACGAAAATATGGCGAAGGCCACGTCATTTTTTTGGTGGGCAAAAAACTTCTGCATACAGTCCTGGATGGAGATTGATTGAGGAATTCACCAGCACAAAACTCCAGGCATCTTGTTCTTTAAAATGAAAATTCTTTATTTCTTGTCATTAAAAAGTCCATGCTATAGTGGTCAAGCCCATGTTAGAGAGGACGCGTTTCGAACATCCAGTTCTTATTCAGTCTCTAAACCATCTAGTCACAGAACTGCTTAAAAAGGGCTGAACCCAAACATGTGGTCACATGGAAGGAGAGAGCAAGATAATTACAAAAACATTAACCCATTACGTTGGATCACTTCATATAGTGCTATAACACCTATATACATACATAATAATAAGCAAGATTAATATGCAAACATCAATTCATTTCTTTTGTTTAGACCCTTAGGAAAACTTGTGCCCATTAAAAACATCCATTTTATTTCTCTTTGAAAAAGGATATCTTTCAAGTTTCCACCTCTTCTAGGTAATTTAATTTTTTCAATGGCATTACCTTTCATGCCTTTCAAATCACCTGCATGTGCGTCGCGAAAATACTGAGACGCTCCTGATAATTTTCTCGTGGTGGCATTATTCACATCATAAATGTGTTCAGATATCCTTTTTCTGAGTGGGCGACAAGTGCTGTCTATATATTGCAACTGACAAATGGTACAAGATATTAGATAAACTACATGGTCTGAACTGCAGTTTATTAGTGACAAGACAGCCATGGATCCCCTGGGGAGGAGGGGCGACATGACCAAGGGGGAGTTAGGGAGTGATGGGGTTAATAGGGACAGTTTGGTAGGCAGGCCTAATATGGCATTAAGGGGTGGTTTAGCTTGGGAGGAAGAGGAGGAGTAGGGAAAGGGTTAGTCTGGGAGAGGAGGGGGTTACCTCCTCTTCTTCTTCCGGACGCCAAGAGATCAGCAGCACGAGTCACCATGGCTGATCTCCAGGAACTTCAGCGCCTGATTGCAGCAGCCATTGCAGCGCACGGGCCCCTGGCAGTGCAGTCCCACATCAGGGCTGCCGGGGTTAACCCGTCGGCGCTTGCCCCTCGCTCCCCCAGCCGTGTTGTGCGCCAGTCGCGGCCCCCCCGCAGGTATTCCCCGGGTGCGGGGGGGGGGGGCGAGGAGGAGATGCCAGTGCCCCTCCAGGGACCCTCCGCAGCGGGCCGAGCAGCAGCGCAGTCCGGCTGCTGCTCCCAGCAGCAGCGGGAGGAATCTGCGTTCCAGCCGCGGTGGTCGGGAGGTGGGAGTGGCCAGCGTGGGGCCTACTTCCGGTCCCGGCCTCCGGGCTGGAGCTCCAGTGACGGCAGCGGCTCCAGGTCGGGAGCGCGCTCGGCGAGGGAGGGAGGCCAGCAGTTCCCCCTGCAGTCGGCGGGGGGACCGAGGGGCTGCAGGCGGCGGTAGGTCCAGCGCCAGGGGGAGGTCTGTGGTGCCTGACCCTGGCGCGGCAGTGAGCAGGGGTGACGGCGTGCGGCGACCGCCCGGTCACTCAGGACCGCTGTGCAGCCCCCGGATGTGGCGGTGTCCCGTGGGAGCGGGAGGACCCAGCGGCAGGAGGCCTGCAGCGGCCCAGGAGGGCCAGAGGCGGCGACGGCTGGGATCCAGAGCCGGGCGTCCATCAGTCCGCGTCCAGAGTCCCCTGGCAGTCGGCGAGGGGGGTGGGCGCGGGCGCAAGAGGTCGAGGCCTGGGGTGCCGGCGCGGGGGACAGGACGGTCTCCTGGGCTGTCGCCCCAGGGCAAGAGACGGAGCGGGGACGGCACTGCCCACGCGGCGGCCCGGTTTGGCGGCCGTGGTGGGGGGGGTGCCGCGGCGGCGCCCCCCGGATGTCGGATGGAAGAAGATGTCAGCGGCGAGGATGAGGAGGTCGTGCTGTCGGAAGAGTCGGATGGTCGGCAGACGGAGGACAGCGAGGCTGCGGTATCGGGGGACGCTGAGCCGCGGTTGGGTGAGACGGCAGCGGGGGCGGCAGGGGCTGCGCTGGCGGGGAGTGTCGGGGGCGGGAGGGCGGCTGTGGACACGGCAGCGCTCGGCGGTGTAGCAGTGTGGAGCCAGTTGTTGGGGCTGTTGCAGGGGTTGGCGGCGGTTGTCGGGGCTGGGGGGGGGGGCGCCGCAGGCGCCGGCGGCGGCGTGGGTGGGGACGACAGGTCGGGGGGCGGCGGCGGTGGGAGGGGGGGACGGAGCGGGCGCGGCGGAAGGGGGGGGCGCAGGGGGGAGTGCGGCGGAGGGGGCAAAGGAAAAAGAAAAGGAGAAGGAGGATGAGGTGGTGCGCCTAGATGATAGGGCTAAAAGCGAAGTTTATGTTTGTTTTGAGGGCCCGCTGGGGGCTCATTTAAAGAAGGAGGTGCGGGAAAAAATTTGGAAAGGGGAATATGTGGAGATTTTTTCTCTGCTTCCCCTGGAGAAATTTAATTTGGATAGGGTTAAGCCAAGCGACTCCAAAAAGGAGAATGACGAGGAGGAAAAGCGCCGTTATAGGCTTATTCCTCGGACTTTTGCAAACTGGTTGCAAGCGTTTGCGATTTTGGCGAGCGTGGTCGGGGAAAAGGAGTCGGAGCATTGTTCGGCCTTGTTTGGTTACATGGATGCGATAGGGGAGGCTTATCGGGTTTATGGCGGGCTGGCGTGGCTGCGTTACGACGAGCAATTCCGGCAGTGGAAGGCGTTGCGGCCGGATATGCGATGGGACCATAAGGATATTTCCTTGTGGATGCGACTGATGTCGGCACCGACTCAGCCCTTTCGGGGGGGTGCCGGGGGACCGGGGGCCGGGTCCCCGGCAAGTCAGAAAAAAGGTTTCTGTTGGCAATATAATGAGGGGCAGTGCAGGTTTGGAGCGGCATGCCGGTTTAAGCATGAATGCTCAGGTTGTGGGGGAGGACATAGCTTGTCCAAGTGCTTTAAAAAGGGGAAAGGAAAAGCGGGTGACGGGGTTGGAAAAAGGGATGACGCCGGTGAAGGTAGAAGCGATGGCCCCCTTTTTAAATAGGTATCCGGACGGCGAGGCAGCGGCGTTGTTATGGTTTGGTTTTTCTGACGGTTTCCGTATCCCGTCGGCTGTTAGTCCATCGCCCCCGCCGTACCGTAATTTACGTTCTGCTCGGGATCATGCGGATGTGGTGGATGAGAAGCTGAGAAAGGAGGTGGTTTTGGGCAGAATGGGCGGTCCTTATGACGCCCCGCCGTGTTCGAAGTTGGTGGTTTCGCCGTTGGGGGTTGTGCCGAAGAAAGAGCTGAACAAATTTCGGCTTATCCATCATTTGTCTTACCCAGAGGGGTTATCGGTGAATGATGGCATTGCACCGGAGTTAGCGGCGGTATATTATGTGTCGTTCGACAAGGCGTTGGACCTGGTCAGGGCTGCGGGTCGGGGGGCGTTGATGGCAAAGGCTGATGTGGAAGCGGCGTTTCGGTTGTTACCGGTTCATCCAGATAGTCAGCATTTGTTAGGTTGCAGGTGGGATGGCAGTTATTATGTTGATCGGTGTTTGCCAATGGGTTGTTCAATTTCGTGTTCGTATTTTGAGGCGTTTAGTTCGTTTGTGGAGTGGGTGGTTCGGGATGTGTCTGGGCTTACGTCCATTATTCACTATTTGGACGATTTTCTTTGTGTGGGGCCGGCGGGTTCAATGGTTTGTGCGGGGTTGTTATTTGCGTTGCAGAAAGTCGCAGACAGCTTCGGAATTCCCTTGGCCCCCGATAAGACGGAAGGCCCGGCGCCTGTGATGCGTTTTTTGGGGATTGAGATTGATTCTATTGCCATGGAATGTAGGTTGCCGGAGGAGAAGGTTCGTGATTTGAGGGCCGCGGTGGCAGGGGTGAAGGCGGCAAAGAAGGTGCGGCTTAAGGTGGTGCAGTCCTTGCTTGGGAAATTGAATTTCGCTTGCAGGATTATGCCGATGGGGAGAGTTTTTGCGAGACGTTTGGCAACGGCGACACATTTCGTGCGAATCACGAAGGCGATCAAGGACGATCTTTTGGTATGGGATCAATTTTTGCAGTGTTTCAATAGCCGGGCCCTGGTGATGGAGAAGGTGGCGTCTAACGGGGCGTTACAGCTGTTCACCGATGCGGCTGGGTCGGCAGGGTTTGGGGCCGTGTTTCGAGGTCACTGGTGTGTGGGTCGGTGGCCACAGGCGTGGCGGGAGAGCGGTTTGGTCAGGAATTTGGCTCTGTTGGAGCTATTTCCTATCGTGGTAGCAGTGGAGCTGTGGGGGTCGCGTTTTGCCGGCAGGAAGGTTTGCTTCCATTGTGATAACCAGGCGGTGGTGTTTGCTATTAACAACTTGTCGGCTAAGTCGGAGCCAGTGGTGGTGTTTTTGCGGCATTTAGTGTTGAGATGTCTGCAGCTGAATGTACAGGTGGTGGCAAAGCACGTTCCGGGAGTTGACAATGGGGTGGCTGACGCTTTGTCTCGTTTTCAGTTCAGCAGGTTTCGGGCGCTACTGCCTTGGGCGGACGAAGTCGGAGTGGAGTGTCCCGTGGATTTATGGAATCTGGTGAGGCGGTGATCTCAGAATTGATTCGGAATTCAGTGACTGAGGTGACTTGGTGCCGATATGCTAAGGTGTGGGCTGAATAGGAGGAGTTGCTGGGTCGGATGTTTGATGGGGTAAGCGTGGATTACTTGGTGGCATTACTGGCGTTGGTGAGTGTGGATTTCTCGGCCGGGCGATCGGCGTCGGCCGTGGCGCATCGGGTGGCGGCGGTGGCGTTTTGGTTAAAAATGAGAGGGGAACAAGATGTTTCGCAGGATTTTCGGGTTCGACGGGCCTTG
The DNA here is from genome assembly GCF_048569485.1 of Anomaloglossus baeobatrachus. NCBI lineage: Eukaryota > Metazoa > Chordata > Amphibia > Anura > Aromobatidae > Anomaloglossus > Anomaloglossus baeobatrachus. Next base: position 36,861,488 of record NC_134356.1, on the reverse strand, counting down.
CGGGGGTTCCGCCGCGGTGTGCGGGAGAGGGACAAGAGGCGTCCCGTATCGTTTGGTTTGTTGAGGCGGTTGGTGGGGGGCCTGAGCGGCATTTGTGAGTCGGTTTACGAGACTGTTTTGTTTACAACAGCTTTCGGTCTTGCTTTTTATGGGGCTTTCCGGATCGGTGAGTTGGTAAGCCCGTCCAGGGTGACAGGCGGCGGGTTGCTGCTTGAGGATGTGCGAGTGGGCGGTGATCAGGTGGAGTGCCGGATTAGTCGGTCGAAAACGGATCAGCTGGATCGGGGTAGGTTGGTGGTGTTATACGCGGTCCCGGGGGAGGAGTTGTGCCCAGTACGTTTGGTGGAGCAATTCATGGCCGTGAGGGGAGGTTTACCGGGCCCATTTTGCGGCACGTGGATGGGTCCTTTTTATCAAGGTTCCAGTTTGTAGCGGTTCTGCGGCGAAGTTTGCGGAATGTGGGGGAGCGCCCGGAGGATTTCGGGTCGCATTCCTTTCGGATAGGGGCAGCTACGGAGGCCGCTCGTTGGGGGCTTGGAGATGAGGTGGTAAAGCGTATTGGTAGATGGGAATCTTCTTGTTTTCGGCGGTACGTGAGGCCGCAGCTGTTGTAGCATTATGGTAACTTTGGTCTAGGTACAGGTAGTTTGGTGGTTTGGAAGTGATTTTTATATGTAAAAAAAAAAAAAAGAGGGGGTAATGTACAAGTGTTAGAGGACGGAGGTAGAATGGGTTTTTCTGAGAGGCGTTGATGGTGGTGATGTTATTGGTTTTAATTTCTGTTTTCGTTGTCTTTCTTTGTTGTAGGGATGTGCCTAATCTGGATTCTGGGGCATTCCTTCGTGTTCTGGGGTGCTCGGCGGGCGGCGGCTCGCCCGAATGGTCGGCAGCTAGGGCTGGATCGAGGGCAGGCGACTGTTCGGTGGATCGGTGTTCGGGGCATGGAGTGGGGCAGGGTGGTCCCAGAATTTGGTCGTTATTGTAAGGTTGACCGGCCTCCGGATGTGCTGGTATTACACGTAGGAGGTAATGATCTGGGAGTCCGGGCGTCACGGGATCTGATCCGGGATATAAAGATTGACTTACTGCGGTTGTGGAAGCAGTACCCGGGTTTGATTGTCGTGTGGTCAGACATAGTGACCAGGTTGTCATGGAGGGGGGCTCGGTCGGTGGAAAAGGTCAATAAGGCCAGGGCCCAGGTGAATCGTGTGGTTGCCAGGTTTGTGATCAGGAACGGTGGGATTGTGGTGAGGCACAGGGAGTTGGAGCCGGCAGATTGGCGGTTTCGGAGGGGTGACGGAGTGCACCTCAACGACATTGGAGTGGATTTATGGGTATTGGGCCTGCAGGATGGTGTTGAGCGAGCTTTTGGTGTGTGGCGGGTCCAGGCCACGTAAGGTGTCACGTGGTCTGTCCTGTGGCGGGGGGGTAGGTCTGGTCCAGAGGTTGGAAGTGACTGGTAACTGGACCGGGAGTCATTGTCTCGGTATGGTGGCTCTCGGTTCCGGGATGTGGCAGGCACGGGGTTCTGCCAAAGTGTGGGGGTGTCAATCCGTGGGTGATTGGCACCTCGTCTCTGGGTCGGTGTGTTGCGGCCAGGGGCAGGGGGAGTAGTAGTTATGGACTGGGCCTGCCCCCGGGAGGGTCATGTAATTGGCATTGTCTATTGTTATATGTGTGTTGTTTTGGGTCGCCCGTTGGACGGCGTCCCTAAGGTGCTTAGTTTGTGAACAATAGGCAATAAAAGGCTGCTGTGGCCATTTGAACCAAGTCGCATGCAGTCCGTGTGTTTATTTATAGTATAAGGGGTTTGGTAACACAGACATCACGACCGGAGAATACTCCCTCAGCTGGTCAAGACAGCCATGGATCCCCTGGGGAGGAGGGGCGACATGACCAAGGGGGAGTTAGGGAGTGATGGGGTTAATAGGGACAGTTTGCTAGGCAGGCCTAATATGGCATTAAGGGGTGGTTTAGCTTGGGAGGAAGAGGAGGAGTAGGGAAAGGGTTAGTCTGGGAGAGGAGGGGGTTACCTCCTCTTCTTCTTCCGGACGCCAAGAGATCCCCGCCCACCCTCCCTTTTTGTGTTGTCATCTGGGGGACGTGGTTTGGGATGTTGGGATGCTATTTGTCACAGCGGCGGGGGGGGTAGGTCTGGTCCAGAGGTTGGAAGTGACTGGTAACTGGACCGGGAGTCATTGTCTCGGTATGGTGGCTCTCGGTTCCGGGATGTGGCAGGCACGGGGTTCTGCCAAAGTGTGGGGGTGTCAATCCGTGGGTGATTGGCACCTCGTCTCTGGGTCGGTGTGTTGCGGCCAGGGGCAGGGGGAGTAGTAGTTATGGACTGGGCCTGCCCCCGGGAGGGTCATGTAATTGGCATTGTCTATTGTTATATGTGTGTTGTTTTGGGTCGCCCGTTGGACGGCGTCCCTAAGGTGCTTAGTTTGTGAACAATAGGCAATAAAAGGCTGCTGTGGCCATTTGAACCAAGTCGCATGCAGTCCGTGTGTTTATTTATAGTATAAGGGGTTTGGTAACACAGACATCACGACCGGAGAATACTCCCTCAGCTGGTCATTATTTTATACGTTTTTTTGTCTGTATATGAAGAAAAATCCTTTGTATTTAACATATAGCCGCATAGTCCACACGTTCTGTGGCCACATTTAAACGAACCTATACTAGGTAACCAATTGCCGGTATTTTTTTCCCCATTAGTGGAACCGCATCTATTCATATGGTCACTTGGTGATAACATGGATCCCAATGTAATGTTCCTTTTTGAAACAAATTTAACCCCATTTTTTAAGATTCGATATAATGTATCATCTGTAGATAAAATGGGTAAATATTTTTTGATGATTTTGATTACATCATAATAGTTTTTACTATATGTTGTTGAAAAAACAACTGACAATTCCTTCTGGGAATTGTCTTTGTTTTTGTTCATGTCCAAATACTGTGATCTACTCCTTTTACTTGCTTTGACTCTGGCTTTTTGGAGATTTTTCAATTTATAACCTCTTGCCAAAAACCTTTTTTCAATAATGTCACATTCCACCTCAAAGTTTTTTTGAGTGGTGCAACACCTCCTGGCACGGACATATTCACCTGTAGGGATGTTGTCTATGACATGCTTTGGATGGCAACTTCCCGCATGTAATAGCGAGTTGCCTGATATGGGTTTTCTATAAAGGCTGCAATTAATTTCTCCACTATCACTTTTTCCATGAAATTGTATATCCAAAAAATTAATTTTTGATACATCATGAAAAAAAGTGAAAAAAAGGTTGTGGGCATTGTTATTGATGTAAAAAATAAAATCCTCGATTTTTTTATTTGGATTTTGCCATACAATAAGTACATCATCTATAAATCTCAGATATAATGCTATATCCGAGAAAAAGGGATTACATTGATTGAAAATAAATTGTTCTTCCCACCAAAACATAAATATGCCCGCTAGTGAGGGGGAAAATCGTGCGCCCATTGAACATCCCTGCAGCTGAACATATCCTTTATTTAAAAAGGTGAAATAGTTGTTCTTAAGTAAAAAGTCAGTAACATCCACCAGATAATTTTGAAGTTCAAGTGAGTAGTCAGAATATTTGTTGAGCAAATCTCTCAAAGCCAAAATGGCAAGAGAATGTGGAATGGATGTATATAGCGATTGAACATCACAAGTTAACCAACTATAATTGTCCTGCCACTTCATTTGAGAGATAATACTCAACACATGTTTGCTATCCAATACATATCCAGGGGACATTTTGGGAAGAAATTGTAGGTGGTTGTCCAACCACTCTGCCAGATGTTCAGTATAAGAGTCGATACCTGAAACAATTGGTCTCATTTTTGGGGGAAATTGGTTTTTATGTGATTTGGGTAAGGCATGTAATAATGGTACTAGACAAGAAGAGGGATTAAGATAATCTCTCAATTTTTCATCTATTAAACCTAAGTGCAAGCCTTCCTCCAAAATCTTCTCCAAGGATTTTTTGATACCTGCAGAGGGGTCGTACTCAACTCTCCTGTAGGTATCACAATCCTGTAGCATGGTTAATATCTCACTCTCATAAAGTCCTGTGTCCAAAACTACGACTGCTCCCCCCTTGTCAGAATTTTTTATAATGATGTTCAGATTTTTTTGTAGGGAAATAACTGCATCCTTCTCAGTTTTAGACAAATTTTGAACCATAGGTTCTTGTAGATGAGAAAGAGCAGTTAACTCTTTTTCTACTATATTCTGGAAGTCAGTCATCTGATCACACCTCGAGGGGATGGGATAGAAACGTGGATTAGGAACATTAAAGTGAGAAACCGCACAATGTGAATGAGACTTAGTACCACTATCACTTATTTTCAATCAATGTAATCCCTTTTTCTCGGATATAGCATTATATCTGAGATTTATAGATGATGTACTTATTGTATGGCAAAATCCAAATAAAAAAATCGAGGATTTTATTTTTTACATCAATAACAATGCCCACAACCTTTTTTTCATTTTTTTTCATGATGTATCAAAAATTAATTTTTTGGATATACAATTTCATGGAAAAAGTGATAGTGGAGAAATTAATTGCAGCCTTTATAGAAAACCCATATCAGGCAACTCGCTATTACTTGCGGGAAGTTGCCATCCAAAACATGTCATAGATAACATCCCTACAGGTGAATATGTCCGTGCCAGGAGGTGTTGCACCACTCAAAAAAACTTTGAGGTGGAATGTGACATTATTGAAAAAAGTTTTTGGCAAGAGGTTATAAATTGAAAAATCTCCAAAAAGCCAGAGTCAAAGCAAGTAAAAGGAGTAGATCACAGTATTTGGACATGAACAAAAACAAAGACAATTCCCAGAAGGAATTGTCAGTTGTTTTTTCAACAACATATAGTAAAAACTATTATGATGTAATCAAAATCATCAAAAAATATTTACCCATTTTATCTACAGATGATACATTATATCGAATCTTAAAAAATGGGGTTAAATTTGTTTAAAAAAGGAACATTACATTGGGATCTATGTTATCACCAAGTGACCATATGAATAGATGCGGTTCCACTAATGGGGAAAAAAATACCGGCAATTGGTTACCTAGTATAGGTTCGTTTAAATGTGGCCACAGAACGTGTGGACTATGCGGCTATATGTTAAATACAAAGGATTTTTCTTCATATACAGACAAAAAAACTTATAAAATAATGTCACTAATAAACTGCAGTTCAGACCATGTAGTTTATCTAATATCTTGTACTATTTGCCAGTTGCAATATATAGGCAGCACTTGTCGCCCACTCAGAAAAAGGATATCTGAACACATTTATGATGTGAATAATGCCACCACGAGAAAATTATCAGGAGCGTCTCAGTATTTTCGCGACGCACATGCAGGTGATTTGAAAGGCATGAAAGTTAATGCCATTGAAAAAATTAAATTACCTAGAAGAGGTGGAAACTTGAAAGATATCCTTTTTCAAAGAGAAATAAAATGGATGTTTTTAATGGGCACAAGATTTCCTAAAGGTTTAAATAAAAGAAATGAATTGATGTTTGCATATTAATCTTGCTTATTATTATGTATGTATATAGGTGTTATAGCACTATATGAAGTGATCCAACGTAATGGGTTAATGTTTTTGTAATTATCTTGCTCTCTCCTTCCATGTGACCACATGTTTGGGTTCAGCCCTTTTTAAGCAGTTCTGTGACTAGATGGTTTAGAGACTGAATAAGAACTGGATGTTCGAAACGCGTCCTCTCTAACATGGGCTTGACCACTATAGCATGGACTTTTTAATGACAAGAAATAAAGAATTTTCATTTTAAAGAACAAGATGCCTGGAGTTTTGTGCTGGTGAATTCCTCAATCACTTTCTATGCATATGGATTGGCTCTCCAATTTTTTCTCCGTGCACAGCCCAGGATATTTGGCTTCCATTGCACAGGTGAGCTGGGCAAAAACCTTTTATATTATCAGTCCTGGATGGAGTATGCTGAGCCTTGTAGTTCTGCAGCTGCTGTCTGCTCTTCTCCATACAGACAGACAGCAGCTGCAGAACTATAAGGCTCAGCATACTCCATCCAGGACTGTATGCAGGAGTTTTTTGCCCCCTGAAAAAATTATGTGGGCTTCGCCATATTTTTGTATGCTAGCCAGGTACAGCAGGCAGGTACAGCTGCCCCCAATCCCCAGTTGCCTATTTGTACCCGGCTGGGAACCAAAAATAAAGGGAAGCCCTTTTTTTATTATTTCCTGAATTTCATGAAATAATTAGAAAACAAAAGACGTAGGCTTCACCCCATTTTTGTGTCCAGCCAGGTACAACTAGGCAGCTGGGAATTGGAATCCGCAGCACAGGTTGGCCTGAGCTTTCTGGGCCCCACTGCTGCGAATTGCAGTCTGCAGCCGCCTCAGAAAATGGCACTTTCATAGAAGCGCCATCTTCTGGCACTGTATCCAACTCTTCCAGTACCTGCCTGCTATACCTGGCTAGCATACAAAAATATGGCGAAGCTCATGTCCTTTTTTTGTAGTTTTTTGGCAAAAAAAATAAAAACTGCTTCCCTGGATTTTCCATTGCCAGTGAAGGTAACACCAAGCAGTGGGGGTTAGCAGCCAGTAGCTGCTTGGATTACCCTTAGCTAGCAATACAAAAAATGCAGCGGGAGCCCATATATATTTTTTTTAATTATTTATTTAAATAACTAAAAACAAAATGGGCTTCCCTGTATTTTGATTGCTGGACATCACAGTGCTGTAAAAATAAATCTTTAAAAAAAATGATGTAGCGCTCCGCGGTATTTTTGATTCTCAGTGCAGATAAAGCAGACAGCTATGGGTTGCCACCCCCATCTGCCTGCCGTTACCTTGGTTGGCAATCAAAATACAGGGAAGCCCATTAATTTTTTCTATTTAAAAAATAGTTAAAAAAAAATGACGTTGGGTCCCCCCATTTTGATAGCCAGCTAGGGCAAAGCAGATGGCTGTAGCCTGAAAACCACAGCTGGCAGCTTTACCGTGGTTGGGGATCCAATGTGGAGGTCCCCCAGGATCTTTTTTTATAATTATTTTATAAATATTAATAATTACACAAAAAAAGTAGGGTCCCCCCCAAATTGGATCACCAGCCAAGGTAAAGCGGACAGCTGTGGTCTGGTATTCTCAGGGTGGGAAGGTCCATAGTTATTGGGCCTTCACAGCCTAAAAATAGCAGGCCGCAGGCACCCCAGACGTGGCGCATCCACTAGATGCGCCAATCCTGGCGCTTCACCCCAGCCCATCCCGTGCCCTGGTGCAGTGGCAAACGGGGTAATAAATCGGGTTGATACTAGCTGTAAAGTCACCTGAGATCAAGCCCAGCAGTTTGTGATGTCATGGCGTCTATTAGATACCCAACATCATAAACTGTCAGTACTAACAAAAAAAATCGACAAAAGAAATTTATTTGAAAAAACAGTCACCAAAAGATTCCCTCTTTCACCAATTTATTGTAAGAAAAAAAATAAAGGGGTCCCACGACGACTCTGGACCGTCTAGAATATGGGGGGGAGACACTCAGGGAACGTATCCCCCATTTTCTAGGAATGCAGACCCTTCATGTGAGGAGTGTGGGTGCAATGAATCTGCACTCACTCTCCCCGGGTCCACAGCAGCAGAGTCCATGTCGTAATGGTTGCTACCAAAGCTGCAATGCCCTGCTCATGAGGTAAGGGCATGCCTAATCAGGAGAACTATTCTACATTTCCAAATATTGGTATTTGCTGATATTATTGCTATTCCACCTACTATATATTGGGGATAGGATCTTGGAGATGGAATACCCCTTTAAGTCCAGTTATCCAGCTGAATGAATACTTAACAACAGAGCTCGCTATTTAGATGTGTTTTCTTGTGGCGTATAACGGACTCTCATGTTTGGTAGTCGTTCAGCAAGGAAACTATAAAAGCAAATCCCTCCATTTGGAAATGTAGTATACAGCTCTCCTGATCAATTATGTTCCTTACCTCATGAGCAGGGCATTGCAGTAATAATAATAACTTATTCATTTATATAGCGTTATTAATTCCATAGCGCTGTATGTCTTTGGAGTGTGGGAGGAAACCGGAGTACCTGGAGAAAACCCACGCAAACATGGGGAGAGCATACAAACTCCTTGCAGATGGTGTCCTTGGTGAGAATTGAACCCAGGACCTCAGCGCTGCAAGACTGCAGTGCTAACCACTGAGCCACCGTGCCGCCCATTTAGCTTAGGCTAAGTTCACACGTCAGTTGTTTTGCATCAGTCACAATCCGTAGCCTTGAGGAATTAAGGAATCCTGCAAAATATTTTGCAGGAATCCAGTATTTCCCCATAGACTTCTATTAGTGACGGATTGCGACTGATGACCCTGCATTGCATCCGCTGCGTCGCGGTCCGTCGTTTTTGACTGACCGCCGAGCGGGGAGCAACGCAGAATGTAACATTTTTCGGGCCGTCAAAATTAACGCGCCGCACAGGAATCCGTCGCCATCCGTCAAGCTTGTAATGTATGTCTATGGTGCTGGATTCCGTCGTAATCCGTCTTACAACGGAATCCAGCGCAGGATTCCGTCATGCTCTACTGAGCATGCCCAGCATGTTTGGCACGCCCACTGGGCTGTCCCAAACACAGACGGATCATGACTGATCCGTCAAAAAACGGACGCACAGCGGATGTAACGGACGCAACTGATCCGTTTTTTCACAGGATTCCTGTGAAAGGAATCCTGTGAAAAACACATCAGTTGCGTCAGCTGACATCTAATAAACAACTGATCTGTAGCTGACGGACCTGACGGATTGAAAACAACTGAAGTGTGAACTTAGCCTTACAGATGCATAACCACCACTCACTGTGTCTGAACACAGGAAGTTGAGCTGACAGCCGCTCTGTGCATGCGGCAGCGTCTATTGTGAAGGAGAGGGCCGTGGGGGATCAACGCTGCACAGGTACCGTGGGACACCGGGGAACACCGGTGGGATTATAGGGGGTGACCTGGCAGGACCTGGGGAGGAGTTTTCTGTCGCATGTGTCATGGCACATGCGACAGAAATCAGAGGAGTAGGGTGAATGCGGCCGGCGCGCTACTGTGCGCGCGGCCATCTTGGATTTCTGGGAGGGCATCAGGGGGGGCACTTTGGCAACACCGGGGGACCGGAGGGGACCGGGGAGGAGATTTATCATGTTTGTTCATGCCAGATGGGAGATAAATAATTTTTTACCGGCGCTGTCATTTACTGTAACGTGATCATCGGTGTACGGTGTATACCTGTGATCACGTGAGCGGGGACCGGAAAAACCGTCCTGAATCATGATCTCCAGGGTCTCAGCTAGCCCTGAAACCCCGGAGATTTTCTGACGCCGGGGGGCACTATTCACTTATTTCTGCCTGCTGTTTATAAACGGCAGATGAGAATAAGGCTACATTCACACGACCGATCCGTTTTTGTGGTCTGCAAAAAACAGTCCGTTTTTTTTCACGGGTGCATCCATGTGGCATCCGTTTCCGTTCCGTAGACGGTCCGTATGTCATCTGATTGTCATCCGTGTGCCTTCCGTTTTTTTTGTGTACTGCAAAAAAACTGAAGGAGGGAAAATACATACATTTACCCAGGATCCATAGCTTCATCCTACATGAGGCGGTCACATGTTCCCTCCAGTGCCATTTTCTACTGCTTTTCACAGCGTAGAGCGCTCTGGTGATTTTCTTGTGCTTGTACACTTCATATCAGTCTTTTCTGTTATTATAATGGCAGAAAGACACATAATGTCCCACTCTCCTGCATTTTGTAATTTTGCACCCTTTGGTGCCTTTCATGTGGCACTAAGGGGTGCTTAGCTTTGTATTTAGCCAAAAAACTGAAAAAAAAAAATGACGTGGGGTTTCCCCTATTTTTGTAGCCAGCTAGGGTAAAGCAGACGGCTGCAGCCTGCAGACCACAGCTGGCAGCTTCACCTTGGCTGGTAATCCAAAACTGAGGGCACCCCACGCTGTTATTTTAAATTAAATAATTAAAAAAAAAATCACGTGGGGGTCCCTCCAAAATTGGATCACCAGCCAAGGTAAAGCAGACAGCTGGGGTCTGATATTCTCAGACTAGGGAGGTCCATGGTTATTGGACTCTCCCCAGCCTAAAAATAGCAGGCCGCAGCCGCCCCAGAAGTGGCGCATCCATTAGATGCGCCAATCCTGGTGCTTCGCCCCAGCTCATCCCGTGCCCTGGTGTGGTGGCCAACGGGGTAATATATGGGGTTAATACCAGATGTGTAATGTCACCTGGCATCAAGCCCTGGGGTTGGTGAGGTCAGGTGTCTATCAGATACCCGACATCACCAACCCAGTCAGTAATAAAAAAAAATAGACGACAAACACATTTTTATTTGAAAAAACACTCCCCAATACATTCCCTCTTTAACCAATTTATTAGAAAGAAAAACAAATCCAGGTCTGGTGTAATCCAAGGGGTTGCCATGACGATCCACACTGTCCCAGTCAATGAAGAGCAGGATGTTCCCCATTGGCTGGGAGAGCAATGCAGTGACTTGAGCTAACATCAATAGGTCAGCCCAGGTCACTGCAGGGGATGACAAGTGCTGCTGTCAGCGAGGTACATTACCTGCGCTGATCTCCTGCACTGCTGACAGCACCTGTCACTGAGTTCAATGACCTTCACAGCCAAGTATTGCGAGAGGCCCGTGACGTCACCGCTAGTCAGTCTCGGGTCGGAAGCGAGAGAAGGTGATGTGATAAGCGGCGGCCATGGAGGACAGTGACAGCGCTGAGGTCGGGACTTCATCACCTCAGGTAAGCCGAGCGGGACCATGTGTGCAGAGTGCCAGGTGGGCGGAGCCTAGCGGGTAATGTGTGCAGAGTGCCAGGTGGGCGGAGCCTAGCGGGACCATGTGTGCAGAGTGCCAGGTGGGCGGAGCCTAGCGGGACCATGTGTGCAGAGTGCCAGGTGGGTGGAGCCTAGTGGGACCATGTGTGCAGAGTGCCAGGTGGGCGGAGCCTAGCGGGACCATGTGTGCAGAGTGCCAGGTGGGCGGAGCCTAGCGGGGTAATGTGTGCAGAGTGCCAGGTGGGTGGAGCCTAGCGGGACCATGTGTGCAGAGTGCCAGGTGGGCGGAGCCTAGCGGGGTAATGTATGCAGAGTGCCAGGTGGGCGGAGCCTAGCGGGACCATGTGTGCAGAGTGTCAGGTGGGCGGAGCCTAGCGGGACCATGTGTACAGAGTGCCAGGTGGGCGGAGCCATGTGTGCTGGCGGCGGAGTGCAAAGTGGGTGGAGTCTAGCAGGGTCATGTGGCGCTGAGGACGTCAGTGTCGTGGACTGCATGGCTGGGGACAGGTGAGTGTGAGTGTGAGTGTGTGTGTGTGTGTGTGTATGTATGTGTACATGCCGCGTGCAGGAGGGGGCGGAGCGAGCTGAGCGGGGAAGTGTCGGCTTCCTGTACACGTAACTAGGATAAATATCGGGTTACTAACCAAAGCGCTTTGCTTGGATACCCGATGTTTATCTTGGTTACCAACTTCTGGCAGGCTGCCAGCGATGGCTCCTGCACACTGTAGCTGTAAAAAGCCCTGCTTTTTGCTGCTAGAACCGTTCTCGAACATAACTAGAACTATCGAACTTTAGCAAAAAGCTCGAGTTCTAGTTCGATCTAGAACAGCCCCCAAAATCACTCGAACCGCGAACTGGAGAACCGCGAACCGCGAACCGCGCTCAACTCTAGTTACTGCCTCCGGAGAGGCTGATTTGGGAGGATGGGCCTGGAGGAAAGGGATGGCCCAGGCCCGCCACTACCGTAACCGGTGGCGATCCTCCGGGGGGTTCAGGGGTCCCCATGGACACGGGTCCCCTGAAAGAGACAGAACCCGCTCGGGCAGCTTGGTGATGGACTGGGGTCAAGGGGTGCTGCCCACTTCCTAGGAGCAGCATCAGGGCCAGGTTGTTTTGGTGGGAGAGGAGCGGAAGCCGTACCGTTGAAAAATGTTTATGATGTCTTTATATGTTTTTACCGTTTTCTATCTTTGCAGTTAACAAAAATAAAACCGGTGATGGACGGGCAGCCCGCGGACAGTCTGCATTTTACTAAGGGGGAATGTGGCGCCCTGGACAAGCCAGGTCATCACAGGTACTACACCAACACACCCCACACCCCGGCTAGGCACACCTAGGTCAAACACAAATCCTTGTTGCCTTCCTCCAGGGGGCTGATGTCCACACCAGGGGGTGGGCCAGGCGGTTGGCCCCGCCCACCGAGGAGTTCACAGTCCTGGAGGCGGGAAAAGTAGGCAGATTAGTTGGAGAGTGAGGTGGTAGAGGAGCAGCCTGACTGTGTCCGGGTGTGTGGCCCGGGCACATACAGCAAGGTTTGCAGACGGTGGTGACCGTCTGCAGGAGAGGCTGATTGGAGTGAACCGTAAGGACCGGGGACGGGCGGTGGCCTGCCGGTACCGGATCGGGGAGTGAAGAGAAGCCAGCACCATTCGGCAGGGCCTACGGACCCCGACCAGGCTAGGAGTCGCCGTAAAACTGGTCAAATCCGTTAGCAAAGGGAACCTCCGGGGTTTCCCAGCAGTCAAGACCCGATTGAAGGCAACAGCTCACACCGTAAAGGGAAACACAGTCACCGCCAAGGCTACAGTTCCCAGGGCCAGAGCCTGCGGGCAAAAGGGGCTCCCTCAGCATCCATCCAAGCTGGGGAGCGGGTTACCGGTGGGAAGCCACTGGAACCGTAAACACAACACAGGTGCAGGGAAAGGCAGTCACCATCAACCTACCGGGAGCAGAACAACCGCAGCCGCCTGTGGGACCTGTCCATCCAGCCGTTTGTTTGTCCAGAGACTCCGTGTAAATTACTGGCTGAGTGAGTACCACCGTGCCGTGCGGCACAGCGCTGCCCCCGCGACCCTGCACCTCACCAGGCCCCGTAACCCGCCTGTCATCCCCAAACCCTCACCGGGCCCCGGGACAACCAACCCCCCTACCCACGGAGGGGAGAAACAACATCCAAGCTGCTCCCTGTCATCGCTCCCGGGATCCCCGTCCAGAGCAGCGGTGGTGTCACAACTTCACCACAACCGTGGGTGACGTCAAGGACAATATCCCCAAACCACACACACCACCCCCTTTCACTCACGGGTGAGGAACGCCGCTCGAGTCCCCGGGATCCGGCCCACCGCTCGAGCCACCACCGAGCAGCAGCAGCAGCCGGACCCGAGCAGTGGGTGAGCGCAGCGTCCCCTCCTCCACCCGCGACATAACCACACACAGAAAGCAGAGGTCATGGAAGACTGGGAGAAAGTAGAAGAGGTCGTGGAAGCTGCAGGCAGACAGGGGCATCCTGGAGACCACAGACAGAAAGCAGAGGTCATGAAAGACTGGGAACAAGTATTAGAGGTACTTGAAGCCACAGGCAGACAGGAGATGTCCTGGAGACTGCAGACAGGTAACAGAGGTTCTAAAAGATTGGGAAACAGTAACCAAATAAAGAAAGCAGACGGCATGGAAGACTGGGAACAAGTAGAAGAGGTTGTGGAAGCTGCAGGCAGACAGGGGGCATTGTGCACACCACAGAAAGAAAGCGGAGGTCATGGAAGACTGTGAACAAGTAAAAGAGGTACTAGAAGCCACAGGCATACAGGAGACATACTTGAAACCACACACTTGTAGCAGAAGTACTGGAATCCGCATGCAGGAAATGTTAAGGAGACCCCAAACAGGTAGCAGCGACTCTGCAAAACCAGGGACAGGTTGTTGTGCACAGACAAACTAAAAGACTTATTACCAATGGCCTGGCAAACTCATCATATAGGAACACGCTAGTTTACTTGGAAAGTACGATGTGGAGCACAAGAATGTATAATGGACCAGGGTGAATGGAGCAGAGCCCAGACCTAGGACAAGTGTGTATCACACTGATCACTTATACCATTTGTCTGTTGCTAAAATGGAACAAACGGAATGTCTGAACATGTGAACAGAGCCTAATAAAGTTTTGTATATAGTTTACATTGCTTACAATTGAAGCACATCAATTATCAGGACCCTGTCCATCCAACATTTCAGTAATCTGTGGCCAATGGACTGGACACCTTAGCACCACCTTGTTCCATCCAGGCTGGTTAGCCAAAAGAAGAGCCATGGATATAGGGCGGTAAGAGGCGGTTTTCAGAGCTCCTATCCAGTGAACACAGATTACTGACGAGGCAAATGGATTGTGTCTTACAAACTAATTTGCACCAACTCTATTTAAAGTGGGGAAAATAAGTATTTGATCCTCTGGCAATGTTGCAAGTTTTTCCACCTAAAAAGAATGGAGAGGTCTGTAATTTTTATCATAAGCAACTTCAACTGTGATAGAATAAAAAGAAGTAATCAGGAAAATCACATTGTATGATTGTTAAATAATTAATTTGCATTTCATTGCATGAATTAAGTATTTGATCATTTGATCATCTACCAACAAGTAAAACATTTGGCTTTCCCAGACCTGTTATTTTTCCTTTAAGAAGTCCTACTCTGCACTCATTACCTGGATTAATTGCACCTGTTTGAACTCGTTACCTGTATAAAAGACACGTGTTCACACACTCAATCACACTCCAACCGCTCCACCATGGCCAAGACCAAAGAGCTGTCTTAGGACACCAGGGACAAAATTGTAGATTTGCACAAGGCTGGGATGATCTACAGGACAATAGGCAAGCAGCTTGGTGAGAAGGCAACAACTGTTGGCACAATTATTAGAAAATGGAAGAAACACAAGAAGACTGTCAACTTATTTGGTCTGAGGCTCCATGCAAGATCTCACCTTGTGGGGTAAGGATGATTTCAGATTAAAATCCTGCAGGGCATGCAAGGTCTCCCTGCTTACACCAGCACATGTCCAGGCTCGTTTGAAATTCACTAATGACCACCTAGATGATCCAGAGGAGGCATGGGAGAAGGTTATATAGTCAGATGAGACCAAAATAAAACTTTTTGGTATGAACTCCACTCACCATGTTTGGGGGAAGAAGAAGGATGAGTACAATTCCAAGAACACTGTACTAACCGTGAAGCATGAGGGTGGAAACATTATACTTTGGGGATGCTTGTCTGCAAAAGGGGGCCAGACAACTACACAGTATTGAAGTCAGGATGGATGGGGTCATGTAGCTCTAGTTTTTGTCCAACAACCTCCTTCCCTCAGTAAGAGCATTACAGATGGGTCATGGCTGGGTCTTCCAATATGACAATATCCAGAAACACACAGCCAGGGCCTCCTGGTCTTGGAGTGGCCTAGCCAGCCTCCAGACCTGAACCCAATAGAACATTTTTGGAGGGAGTTGAAACTCAATGTTGCCCAGAGCCAGCAACAAAATCTGAAATATCTGGAGAAGATCTGTATGGAGGAGTGACCTGAAAGATCTGGAGAAGATCTGTATGGAGGAGTGACCTGAAAGATCTGGAGAAGATCTGTATGGAGGAGTGACCTGAAAGATCTGGAGAAGATCTGTTTGGAGAAGTCGCCAAAATCCCTGGTGTAGTGTGTGCAAACCTAGTCAAGATCTACAGGAATCATCTGACCTCTGTAACTGCAAACAAAGGTTTCTACCAAATATTAAGTCCTGTTTTTCTATTGTATCAAATACTTATTTCATGCAATAAATTGTTTAAAAAAAATCATTTAATGGGATTTTTTAATTTGATTATGTCTGTCACAGTTGAAGTTAGCTACGATAGAAATTACAGACCTCTCCATTCACTACTTAAACATTGATGGCCTATACTTAGGATAGGTCATTAACGTCTGATTGACCGGGATCAAACACCTGGCAGCGCGGTTGATTAGCTGTTCTCAGTGCCAGCGGCAGTAGTAAGCACTGGGAAATGCTCAGCTCTGGACTTGCCCCATCCCCTGATAGTGGCTGGGTACTGCACATACAGTTAGGTCCAGAAATATTTGGACAGTGACACAAGTTTTGTTATTTTAGCTGTTTACAAAAACATGTTCAGAAATACAATTATATATATAATATGGGCTGAAAGTGCACACTCCCAGCTGCAATATGAGAGTTTTCACATCCAAATCGGACAAAGGGTTTAGGAATCATAGCTCTGTAATGCATAGCCTCCTCTTTTACAAGGGACCAGAAGTAATTGGACAAGGGACTCTAAGGGCTGCAATTAACTCTGAAGACGTCTCCCTCGTTAACCTGTAATCAATGAAGTAGTTAAAAGGTCTGGGGTTGATTACAGGTGTGTGGATTTGCATTTGGAAGCTGTTGCTGTGACCAGACAACATGCGGTCTAAGGAACTCTCAATTGAGGTGAAGCAGAACATCCTGAGGCTGAAAAAAAAGAAAAAATCCATCAGAGAGATAGCAGACATGCTTGGAGTAGCAAAATCAACAGTCGGGTACATTCTGAGAAAAAAGGAATTGACTGGTGAGCTTGGGAACTCAAAAAGGCCTGGGCGTCCATGGATGACAACAGTGGTGGATGATCGCCGCATACTTTCTTTGGTGAAGAAGAACCCGTTCACAACATCAACTGAAGTCCAGAACACTCTCAGTGAAGTAGGTGTATCTGTCTCTAAGTCAACAGTAAAGAGAAGACTCCATGAAAGTAAATACAAAGGGTTCACATCTAGATGCAAACCATTCATCAATTCCAAAAATAGACAGGCCAGAGTTAAATTTGCTGAAAAACACCTCATGAAGCCAGCTCAGTTCTGGAAAAGTATTCTATGGACAGATGAGACAAAGATCAACCTGTACCAGAATGATGGGAAGAAAAAAGTTTGGAGAAGAAAGGGAACGGCACATGATCCAAGGCACACCACATCCTCTGTAAAACATGGTGGAGGCAACGTGATGGCATGGGCATGCATGGCTTTCAATGGCACTGGGTCACTTGTGTTTATTGATGACATAACAGCAGACAAGAGTAGCCGGATGAATTCTGAAGTGTACCGGGATATACTTTCAGCCCAGATTCAGCCAAATGCCGCAAAGTTGATCGGACGGCGCTTCATAGTACAGATGGACAATGACCCCAAGCATACAGCCAAAGCTACCCAGGAGTTCATGAGTGCAAAAAAGTGGAACATTCTGCAATGGCCAAGTCAATCACCAGATCTTAACCCAATTGAGCATGCATTTCACTTGCTCAAATCCAGACTTAAGACGGAAAGACCCACAAACAAGCAAGACCTGAAGGCTGCGGCTGTAAAGGCCTGGCAAAGCATTAAGAAGGAGGAAACCCAGCGTTTGGTGATGTCCATGGGTTCCAGACTTAAGGCAGTGATTGCCTCCAAAGGATTCGCAACAAAATATTGAAAATAAAAATATTTTGTTTGGGTTTGGTTCATTTGTCCAATTACTTTTGACCTCCTAAAATGTGGAGTGTTTGTAAAGAAATGTGACAATTCCTACAATTTCTATCAGATATTTTTGATCAAACCTTCAAATTAAACGTTACAATCTGCACTTGAATTCTGTTGTAGAGGTTTTATTTCAAATCCAATGTGGTGGCATGCAGAGCCCAACTCGCGAAAATTGTGTCACTGTCCAAATATTTCTGGACCTAACTGTATGCCTCCTATTGATTTGAATGGGAGGCGGAGGTGCAGTACCCGGCTGCCACTGCTATCAGTTGACAGGGCAACTCCAGGACTGAGAATTTCCAGCTGACTGCTACCGCCAACACCGAGAACAGCTGATCAACAGGGGTACTGGGTGTTGGATCCTGGGTGATCAGACATTGATGACCTATCCTAAGGGGCACTTTACACACAGCGACATCGCTAGCGATAGCTAGCAATGTTGTGCGCGATAGCACCTGCCCACGTCGCTGTTTCGTCATGGGGGTGATCTTTGCCGTAGCGAACAATATCGCTACGGCAGCGTCACACGCACATACATGTTTAGTGACGTCGCTGGAGACACCGAACAATCTCTCCTTTAAGGGGGCGGCTTGTTCGGCGTCACAGCGGCGTCACTAAGCGGCCGCCCAATAGCAGAGAAGGGGCGGAGATGAGCGGCCGGAACATGCCGCCCACCTCCTTCCTTCCTCATTGCCGGTGGACGCAGGTAAGGGGATGTTCGCCGTTCCTGCGGTGTCACACATAGCGATGTGTGATGCCGCAGGAACGACGAACAACCAGTGGCATGTGTGCCGCCCCCACGTCAGTAGCAGCCGGGCTGCTCAGATCCGAATCCGCGGTGTGGCTCGAAGGATTCTCCGGACCCGATGGTCACGCGGACACTTCGAATGAAAGGGGACGTATTTGTATGGGGTTTGCCGTAGTCAGTCTGTGACGCCACCCATGGTGTGTGGTGAAGTATGGCACCACCACTGCTGTTGTGGGGGCACCCGGGGGCGATGGGATGACAGTTGGTTGTTAACCTCTCCGTGGGTAGGGATAGTTGCCCCGGGGCCCGGTGACTTGGTGCAGGGGACTGTGATGGCAGGGGCAGGCGCCTGGTCAGACCAGGGAGTCTCAGTTTACTCACGATTAAATTAATCGGACAAGTCCAATGGTTAACCAAGGTGCTGGTGTCTGGCCGCCGCGGCCGGGTGTACTCTGGTCCCTCACCCGGGGTGATGGTCTGTGTCACTTTCCTCTACACTGTGTTGTGTATGGTGGACTGCCCAGTGTGAAACATGGGAGTCCGCTCCCAGTACTTCGGTTGGGAGCCTTGCCCGCTGACGCTGACCCGTGGGATTTCCTGGGCCCTGGCGGATGCACTATCCCTCTCGGTGGGTGGTTGTCTGCTTTTGGGACTTTGGTTGGGACAGGACCTATAATCCTGCCCTCAATTGGTTAATTAGCTAGGCTGTTGGTTCCGGTCCTGGCTTCAGGGTCCAAGTACCCCCTCTGTGCACGGTTTCCTGGTCGGGTCTCTGGTGTCGGTACCGGCGGGCTCCAACCCTGCCCCGGTCCACCTCGGATCTCCGGCTGCCGTCTTCCCGTCTCCTGTCAGACACTGACCACCGTCTGCCACCTAGCCAGTACACCGGGGCTCCAACCCCGGCGCCTCCGCCCTCCAAACTTAAACTCCACTTTTCCTCCTGCTCCTCTCAACTCCACACAACTACTCTGCTCCACTACTCCTTCTCTTCTTCACTACTTTTCCCGCCCTAGGTTCTACAGACCCCTAGGTGGGCGTTCTCAATCTGCCTGGTCCCGCCCACTGGTGTGCCTTTCCTACCCTGGGGGCGTTGACTAGGATTTGGTTGGCAAGGTTTAACCCTGTGAGGGATGGTGTTGTGCGGGAGCCTACAATGTGTGACCACCTGGCGGTGCCAGGGCGTCACACATGCACCACCAACGATATTATGAAAAGGAGCGACGTGTCAACGATCAACGATTTTTGACGTTTTTGCGATCATTGATCGTCGCTCCTTTTAGTCACACACAACGATATCGCTAACGGCGCCGGATGTGTGTCACGAACACCGTGACCCCGACAATATATCTTTAGCGATATCGTTGTGTGTAAAGTACCCTTAAGGATTGACCATCAATGTTAAAGTAGTAAGGCTGCTTTACACCAGACAATCTATCGTGCGATAGATCGTCGGGGTCACGGTTTTTGTGACGCACATCCGGCATCGCTGGCGATGCCGGCCTGTGTGACACCTCCTAGCGACGCAGTATCGCTCACAAATCGTGAGTCGTGTACTGGTCGCTAGGTTCCATAATATCGGTTCTGAAATCGGGCGCCGGTTGTTCATCGTTCCCGTGGCATCACACGTCACTCTGTGTGACACCCCGGGAGCGATAAACATTGCGTACCTGCCTCCCGCGTCAGCCGCCGGCTCTATGTGGAAGGAAGGAGGTGGGCGGGATGTTTACATTCTGCTCAGCTCCGCCCCTCCGCTTCTATTGGCCGGCGGCCATGTGACATCGCTGTGACGCCGAACGTCCCTCCCACTCCAGGAAGTGGACGTTCGCCGCCCACAGCGAGGTCGCACGAGAGGTAAGTATGTGTGACGGGGATTACCGACTTTGTGCGCCGACGGGGCGGGTACGATCGATTGTGAAATCGCACAATTGGTCGTACCATGTAAAACAGCCTGTAGTCATCCTCATTAGCAGCACCCAGGAGGTTGGACAACTCTTTTGAGAACCTTTTTCCGGAAGGTTTCTGTTCCTCTAGGAAAATATTACCACTATCGTGGCCGACTGGGAGGACTTTGCTTCCTTCTGGGATCCTCCAGGAGGTTCCAAAAGAGTTTGCACCTTTGATAGGTACATATAAAGATTTCATCTTGGATATAACTTGTGACTGCAGGCTAGACGCCAATGAAAAATCTATAATGAAAAATCTATAGTGACATTTCAATCTTCTGTAATGGAGCACATGGGCAGTTGGGGACTCAGTGGTGACTTTAATATCAGTATCCTTTCTTACTAAGGCTAAAAAGATTTTACTGCAAACCCAAATGAAGTATGGAAGAACAAGGGTGACCGAAAATGATAGACGTGCACCGCCCTCGTCTACTTCCCCAGAACAATCATCTGGTTTTCTTCTGCTTAATATTGAAATTTTCCTTAAAAGGCTTAAATCCAACACTAAAAAACAAATCGACATTAGTTCCACATAACAGGCGGTGGGGGGGGGGGGGGCGCATAATTTAGTTAAGGCTCTTCTGGCAATGTTGTGTGTCAGTGAATGATATTGGTACCAGAGAGCAACTACAATGGATCTCTATCCATTTGTTTCATGTATTATCTGACTGCCATAGTAATCGTTGTTTAGGGCTGTTTTTTTTGGGGGGGGGGGGTTTGCTTTTCTTTCAGGAAATTTTTCTTGACCCCTTCAACCCCACCCTCCCCCGGCGATTTTCCTTTTTTCATGCTAGTGTTTCCCCCCCTTCTTCCGAGAGCCATAACTTTTTTATTTTTCCATCAATATTGCCCTATGAGGGCTTATTTTTTGCACTCCAATTTGTGCTTTTGAATGAAACCATTAGTTCTACCATATAGTGTACTGGAAAATTGAAATAAAATTCTAAGTGATGTGAAATTGCAAAAATAATGCAATTTGACGATTGTTTTTGGGATATTTTATTTATCACGTTCACTATATGGTAAGACTGATGTGTGGGTGTGATGCCTGAGGTCGGTGCGAGTTCGTGGACACCAAACATGTATAGGTTTACTTTTATCTAAGTGGTGAAAAAAAATCAGATATTTGTCCAAACAAAGAATTGTGCTTTTGTCGCCATTTTCCAAGACCCGTATTGTTCTCATTTTTTGGGATCTGGGGCTCAGTGATGGCTTATTTTTTGCGTTGTGAGCTGACGTTTTTATTTATACATTTTTCTGCAGATGCGATGTTTTAATCGCCTGTTATTGCGTTTTAAAGAAATGTTGCGGCAAACAAAAAACATAATTTTGGCATTTGGAAATTGTATCTCGCCAAGTCATGTACCAATCAGATTAATTGATAGATCGGTCGTTTCTGAATGAGGCAATTCCAAATAGGTGTATTTTTAAATTTTTTAAACTGTTTTATTTTCAATGGGGCGAAAGGGGGTGATTTGAACTTTTAGAGTTTTTTTTATCTTTTCATATTTTTCTTAAACTTTTTTTACATTTTTAAATTATTTTACTAGTCCCCTTAGGGGACTTTATCAATTCACAGTCCGATCACCTATACATTTCTGCTGATCAGAGAAGCATCGTTCTGATCAGCAGAAATGCTCATTTCCTGTGAGTCCCGCTGCTCTGTCGGCTCTCAGAGGAAGTGACTCATGGCAGTGTCAGGGGTCATCAGGTGACCATGCGCTACCAAGGCAACAGATTGGTGCCCCGTAATCCCCGTTGTGGCCATTTAAGTTGCGCTGACAGCGCAATCTAAAGGATTAGCAGGCGTGGGTGGATCTCTGATCCACCTGCGCCCGTTAGCCACACATGTCTGCTAATCAGATCACATGGGGAATACCAAAGACTCGCCGCCAGAGCCCGTGGCAACCGAAGGGAGGCAACCAATGATATACCAGTACGTCCTTGGTCGTAAAGTGGTTAAAAAACATCTATAGTCCATGTCAATAGAAGATCAGACAAACCTCTGAGTTGCTATGTATGTGAATAAGGCATAGAAATACTGATGTAATACTGATCAAATATGGATGTGTGAATAGAGCCTTAGAGGCTTTCTCTCCCCAGAACAGGAATTCCTGTATTCCAATTTCCCTGTAAATTAATTGTGTTACCCATCCCAATTATTTTCTTATTAATTTCCAATTTCCTCATTTTCAGTTGTTCCTCAGTCCAGTTTTCTTAAGTTATCTCAGATTTTGACGTGAGTGTATAAAGCACAAGCATATCCATCACTATCGACATTTTATCTATACAAGTACCACCAATACTGCCACTAATACTGCCACAATTAAAATTGATGCAAATTGATTCTCATGACCAGGTCCATTGGCGACAACACTGATCTTGGGTCACTGAACGAGAGCCCTGAAAAATGACTCTTATCTTCTTTTGTTAATTTGCTAGCTAGATTTCATTGGACATCATTTCACACACAACCCCAGAACAAAATTGTTGGCACCTTTCCAAACTTGTGGGTAAACAACTTTGTTTCAAGCATGTGATGCTCATTCAAACTCACCTGTGGCAAATACCAGATGTGGGCAATATGAAAATCACACCTGAAACCAGATAAAAAGGGGAGAAGTTGTCTCAATCTTTGCATTGTATGTTTGTGTGCCACACAACACATGGAAAACAGAAAGAGGAGAGTAGAATTGTCTGAGAACTTGAAAGATATCAACAATCTAAAGTTTACAAGTCCATCTCCAAAGATCTTGATATTCCTTTGTCCATGGTGCGCAACATAATGAATAAGTTTGCAACCCATGACACTGCAGCTAATTTCCCTGGATGTGGACAGCAGAGAAAAACTAATGAAAGGTTGCATCGCAGAATAATTTCAATGATTGATAAGCCGCCCCAATCAAGTTCCCAAAAACTGCAGAATCAGGAGGCATCAGTGTCAGTGAAAACTATCCATTCACATGTGAATGAAATGAAACCCTATGGAGGAGACCCAGGAGGACCCCAATGCTGACACAGAGACATAAACAGCTAGACTGCAGTTTGCCAAAATGTATGGGAGTAACCAAACTCCTTCTGGGAAAGCGTGTTGTAGACAGATGAGACCAAGATAGAGCTTTTTAGTAAAGCACATCATCCTACTCTTTACCAAAAATGAATGAGGCCTATAAAGAAAAAAGCACAGGACCTCCAGTCAGATATGGTGGAGGTCAGAGATGTTTTGAGGGTTTTTTTCTGCTTTTGGCACTGGGAGCCTTGACTGTGTGCAAGACATTGTGAAATCTCCAAATGACCAAAGAACTTTAGGTGGTAATGTAGCTGCCCAGTGTGAGAAAGCTGGGTTTCCATCCTAGGTCATGGGTCTTCCAGCAGGAGAATGACCCTCAACACTTCAAGAAGACCCCAGAAATGGCTGGAAACAAACCGCCGGAGAGTTCTGAAGTGGAAGTAATGAGTCCGGATCTAAATCCCATTGACAAATGTGGAGAGATCTTAAAATTGCTGTGGGGAGAAGAGAAGACGCCTTCAGATATAAGATACCTGGAGACGTTTATAAAGAAGAGTCCGAGATTCCAGGTGAGAGGAGTAAGAAGCTTGTGGACAGTTATAGGAAGCGACTGATTGCAGGTATTTATTCCTAAGGATGTGCAACCAAATATTAAGTTGAGGAGGGCAACAATTTTGACCGGCCCATATTTGTATGAAATTATGTCCAATTTGCCTTTTTTCTTTGTTTTTTGTTTTTTTGTGTTGTTCTAATACACACAAAGGAAATAAACGTGTGTAACTGCAATAATTTTCTGGGAAAAATACTTCATTTTCTGGAACAATTTCAAGGGTGCCAACTAGTGTTGAGCGGACCCGGACCGGTAAAATCCGCGCGGTTTGAGCGGCAGATCCGAGTCCGACCCGGACGCGGGATTCCGGGTGCACGATCCGGAAATTTTTTTTCTCTATCTCTCTCTCTCCCTCTCTCGTCCTGGATTCCGCTCCTCATTGACATATATTGGCCGGATTCCGGATCGGATCTCGGACTTCCATGTCAACCCGACACTGATCCGCCGGACCTGGATTATTAGCAATCCGCTCAAGTCTAGTGGCAAAACTTTTGGCCATGACTGTATATGTGAATTTGCTCCAAGTCGCCTAATCAAAAGAACAGTCGCAGATGCCATCAGGTAGGAGTTAATTGGCAGGGCTCCCGTCCAGGTCCACCGACCACAGATTACCGAAGGATCGAGTTTTGCTCATCGATTTGCACCAACTCTACTGATAATGACAAAGGCCTCAGAAGATTGAGTGTCTACAAGACACCACCAAGGTGCAAGGTTTAGCTACAGTTTTGTCTCTATTGTCTGCTTTTTTTCGGAGCACCTACACAGATTCCCTCTGCTCTAATGACATGGTATGTGAGCAGTTACACGCCTGGTGAAATTTATTGGACCTCCTGGAGGATAAGGCAACGTTTTGACCTTGGACACTTGACTAACCTCCCACAAACGATGCCAGCACATATTACACTTTTGGCTGGTCTACAGCACATGCCAGAGCCCTAGGGGTCATTTCAAGCCGCAGCTGCAAAGGGGAATTCCAGTTGATGTTTTCATGCTCCGTTGGGACTGGTGTTAAATACCTTTCAGAAACGGCATTCGTATTGTAAAAGTTTCTGTCTTGTCCAAGCCGCATACATAACATTTATCTCTACGATGGTAAAGTAGTCAGTTTGCGTAACATCCCTGGAATCAGTGCATCTATATTAGGTCCTCCTCGGTATCAGACGTTAATTTTCCATAAATGGAAAACTTTTACTGAACCTACAGATGACGCTCGTAAATCACATTGGAGCCCACGGTGTTACTTGAGATATTAAGAACAAAAAGTAGAAAAATAACAATTTAATACAGTATTGTTTGGTTTAGTTCTCTTTGTTAGACAGTCCTCTAACATTAAAGGGGTTGCCTGGTTAAGCAGATTTTGAGTTAATAGGAAGAGTGCCCTTTTTTGGGGTGTTGGGAGCGGCATTGCTCTGGAGGACCTATCCTGGATCACATGACACAGTTAACCCAATAATTTACAGTGTTATGCCGTATTTCGGCTATGATGGTGCTGTAGAGAAACTAACAGGTTTCCCAGCAGATTACCACTGATCCCAGGTAGACACTTTGTGATCAGCTTAGTGTCAAGTGACCCTTCTAACCTGACAATCCACTTAGGCTCACCACAAATCCTGTGCATTGTCTGTTTCTGTAGTTACATGTTAAGGTGCCTCTATATATAAGAGACGTTATATGAAC
The DNA here is from genome assembly GCF_048569485.1 of Anomaloglossus baeobatrachus. Classification (NCBI taxonomy): domain Eukaryota; kingdom Metazoa; phylum Chordata; class Amphibia; order Anura; family Aromobatidae; genus Anomaloglossus; species Anomaloglossus baeobatrachus. The sequence goes on along the minus strand of NC_134356.1, from coordinate 36,836,100 downwards.
AATATGGTTTCGGGAAAGCCAGACAACTAAGTTATAGAGCGTAGGGATGTGCCTATTCTGTTTACATGATGTTAGGGAAAAAAGAATTGGGCATGCCCGAACATTTGTTCTCACGGGAGATAGGAGGGTATGGAATAATGTTGGATGAGCGTGCTCAGCACTGCTCAATATTCGGGTACGCTTGGTGCTTGGCCAAATATTGCGGATGCTCCGACGTGTCGTTTATCAAACATTGAACACAAAGCACAGGCTCACTTCAGTGAATGATGGGAGCCGGCACCCCAGTGGGACCCACTTGCGGTTTTCTAAATGGCTCTGACTGGGGCCTAGGCCACACTGTATAATGTAAAAATCACTTTTATAATACTCACCTAAAGGGTGGTCCGGTCCGATGGGTGTCGCTGCCTCCTCTCTGCTGCGATCTCCATCCTCCTTCTACCCAGCCCAGTGTAGATGACACATCTACGCCATCCTCACAGGCCAACATTGCAGTCCTGCTCAGGAACCCTTTGATCTACTCTGCTGAGGGCAGATCATAACTGTAATGTGCAGGTGTAACGCCCCTGCAACCGGGTCGTTACAGGGTATTAAATGTTACCCCCATTTTTCCCGGGCAGGAGGAGAAGAGTCCACATACACACACACACACACACACACACACATCACACTGGCTGGAAGGAGTTGATAGCTTTTGCAGCATGAAGTTTTGAGTCCATGACTCATCCTGTCTCGTTAATGAGCAGGTGGCTGGACACAGGCAGGTCCCCATGACAACCAAGGGGACGGGGGCCTGAATAGGAGTGAGTTTAGTGCAGAACACACAGAAAGTTTGTCAGAACGTCAGAGGCTGCAGGGGAGTGCAGACTTACACAGGAGAGCTCCTGTTGAGGAGATGCCACGAGACCAGGGCTGATAACATCTGGAGGAAGGGAATGGAGCTGAGGACTGGGGATCCCTGGAGAAAGTTGTACCCGGTGGTGGTTAGTGTGTGCCCGCTACCGGGCAAGAGAGAGACAGAGAGGCGGTGACTTCCCAAGATGTACTATGCCACGGGGATGGCACTAAAGCACACGGAAGGGGGAGACCCCCAGATCACCTCATCGGACGCCCTTCCTCCTACCTGCCCGGGACCGACCAAAGGCTACAGGCGGCAAGGACCAGCACCCGGGTGCGATGTGGAACGGATTTTTCATAAAGAACAACTGGAACCGCACTCCGTGACTGCTGTGAGTAATGCCGCCGCCCTGTGCCCCCGGTGTCCCTGAGGACTGTTGCCCTGGGTCTCATTAACCTCCCGGGGCTCCCAAGCTCCACCCGTGGGGAGCGATTCCATCCGGCTGCCCGTAACACCTGCCCCGGAGAGAGACTGCACAGCGGCGGCTGAACACCTGGCCGGAAACCACGGGTGGCGCTGCAAGCATCCCCCGTCCCGTACCGTTTCCTGGGGGAGAGTGATGGCAAGCTCTCCAGGAACCCCATTACCCTCCTTCCATCCCCCTTGTAACACCGGACTGACTGTTAGACTTTCCTTTTATTGAAACCCGCCGGGGGTCACGGAAGCCGGGTCGGGCCACTCACAGCCTGACCCCGAATACCACCGGTCCCGTGACCATGCGAGCCCGGCAAGCCCCGGCACAGGCGTTTCACAGGCAAGGTTAATGACCGACAGCGCATGCGCACTACAATACTATGTTTTGCCCTGAGAAGGGCAGATCAAAGTGCACTTGCGCAGGACCACAATGTCGGCCAGTGAGGATGACGTAATGAGCGTCATGCACACGGGCCTCAGGAAAAGGAGAATGGTGATCTCCGCAAAAAGGAGACGCTGGATTGGAGAGCAGCAACACCCATCGGACTGAACCAACCCCTACATGAGTATAATAAAAGTGTTTTTTACATCCATCCTACAGAGCAGCCTGGGCTCTTATATACAGTGTTCTAGAATGCTGTATATAAGAGCTCACTGGTGGTGGCCGCAGCTTATAGGGGCCAAATCTGGTGACGTGTTCCCTTTAAGTTTACTTTAAACACTAGGAAACTATGAAATTGGTTGTCTGAGGTGCCTTTTTTCCCCCACCATAGTTTATTTCTGGCATTGTAGCTAAGCCCCATTCAGATTGGTAGGAGAGAGCTGCAATACCATACATGACCTCTGGATACAATTGGCGCTGTGCATGGGAGAAAAAAAAGGCTGTTTTGAATAAAGAAAAACCCATAAGGGGAGAAAAAAAGGCTTTTTTCAATAAAGGAAAAACCCATAAACAGCGTAGGAGAAAAAAGGCTTTTTTGAATGGAGAAAAACCCATAAACGGCATGGGAGGAAAAAAAAAGGCTGTATTGAATAAAGAAAAACCCATAAACAGCATGGGAGAAAAAAAATAATTTTTTGAAAGGAGGAAAAACCCATAAACTGCATGCTAGAAAAAAAGGGTTTTTTTAAATAAAGAAAAACCCATAAACAGCGTGGGAGAAAAAAAAGGCTTTTTTAAATAAAGAAAAACCCATGAGCAGCGTGGGAGAAAAAAAGGCTTTTTTGAATAAAGAAAAACCCATGAGCAGCGTGGGATAAAAAAAATGCTTTTTTGAATGAAGAAAAACCCATAAACAGCGTGGGAGAAAAATAAGGCTTTTTTTGAATAAAGAAAAACCATAAACAGCATGGGAGGAAAAAAAAGGGGTTTTTTGAATAAAGAAAAACCCATAAACAGCGTGGGAGAAACAAAAAGGCTATATTGAATAAAGAAAAACCCATAAACAGCGTGGGAGAAAAAAATACTTTTTTGTATAAAAAAAAACCCATAAACAGCGTTGAAGAAAAAAAGGGGTTTTTAGAATAAAGAAAAACTAATAAACAGCGAGTAAGAAAAAAAAGACTATATTGAATAAAGAAAAACCCATAAACAGCAGTTCCAGAAAAAAATAGTTTATTACCATCTCTGATCATACATCATTTATTTCATTGATCCCAGAAACCTGTGAAATGTAGATTACAATATACGGTTGGATGTGAATAATTTTTTTTTTGCTTACTTCAGATATCAAAAGTGTCTCTGACTCGGTACCTTTAAGAACAAACTATATAAAATAAGCCCTGAGGTTGTGATATATATATATTTTGTTTTTTGGTTTCTCGCTATACATTCGCAAAAAAAACAGCCAACGGAAAAATGTCATCATACGGGGAATACCTCCCGTCTGCGTAATTGATTGACCATGATTTATTTAAAGCTATACATTCCCTTTTTTATTGGACAGCAGCTTTTTTTTTTTGTCTTAAAGGTACAGATTTTTATTTTTTATTTTACAGATAGTTCTATTTACATAAAGTTATGCATCTAAGTTAGTGACGTGTGACTCGAGTCAGAAACGCTTACATCATATCATCTTTAAAAAGCACAGCAGCAAGGTTGTCGTTAACGCGCATCGTATAGGAAACGGTCGCACACAATTTAAAGAAGTCCGCTCATTGACAAAAAAAAAAAAAACCTAATGAGCTCGGCTAGTCCTATCGTTAAAAGTTTTAAGATGTGGTCTTACTTTGCTCCCTACTCCATGCATTGTATTCAGCTCTGTGGTAGCCACACACATTACAGTAAACGAGCTGCTGGAGATCTATAGTGCTCTGTGGAACATAAGCTTGTCTGCGCCGTATGTTGCACCAGACGGTTCCTTAAATATTACAAAGCCTGCTTAAGATCGTTTGGAGACGTTTACGAGAAAATGTAAGGGTCGTTTTCTCCTTCACCCCTACTCCTCCATTCCACATGTTCTTCCATCTCCAATTTCAACGTCCTAAGCTTTAATCGTACATGCATTTAGATTCTTTTTAGTGTGTTTTTTTTTGTTAGTGTGACATGTCTACCCGAGGCGGCGAGGTCACACGTCTGTGTGGTGCGAACTGAACGACGTAAAGCTGCCACGTTGGCTTCGGCTGAACTGGCAAAAGCTGGCAGCTCGGCTACGTCGGCCCTTGTTTTCCGTCTTGCCCCGTTGTTTGTCGTGCATGATAAAGTTTTCTATGAGTTGGAGTTTTTTATGTTCTTCTTTGAGGAAGACGTTGACGATCATACTCTTTTCTCTTTTGATTTGTTCACTTATGTCCTTTGGTATATCGGGTATCAACCAGTCGACCACCGCACTCAAGAACATGACCAGGTTCTGAAGGAAACAAGAAAGATAGACATGGTTATTAGTGGTAGGCAGGACTGGGTCAACCTTTAGACATGATGGTAGATGTTGAAACATAACATCCTACATAGGGGATGAAAAAATTGAGTTACGGTATGAGGATTTTAAGACTTTGGTCTAAAAATTCATGAAATTGCCTACTCAGAGAGAACGAGGACTTGAACGTTTGTGCCACCTACTGGAAATAGCAATCTTAAAAGTCAATATTGACCCTTTAACGAGCCTTGCCACATGACTTAGGATAAAAGCCAAACCACAATCTCTATTTCCAGACACCTGTTTCAGGGTGTTTTCCCCTCTTCAGGACAAAGCAAGAGATTTGATTTGGCTTTGGGAGAGGCCTCTGACTGGGATCTAAGTGGTAATTAGGGATGATCGAATACCTCAAATATTCGGCTTCGCGAATATCCAACAAATAGGTCGCCGCTATGCGAATATTCGATGCGCAATGTAAGTCTATGGGAAGCCCGAATAGTTCCGAATAGTTGCTATTTGGGTTTCCCATAGACTTACATTGCACATCGAATATTCGCGAATAGTCGAATAGCGGCGACCTATTCGGCAAATATTCGCGAAGCCGAATATTTGAGGTATTCGATCATCCCTAGTGGTAATGTCTCTGTTTGTAGAGAATTACAAGCCTGACAACCTGGTGTAAGGTGACTTATAGGCCATGCAATGCTTCTCAGGAAAATTAAATGCATGGCCTATAAGTCTCCTTATACAGGAGACGTTACCCCTTAGACCGCAGTGACAGGACTATCAGCCAAATCAGATTTCTTGCTTTGTGATGATGAAAGGCAACACCCCCTAAAAAAATTGTCTAAAAATAAAATTCTGGTTTTGCTTTTATCCTAAGTCATGAGGCAAGGTTTGTTAAGCAAAATCAGATTTCTTGCTTTGCAATGAGGAGGGGAAACAACCTCCAAAAAACATTTCTGCAAATAAAGATTCTGGTTTTGCTTTTATCCTAAGTCATATGGTAAGGCTTGTAAAGCCAAATCAGATCTCTATTTTTTCAATGAGGAGGGGCAACACCCCCTAAAAAATGTGTCTGCAAATAAAGATTCTGGTTATGCTTTTAGCATAAGTCATGTGGTAAGGCTGGTTAAAGGGTTGATAGTGACTTTTAGGATTGCTAATTACAGTAGGTGGCACTAGAGTTCAAGTCCTCTCTGAAGAAGCAATTTACATATTTTATTTCAAAGAGGAGCATTGCATGGCCTATAAGTCTCCTTACACTGGCATGTGAGGCATGTTATTCTCCACAATGAGAGAGGTGACCGCATAGACCCCATCTAAAAATGTGAAAAGATGTTATTTAGGTTGGGTTGTTGGGCAAGTTTAAAGTGACCAAGCTGGATGCCAAATAAAGATGGTGCTAGTGGATTTGAAAGCCCCATTCCATTGGCCATGACAATGGTCTGTGACTGCTGCATAGAATTTTGAGTACCGCCTGTTACCTGTCGGAGTGTAAATGCGCACTGAAGGAGGACTCAAACTACTTGAATTAGAAACATCTTCTAGTTGAGTTTCTTATTCTATAGTTTGTCACCACACCAGGGCAATCGGAAAAAGCTGGGCAAAGCGCCAGAATTGTCACATCTGTTAATTAAAAGTTTTCAGCTATTAGCTTCCCTAATATGTTTCGCCATGACTGGCTTCATCAGGCGAATAAGGCCATAATTCCTGAAATTTTAAACTAAATGTTTCGGTCATTTATTAAGTTGGCAAAATTTGTTTATATCATTAGCGTTGTCCCATAAAAAGCTATAATAAAATATCAACAAAAATGTGAGGGGTGTACTGACTTTTTGTGATATACTGTATGGCAGTATGACACATATGGCAGTAGTAGCTCAACATTAAGGTATCAGAAGGATGAGGCGTTTGTGTAGGTTGGGAAAGGATGGTGACGATTCTGTAAATGTGAGAAGTCAGATGTGTCTTTGTTTGTAATCTCTGCAGATGAGTCCTGAATGGAAGAAGTTGTCATGTTGGTCTGGGCTAGATGGTAAAGATGAGAAAAGTGAACAACTCCAGCAGAAATAACATCATCTGTCAATCATTATCTGTAAATGTACTATAACCTCTTGTATGTTCTGCAGGATGGGTGTGTACCATGATATGGTCACCGTATTACGGTAATATCAGTGTTAATCTATGTATAGAGATTATCATTAACAGCGAGGTCATCTGCTGAGGTTGCCCTCTACCTATGATTAGGCTGTGCCACTGTAGTTATGACCACAGTTACCTGGTTAGAGGCCCACTCAGATGTTTTGCTCCCCCTGAGTTGAGCCCCTAACTATGCTTCTGGGTACAACCAAATTTGCCAATCTTCCTGAAACATTCTGTGCCGTCCCTGCAACAGTCGCACCATTCGGATCCCTGGGGTTTGCTGCTGTGGCTCGATTGTCTCCGGACCCGGGGGCTCACGGACACTTCAAATGAAAAGGGAGTATTTACAGGGGATAAGAGATCGTGACGCCACCAATGGTTCACGGTAAGGGGAGTACTGCCGCTGCCGATGGGAGTACCCGGGGAGATGGAGTGGGGCAGCAAGATGGTAGGGGAGGCCCCGGGACTCTGGATAATGGAGGTGGTGGGGTGCATGATGCAGATTGGAAGCAGGGGAGGACCATGTACTCACTCAGGCAGTGTTGGTGGTGATGTGGCCGCAAAGCGGACTCTGACAACAAGGTAAACCAAGTCGCTGGGTGCCGCTGCTCTCTTAGGGGAGCTCGTCCGGGTGTCCGTCTCCTCTGGTACTGCCGGATGGTCCGGAGCCTGCCTCTGTGCACAATTTTTAGAATGTTCTGATGGCCCGTTGGCTTAAAGCTGTTCAGGTCCCGCTCCCTACTTGTTGGTAGTGGAGCTGCGCTCTCAAGAGCTCACGCTTGGGATTTTTGCAGGCTGCATGGATTGGAAAGCGCTATCCCCCTCGCTGCGCTAGTGCCCCCAATCGCTGAGATTCTTGGAGACAGTTTATGAAGACACTATCCTCCACAAGCTAATTGCCGAGTTGCCTGAAGCTAATCCCCTACCTAGGGTCCTGTACCCCGCCGTGCTTTCTGTCCCGGACCGGTTATTAGGCTTGAGATGCTGTTCGACCTCCAAGACCGGGTCAAGGCACCCAGCCTCAATACCCTGGGACCGGGCTTTGTGGGCTGTGTGCTTGTGTAGGCCTCATGCTGCCGCTGTTCTTGGCTGGCAAGGACCATAAGACAACTCGGGAGTCCAACTAAAACAACAGTTCTTTACTAGTGATGAGCAGGCACTACTATGCTCTGGTGCTCAGTACTCGTAACAAGCAGGTGGACGCTCGGATGGGTAGGGCTCAAGTACCTAAGTATAATGGAAGTCAATGGGAACTCGAGCATTTTTCAGGAAGATTTCTTGTAAAAATGCTCAAGTTTTACATTTACTTTTATTATACTTGTGTACTCAGGTTGCGCTCATCCGAACATCCAACGGGTGGTTACGAGTACCAAGCATCCAAGCATGGTAGCGCCTGCTCAGCACTAGTTACGACTACCGAGCACCCGAGCATGGTGGTTCTCACTCATCACTAGTTACGGGTAAAGAGCACTCAAGCATGGTAGTGCTCGCTCATCACTAGCTACGAGTACCGAGCACCCGAGCATTGTAGTGCCCGCTCATCACTAGTTACAAGACCCAAGCACCTGAGCAGGGTAGTGCTCGCTCATCACTAGTTATGAGTACCAAACACCCGAGCATGGTAGTGCTCGATCATCACTAGTTACGAGTACCGAACACCCGAACATGGTAGTGCCCACTCATCACTAGTTACGAGTACTGAGCACCCGAGCATGGTAGTGCTCACTCATCACTAGCTACGAGAACCCAGCACCCGAGCATGGTAGTGCCCACTCATCACTAGTTACAAGTAGTGAGCACCTGAGCATGGTAGTGCTCACTCATCACTAGTTACGAGTACCCAGGACCCGAACATGGTAGTGCCCGCTCATCACTAGTTACGAGTACGGCGCATTCGAGCATTGTAGTGCCCGCTCATCATTAGCAGGAAAGCGACCATACCAGTCCACCACTCTTACATGATCACCACAGAAGCCACGTGGAAAGATGATGCCTCATCATTAGAACCAACCCAAGAGCATATAAAGGGGTGAGCCTCCAAAAACATATTTGACAGGAACAGACACAAAAAAGAATGTGGTTTGCAGAAAAAAGGACAAGTTTATGCTGTTAATGATTTCCCGATTTTAATTTTAACCCTTCAAAAATCTTACATCACTTTCATCCTTCTCACTAACATCTAAAGTTGGCAGCTGATTAGAAGATTTTTGGCCTCCATGCCCAAGTAATTTTACTGAGACGATGAGCTCGAAATATCCCTAAATTTAGCCTTCTAAACTTTCCTTAATGCAGTTGGTAAAAAATTGGTGATTATAGGTAATTATATGCAAATGACTAGTTATAGTGAGAAACAGATGTCTGGGCCCGGGCAGGATCCAGCTTTTGTTTAAAGCTGGTATTACATTTCACTTGATGCTCAGATATTTGTCTGACTTCCGAGTATGGAGTTTTTACGATACAAGGAAGGAGTAGTGCGATATTCTGTATTTCCGTGGAATCACATGTGGTTGTTAGATCATGAAAGGAGAAGAAACAGAAAATCTTCATGGTACAATCACAAGGTCCGAGCTACCTAATTACCTACGGCGTTCATTCGTTAACTCCCCTGCTAAGTGCACTGAACCTTTCCGATGAATCAATTTTGAGCTTTTATCCGTCTGGTGGAGGACCAACAATCAAAGAGAATGTCTGATTGGTCACCATGCTTCAATGCAAACTTTGTAATTGATGTGTAATTTCGATAAATATTTCTATAAATTTGCGAGTCAACCTGGCGGGTTGCTAAGCCACCGAGACGTCAATGATAAAGTCAGAAGGTTCAAGAATTGTAGTGAACTGGAAAATCAAGGGGGAAATAGGGTTTCTTTCAATTGGTGGAGAATACATTTTTGAAGAATCAATGGAAAACAGATTTTATCTGAATCAATGGAGAATTTTTGGAGAATTAATGGAAAAATGTGGAAAATAGATTTTCTTTGAGTTAATGCATATTCTGGAGTAATGATTTTTGGAGAGTTAATGGAGAATAGATTTTCTTCTCTTGCTCATCTTTAGCTTATAATGAATAACCAGGCTTATAAAATATTCTCAATTGGTTATTTGTGATCATATATAAGAAATAGAGCCCACTGGGAAGTGATTGGCTCCAACATAAATTCCAAATGGACTTGTCTTCTACTAGACTTAGAGGTTCCCAACCCTGAGAGCCACATTCAGCTTTGAAAGAGGGTCGCGAGCCACATCCAGCTAGTAGTTACACCCAAAGAACCCATCACCGGTACAATGCCACCCAAAGCTTTTCTACTGAAATCACAAAGAGACAGTACACCAAGAAGCAAGTCTTCCTACCTTACCCCCATTCAGATATGCTCCTCTGTGCAAGGCTACTCACAAAAGTCAACATCTGGACTGAGACTGGCTCTTCATAGCTGTTTGCTAGACCTGGTGCTTATGTGCCAAGTTAGCAGACAGCCATGAGCCACACATCATGGCCCTACGAATACCTTGTGGCTCCCAACCCTCAACATGGGGACCCCTACACAAAAGCATTGAGGCTCATTATTATGTGAGAACTTGCGTCCAGAAGATGACCCTTTGGTAGGCCTCTGGTGGGCCATTCTGACCCTGTACATACTGATTGAACATGTGTAATATGTACCTTCTGGCTTGACATATCCCAAGATGAGTAGCGGATATGTCTAGCTTTGAAACATAAAATATGATTTCATGATACTCTGCCAGGTAAGGTTTATGTTATATGTGCCTATTAGTGCCGATCCAATAAATGTGATGGGAATTATAGCCTGTTGAGGGATTTGCTACCCAATAACTAAAATATCTAGAATTTGTATCTTGAAAACTGGACTCCTTGATCTCTGTGATGAAGCTACAGAAAAGCACAATAATCTTTGAAGACTACTAAAAGATTTCCATGAGGGAGGGGAGGAGGAGGAAAGGGAAAACAAGGAAAGGGAGAAGAAGGAAAGGGAGGAGAAGGGAAGTGAGGGGAAAGGAAGGGTGGAGAGAGGAAGGAATAAATGGGGATCGGAGAAGAGGGCAAAGGTGGCAGTGTAAAGGGAGGGGAGGAGGAGGAGGAGGAAAGGGAAAACAAGGGGAGGAGAGAAGGGAAGGGAGGGGAGTGGAAGGGATAGAAGGGGAAGTGAGGTAAAAGGAAGGGTGGAGAGAGGAAGGAATAAGCGAGGTGGGGAGAAGAGGGCAAAGGCGGGCGTATAGAGGGGAGGAGAGGGAAGGGGCATTCAATATTCACCCACCAATAATGAAATCTTTCTTTAAATTATGGTGACATTTTTTTGGCCCATTTTTAAGGTTACCTAACTTTTCCACATACCATTACATATTGACTTTTCATAGAGTAAGCCACTTGGCGTAACCACATCTATTGGCCGTTACTATTAGTAGAAAACATATAATGGTAACGTGACCCAAAAAACTGGATGATGATTAACTATACTATCTATATACTTACATTAGCTATTTTTCTTGCTGCAGGTTAAAGACCTTTTTTTGCACTTATAACACAAAGAACATAAAACCATCCAAATTACGATGTAAGAGATTTCACAAGAGCTATTCGATTCATAAAATTTGATTGTGAATTGCTGCCAAAAGTTAATTGTCGCCAATCATTCCTGAGATGTCTGTGGTTTCTGACTCATTTGGTTGGGTTCGGTGCAATATGCTCCAGATTCCCGCTAATTACATATTTCATCGGAGAAAATACTAATGAGCGAAAACACTAATGGGGCCATAAATCTAGAAACACTTGCGAACGATGGTTTTGTTGAAGACATTCGATAACTAGGTAAAAATGTAAAGATTCGGTCACTTTACCAAGAAACAAAGTGCTTCGGTTTGTTTGCAAATACAAAGTTTGGAGTTAAAGTTTGACCAAGTACCCAGAGCCATGGTTGGCCAAGGTTGGTTCTGTTGGATATCAAGGTGGTAATTGTGGTTGGAGAGTGACAACAAGCAGAGATTCCCACTACCCACGTAGAAGAAGGGCCAGGAAATAAACAGTTATTCTCTACTTAGGTTTCTCCTTTACTGGGGTCCAGCATCCGACAGGACCCACAGAGATCCCAAGAAAGGGAACCTGCAGCACAGAAGAGCTACAAAGGATTAAGTAGTGGAACTTTATTTATTATTTTAGGACCACTATGGGCTAATTTTTTACTAATACAAATTAGTGAGAACCCAATAATGGGTCTCTGAAACCCTAGACCTGAGCTCTACAAACCCCCATCTAGAATGGAGCAGAGGTGAGCATGTCCATGCACAGTTCTGAAGAAGGGCCAGGAAATAAACGGTTATTCTCTACTTATGTTTCTCCTTTACTGGAGTCCAGCATCTGACAGGACCCACAGAGATCCCAAGAAAGGGAACCTGCAGCCCAATATCAGAACAGAACTGTGCATGGACATGCTCACCTCCTTTCCATTCAAGATGGGGGTTTGTAGAGCCCAGGTCCAGTGTTTCAGAGCCCCATTATTGGGTTCTCACTAATTGGTATTAGTAAAAAATGAGCCCATAGGGGTCCTAAAATAATAAACAAAGTTCCACTACTGAATCCTTTGTAGCTCTTCCGTCAATACCAATTGTCCCCTTATGGTCTCTGGACTTCTTCTCCCAGCAGGATGGTGCACCAGGTGACCAAAGCAACCAGTCAATATCTACTAATTGACTGCAGCAGTCACATTCTGTCCGAGCAAGAAGAAAGCAAATGGAGACTGCTTCTTTGTTCAGACATAATGTGACCTCAGCAGTCAATCATTGACCATCAGAAGAGGAAGAGCCAAATGACTTCTCTTCCAGAAGAAGCAGAACACTCTCTGGACAGCTGTTTGTGAAAGGTTTATCTTCTTGATAGGGAGAGTAAATGTCCATCCACTTTTTTTCCAATGGGGCACTGTCTGTAGGTTTCTATGCACCATCTCCATCTCTTCAATCAGAACAAGTTACCTTCTACAGCCCTAGTATAGTAATATTGTATCATCCTATTTGGCATAGAGTGAGGCTTTCCTATTAATATAATGATACTCATATGTGGATGAACTCTTACTATAAAAATGGCCTTAGTATATGAATTTCTTTTCGCCCTACTGGAAAAGATATATTGATTTTTCTATTACCCAGTTGGCTCTGATGCACTACTTTCCTATTACCCCACTTGCTTTAGTGCAAGGCTCTCATATCACAACTCTACTGGCTGTAATATATGTATTTCTTATTGCTATTCCTATTGGCCTTGTGTATGAATTTCCTATATACCCATTGGCCAATGGTATTGAGTTTTTTTATCACCCTCCTTTAGGCTGTAGTATTAGGGTTTCCTATAACTATTCACCTTTGTGTGTGGACTTATTTTATCTTCCTACTGTTTGGAACTCTCATAACTAGCACTAAAATGCTTGAGCGCCCGGTATTTCGAATCGAGCAGGTCGTATGCTTGGACGTGATTGAGTAGAGTACCAAGCGTAATGGAAATCAATGAGAATCTTGAGTATTTTTCCAGAAGACGGAGAAAATTTTTCTCTCTCTCTTCCAGAAAAATGGTTGAGTTTCCCATTGATTTCCATTATGCTTGGTACTCTAGTGAAGCTTCTCCCCTGCTCGATTCGCGGACCCAGCACTCAAGTGTTTTAGTGCTCGTTCATCACTACCAAACAGATGAAGATCTTGGAATTTTAATGGTCAATTCTTTTCTTCTGATTGGATGTAGGCTACTGCAAGAGGAGTCTGGCAGTGGATCTTTCATGTAGAACACAGGAATGCTCGTTGGAGTGAGCGTTCCTGTCTATGGAGGAATCAGGAGAAATAGCTGCCGGCTTTATGTGATCGATTAGAGATCCACTGCCAGACTCCCCTGACAGTGGCTTATGTACAAGCAGAAGAAAAGAATTGACCATTAAAATTCCAAGATCTTCATCTGTTGGGGAGTGATGAGCAATCACTAAAATGCTCGAGTGGTCAATACGCGAATCAAGCAGGTAAAAGCTCTCGTCTAGAGTACTGAACATAATAGAAGTCAATGGAAACCTGAAGAATTTTTCCACAAGACAGAGAATTTTTTTCTCTCTCTTTTGGAAAATGCTTGAGTTTCCCATTGACTTCCATTATACTCGGTACTCTTGTCAAGCATCCAAGCTGTTCAATTCAAGTACCGAGCACTCAAACATTTCAGTGCTCACTCATTACTACCCAACAGATGAAGATCTTGGAATTTTACTTGTTAATTCTTTTCTTCTGCTTGGATATAGGCCACTGCCAGAGGAGGCGGGCAGTGGATCTTTTACATGGAGAACTTAGGAATGCTCATTGGCGTGAGTGTTCCTGTCTATGGAGGAATCAGGAGCGATAGCTGGCGGCTGTATGACCATTCAGCCAACAGTGTGCATGAGGGCCCTTTGTGTGTGAACTGGGAACAGGGCTGTATTTGCCACTAAGCACCTGAGGTCCGGTCCCTAGGGTGGCGGGCTGCGGGGGGCGGCACCAGGAGTGGGATGAATTTTTAAAAAAAATGTATTTTACCTTCCCTCCCCTCTTTTAGATAGTCTAATAAATCCACTGTCTTTTTGGAGGCGAAGAGAATGCGCACCTCTGGGAAATTAGATTGTAAGCCCCACTAGGCCAATGAAGTTTATGCAAAATATCAGGTATATTGACAGAAAACGAGAGCATAAGAAAAGTTAAACTCTCACTTTTTAATAAAAACAGAACACTTACCTGAAAAAGAATGACGAAAGCCAGCCGCACGGCTAAGACCGTCCAGTATTGTTTAGAAAAGTCGTACTGATTCGGAGACCAAGGAGGTTCTCGGTAATCCTTATATCTACAAAGAGAGAAAATGAAATTGAGCGTAGTCTTTTATAAAAGATGGTACAATTATAATTTAATCCTATATGAGTCTCATTAATCAAGACTGAAGATTTGGTTCTTTCAACAAAAAAAAATTGTTTACTTCAATTAATCTCTTGCTCAGGACAATTTTGCTTCCAATGAAGTACAGATGTAGCCTGAAGGATGAAGGACGGTCAGGAATTTTATTTTTCCGGGGAAAATGTATCTTTTTGTATCTGCTCAATCTATCCAGATACAGAGTGTGTATCAATGTGTGAATTGTTGATGACATCCAGAAGCTCCATCAATCCTTCAAGGAAATATGGTGGATCCACTCATTCTGGAAACCCTATGGATTAAATACTATATGGGTCATCTTCTTATGGCAACCAATTTTCCATCTCCCCTATTTGGGTATATAGATGTCATTAAGTGGTCCCGACAAGAACTCTCAGTGCCCAATATCCGGCAAGCTGGAAGGTCATAAAAAAGTAGGAGCTCTTACTACAATGGAACTGATTGGCTCAGTTGGATGTCACGTAGAGGGTTTCCGAGAAGGACTCCCCACTATAAGGCAATGTGAAGAGTCACCAACTGATATGCACATATTGACATCATAAATAGTGTCTCTCACACGAAGTCCCCTCTAATTGGCAAAACTGGAGGTTGGCTAACAAAAAGTGTGTGTTGCTCTAGCAGACCTGAGTCACTTGAGTAATCCAGGCACTAAGCCAATTCATTCTGACAACCCCACAGATTAGCTAATAAAGTGGTTGTTTCATCTTGCAAAACCTTTCCATTTTCCAAAGAAGGGAGTCCACAAAAAGAGCTTTTGTTTTTTTAAACGAAATGGAGATAACAAACAATCAGCTGTTTTTGCTACAATGGGCCTGATTGTCAAATATGAATGGGACAAAGGCAAGCAATCTCTTCCATTTGGTAAAATGTAGGATGGCTAACAAGGAGAGGCAAAGTGTAAGGTGTCTCATAAGAAGAGGCAAAGTGTAGGGTGGCTAAAAAGGAAAGGCAAAGTGTAGGGTGGCTAACAAGGAAAGTCAAAGTGCAAGGTGGATAACAAGGAGAGGAAAAGTGTATGGTGGCTCACAAGGAAAGGCAAAGTGTAAGGTGGATAACAAGGAGAGGCAAAATGTAGGGTGGCTAACAAGAAAAGGCAAAGTGTAGAGTGGCTAAGAAGGAGAGGAAAAATGTAGGTTCGTTGACAAGGCAAGGCAAAGTATAAGATAGCCAACAAGGCAAGGCAAAGTGTAGGGTGGCTAACAAGGAGAGGCAAAGTGTAGGGTGGCTAACAAGGAGAGGCAAAGTGTAGGGTGGCTAACAAGGAGAGGCAAAGTGTAGGCTGGCTTAGAAGGAGAGGCAAAGTGTAAGGTGGCTAAGAAGGAGAGGCAAAGTGTAGGGTAGCTAACAAGGAGGAGCTCCTAATATTATGGACCTGGTTCACCTAGGAAAGAAAGGCATTGGGCTCGCTAATGTAGAATGTAGGATGGCTAAAAAGGAGAGGCAAAGTGTAAGGTGTCTCATAAGAAGAGGCAAAGTGTAGGGTGGCTAACAAGGAGAGGCAAACTGTAGAGTGGCTAAAAAGGAGAGGCAAAGTATAGCGTGGCCAACAAGGCAAGGCAAAGTGTAAGAGGGCTAACAAGGAGAGGCAAAGTGTATGGTGGCTCATAAGGAAAGGTAAAGTGTAAGGTGGTTAACAAGGAAAGGCAAAATGTAGGGTGGCTAACAAGAAAAGGCAAAGTGTAGAGTGGCTAAGAAGGAGATGTAGAGGCAAAGTGTAGGGTTCCTAACAAGTTGAGGCACACTATAGAGTGGCTAAAAGGAAGAGGCAAAGTGTAGGGTGGCTAACAAGGAGAGGCAAACTGTAGAGTGGCTAAAAAGGAGAGGCAAAGTATAGGGTGGCCAACAAGGCAAGGCAAAGTGTAAGATGGATAACAAGGAGAGGCAAAGTGTAGGGTAGCTAACAAGGAGAGGCAAAGTGTAGGTTTGTTGACAAGATGAGGCAAAGTGTAGGGTGGCTAACAAGGAAAGGAAAAGTGTAGGGTGGCTAACAAGGAAAGGAAAAGTGTAGGGTGGCTAACAAGGAAAGGAAAAGTGTAGGGTGGCTAACAAGAAGAGGCAAAGTGTAGGGTGGCTAACAAGGAAAGAAAAAGTGTAGGGTAGCTAACAAGGAGGAGCTCTTAATATAATGGACCTAGTTCACTTAGGAAAGAAAGGTGTTTGGGTCTCTAATTCTGGGACCAGCATGATCAGTTATTAAAGGGGTTGTCCTATTTTGCACTATTTGACCATATATTCCTCAATAAGAGTTCCCCTCCACTGGGCAAAGTGAAGGATACTAATAAGCAACGGCTCTTCGTACAATGAATCGAAGACCCTTCTGTCACATAAGTAGACATCTGTCTTATAATTGCAACATCACAGATTAGAGCCATATTTAAAAATTTTGCATTGGGGGCCATAAACTTTCCTTAGTATGAATAGATATTCTTAGATGCTCGAGAAGAAAGATTGGGTGGATACCGCTCCTTTAAGGATATGAGGGTGACCAGACCAATTAAAAATCAGTAATGAGAATCCTAGAAAGAAGGCAAATCCTTGATATGATGTTATGTAGGGGTAGCAATTCAAAAAGTCAATTCAAAAATGAAATCTCTTTTCCAGATTTAAATTTTAAATTTGAAATCTTGAATATTTTATTTGAGGAAATACAAAAAGTTCACTTAAGGAGCAGAACTTTCTAACACAGTGTGATGGGATTACTCTGCTTCCTCAACGAGGTAACGACAAGACCACTTCTTACTATGAAGGTCAATCGGTTTATTATACAGCACATAAACCACACTCACAAACCTTTCTTTGGCTTCACAGGACACAAATATGGTATACAGTCCGTTTATCTTGCGATACGCCTGTGACGGGGTGTACAGCAGAGCAAGGAGAGACAACAGGCCGAGGGACGATCCAACAGGTTTATTAACAGGAATACAAGAACAGCACACGATAAGTCCACGTAAAACAGATTCGGGGGCCCTTCCCGACAATCCTCGGACCGGATTACAAAGCAATCGTCCTTACAGTAGTCCAAAGAGTTCCACACAATCCCACGGGCCGCCACACAGGCCTAGCTCCGTCCGTGTCCACGGCCACACAGGCTGGAGCTCCTGCTCCCTTCAAGCTTCAGCTCACTCTGAAGTTACAAAAGGGAAATGCATTGTCTGTGCTCCTTGACCAGCCCACCATGTTCAGGGGGTGGGGGTCACACATCCTATCATCAATGGTTTGGTCCATCACAGGGCTCCGATATGTCTGCCAGCCACAGTAGATGAAGGGATCCCCTGCTGTGCAGAACAATGACTATTCCTTCACTGGCCAATTCAATTACAGATTAGATACACAACTCTGGAAAGAAGAGGACAGGCTATTTACATAATCACATTAGATGCCAAGACTACAATTGTATGAGAGAGACACATTGAGATCAGTAGCTCCCCCAAGGAAATACATGAATTACAACTAATACAACCAGGGAAATATGCATATTATGACATAGTATCACAGCATATACAGTGAGAGGGTAACTTACATCTTCACAATCCCTCCCCCTCCCAACTTGTGTACGTACTAGGGACCTCTACAGGTCACTGGTTAAGTACACACAGGCAGAGCGTTACTTACATGTGGCTTCATGCAGCCACGAATTGGCATCGTAGCTCTCCCACATCATTGCCCAGGAGAACAGCTGCAGGCAGACCACCCATCACCCCAACCACACATCGCTTGACCCCAAAACCAAAGTTCAGATCCACAGTGGCTGTGGGAATAGTCCTCCATTGTCCACCAGCCAGTTCAATAACAATCCCAGGTCCTCTATGGATTGCCTCAGGCCGAACCACTCGGGGATCAGCCAGTGTGAGGAAAGCACCCGAGTCACAAAATCCAACAAGTCTCTGTCCATCCAGCACAACCTCCTGCAAGTGCTTACCTCGATGAGCAGAAGTCGTCATAACTGCGGGTCGCACCCCGTAAACTCCTGGTGGTGCAACATGGGGGGCTGAGTCACTAGGCCAGTCCTCACATAACGGTGCCACATCTTCCTCCATGGCACTGGGCTGTAAATAATTAACAATCCGATTGGGTGCAGGATCAGTCCTCATTTGAACAGCTGGGCAGGAGACTTGCCGATGCCCTGGCTGTCCACATTGATAGCATCTGAGCTGGGTCTCCCTCCATCCAAGGCGTCCTCTTGGGTAAGGGGTAGGGGAACTTGGAGGCCGGCTCCCACCTGAAGGTGCTGTAGGGGTTTGAGGATGATTCCTCCATGGCCTGGCTGGGCATGAGGCCTGCAAATGCCCGGGATGCCTACAAACATAACACCTGCGCTCTGTTACTTCCTCTCCCCGGCGTATTCCAGAAAGTGCAGTAGAAGCAACTGGAGGCACATTAACACGGGTATCAACATGTGGTGGCTTAGAGGAACGGGGAACAATGGGGACAGAATAACTGGGGGCATCCGGTGTTGTGGAGCTGTTAGGCGTCTCTCCATCCTCCAACAGAATCCTCCACTGAGGCTTGATGGTGAGAGCCTCATCAGCGAGAGCAGCAGCTTCCTCCACTGTCGCTGGTTTTCTCTCACGCACCCATTCCCGGATCTCAGCGGGGCACTGGGCAAAGAATTGTTCTTTTAGGATGACCTGCAGGAAGGTCTCCCAAGATAAGGCCTCCTCTGCCTCCAGCCAGCGATTACATATTTGTTTGAGTCTATGAGCATATATCTTAAAAGACACTTCCCCATCACAGGCTAAAGCACGGAACTGAGTCCTGTAAGTGTCTGGGGTCACAGCATAATGTTTTAGAATAGTCTGTTTAATCTCCGCATACTCACAGTTCCACCGAGGGTCCATAGCTCTATAGGCTTCAGCAGCTCCCCCCTCTAGGAGCCCAACCAGATGCCGGACGCGCTCCCTTTCTGGGACTTCCATTAATCGACACTGATGCTCAAAGTCCTGGAAGAAGCCCTCAATGTCACCAGCAGCCTCATTAAACTGCTTGAAGTCTTTGCAGGACACTCTGGGAAGTTCCCTCATGAAGGGTGCTGGGGTTACAGTCTGTCTGGAACCTCTCGCGGCTTCCACAGCGAGCTGCTTATCCAGCAATGCCATCTCCTCCATCCTGCGCTCCTTCTCTTCAGCTCCACGCATGGCCTCCCTCTTATCTTCTATGGTGGCCTCATCTCCAAGCAGTGCCATCTTTTCCTTGTACCACACAATCCATTGACTTTTTTGGGTATTTACCTCCAGCTCCCGTCTTTCCTCCCTTTGCTGTGAGGATCCTTCCTCCACGTCATTTTGCGAGCAGACTCCTTCTAGCGCCTCAATCAGCTGCTCCTTGGAGAGTCCTTTGAAACGAACTCCTACTTCACGGGCCTTTGATTGCAGGCTCCCCAAAGTCCAGGTCTTGTACTCTGCAGTGCTGGTTCCTGATGTTGAGCCATTGTCCTCCATTCCTTCTGCTCTGATCCCAGCGCTGCCAACCAGTTTGTGACGGGGTGTACAGCAGAGCAAGGAGAGACAACAGGCCGAGGGACGATCCAACAGGTTTATTAACAGGAATACAAGAACAGCACACGATAAGTCCACGTAAAACAGATTCGGGGGCCCTTCCCGACAATCCTCGGACCGGATTACAAAGCAATCGTCCTTACAGTAGTCCAAAGAGTTCCACACAATCCCACGGGCCGCCACACAGGCCTAGCTCCGTCCGTGTCCACGGCCACACAGGCTGGAGCTCCTGCTCCCTTCAAGCTTCAGCTCACTCTGAAGTTACAAAAGGGAAATGCATTGTCTGTGCTCCTTGACCAGCCCACCATGTTCAGGGGGTGGGGGTCACACATCCTATCATCAATGGTTTGGTCCATCACAGGGCTCCGATATGTCTGCCAGCCACAGTAGATGAAGGGATCCCCTGCTGTGCAGAACAATGACTATTCCTTCACTGGCCAATTCAATTACAGATTAGATACACAACTCTGGAAAGAAGAGGACAGGCTATTTACATAATCACATTAGATGCCAAGACTACAATTGTATGAGAGAGACACATTGAGATCAGTAGCTCCCCCAAGGAAATACATGAATTACAACTAATACAACCAGGGAAATATGCATATTATGACATAGTATCACAGCATATACAGTGAGAGGGTAACTTACATCTTCACAACGCCCGCACACGTTCAGATACCCCTTCTCTGCAGGAGTATCCCAGTGGAGATATCTCCCCCTCCACTCACTAACTCCAGTCAGTACACAGAACTCCACTCTCTGAGGTTCCTTCTGGAGGTGTCACAAACCTCCACACATTGACCGTGTGTCAAACAAACACTCTCCATCTTAACACATGAGACACACATGGGAGAAGGTGTGGATAGCCAGACTCGCCCGTCTCTCCGTCAAACCTGTCCCCAGAGCACCCTAACAAGACTTGTGGCACTACAGGTACCGGAGCAGACATCCATTGTGTGACCCATAATGTCACTCCAAATGTGCCTCATCCTGAAGAGTAGTTTATAACATGATATTACATGGCGCAGGATATGGAAACGACATGTAAAAATTATGTCATGGCTGAAAGCACAAAGAAACCTGAGTTCATATGAAAC
Organism: Anomaloglossus baeobatrachus; assembly: GCF_048569485.1. Lineage (NCBI taxonomy): Eukaryota > Metazoa > Chordata > Amphibia > Anura > Aromobatidae > Anomaloglossus > Anomaloglossus baeobatrachus. The sequence goes on along the minus strand of NC_134356.1, from coordinate 36,815,258 downwards.
GTACGTTTGGTTGGAGGCTGACAGACATGCAGGACAGTTCTTGTCTAAACGAGATGTCATTCATTCCCTGTATGTCGGCGCAACAGATAAATGTAATTACCTGCCTCAATAAACATGACAGGTGCTAATAAATGTTAGCATATATCTCAGACGGCCGTGCTCCAGCATGGAGATAATGAGTGTCTAGAACAGGATTTCTTGGCTGGGAAGTAAGTTTTATGTAACCAAAGGGGCTTCTTCAACGTAAGGGTTTTTGTAACTTTTATATATATATAATTTTAAGAGGTCCTCCGGGACTTAAAAGTGTAATTTTCATTTCTATTTCATAAATCTAAATCAATAATACACATAAATAAGCAACTTTTTAAAATATCTTATCAGACAAATCTGCTTCTTTCTCCTTCAGGACTCATTTTTCATTCTTAATTTATGGATAAAATCTGTAGTCAGTGAAGACAGACTTCCTATTGCTGAGATAGGAGATGACAGTTGGTGCTGATTAGATTCTATGGAGGAGGAAGGAGGAGCTAGAGGCAGAGGGAGGAGCTAGATGCAGAAGGAGGAGCTAGAGACAGAAGAAAGGAGCTAGACAGACATTCTACTGTAAGTTCTCCTGAGGTTTAACTTTCTATCCTTAATTCAGGCCAAGTAAATAAACTTTTAATCACGTCTTTAAACGTTGTTGGCACTTTCCATATCTACAGATCATTGGCATCATTTAGGACTTCTTTTTATGGAAAGAAATGGACTTAGTTGGACAAAGTCATGGCTTTTGTCTGGATACCAAGGAGTAGGGCCAAGTATTGGAACCCAAACATGGTCCTACAAGTAGCAATATTCTTCATTCCAATTCGTAGATGGGAGTCCATCACTTAGGACTTCTCTTCTTTTTATGAAGTTTATATCCCCATTGGGAATATGGAAAGGTTGGACAAAGTTATAGCTTTTGTCCGGATACCAGGCGGTAAGGCCAAATATTGGAACCCAATCATGGTCCGACAAGTTGCAATATTCTTTACTGCAATTCGTAGATGAGGGTCCTTCACTTTGGACCTTTTCTTATGAAGTTTATATCCCCATTGGGAATATGCAAACAGATGGACTTAGCTGGACAAAGTTATGGCTTTTATCCAAATACCAAGCGGTAGGGCCAAGTATTGGAACTCAAACATGGTCTGAGAAGTTGTAATACTCTTCACTCTAATTCAAAGATAGGGGTCCTTCACTTAGGACCTCTTTTTATGAAGTTTATATCCCATTGGGAATATGGAAAGGTTGGACAAAGTTATGGCTTTTATCCAGCTACCAAACAGTAAGGCCAAGTATTGGAACCCAAACACGGTCCCAGAAGTTGCAATATTCTTCACTCTCATTCGAAGATGGAGGTCCTTCACTTAGGACCTTTTTTTATGAAGTTTATATCCCAATTGCAAATATGCAAAGAGATGGACTTAGTTGGACAAAGTCACAGCTTTTCTCCAGATACCAAGCGGTAAGGCCAAGCATTGGAACCCATCACGTTCTGACCAGTTGCATTACGCTTCACTCCAATTCCTAGATGGGGGTCCTTCACTTAGGATTTTTTTTATGAAGTTTATATCTCGATTGGGAATATGGAAAGAGATGGACTTAGTTGGACAAATGTATGGCTTTTGTCTGGATACCAAGAGGTAGGGCCAAGTATTGGAACCTAAACATGGTCAGACAAGTTTCAATACTCTTCACTCCAATTTGTAGATGGGAGTCCTTCACTTAGGACCTTTTTTTATGAAGTGTATATCCCAATTGCAAATATGCAAGAAGATGGACTTAGTTGGACAAAGTCACAGCTTTTCTCCAGATACCAAGCGGTAAGGCCAAGCATTGGAACCCAAACACGTTCTGACCAGTTTCAATACTCTTCACTCCAATTCATAGATGGGAGTCCTTTACTTAGGACTTCTTTTTATGACGTTTATAGCTCCATTGAGAATATACAAAGAGATAGACTTAGTTGGAAAACGTTATGGCTTTTTTCCGGATACCAAGCGGTAGGGCCAAGTAATGGAACCCAAACATGGTCTATGAAGAGCAATACTCTTCACTCTAATTCGATAATTGAGTGATTCCTTCACTTGGAACCCATTGGAATATTGGAACCCAAACATGGTCCAACAAGTTTGATTACTCTTCAATCCAATTTGAAGATGGAGTCTTTTGCTTGGGATCCCCCTGTATAAAGTTTCTAACCCTATGGAAAAAAAACTTCCTTAATGAGATGATGTTATATTATGGAATAATATACTAAATACTCTATCAATATGAGCCTGAAATCGGCAAAATGGAGGGGAGCCAGGAATTATAGATAGGCAAACCAACAAATGTCTTATTGTCCAAAACGATGCGATGGAATTACGGTACTTCCTTTAGCCAAAATTAATGGTGTTACTCTCATTATAATGGTTCATGTTATCTATTCGGTATCACAAACAGGTCTGGTTTTTGTGTACATTCTTCCTAAGTCCGTAGGAAATTATTGTTAAAGTGATATTAATTGAGAGGAACGATATAAAAAAAATCTCAACATGAAGCGTTGACTCCGCGTCGTCGTTTTCTCGACAGATGGTTTTAATAGTGTGTCTTATATGCCTTATCCTGGAGGGATTGAGTCACAAGTATTATTGTGCTGCTACTTTAATTAATGTAGGTGTAGAAGACTGGTCACGTGTTTTGCGGAAAACAGGCGGTGGCCCCGTGGAACAATTTAGGCTTGAAGTTTAATTATAGAAATCTACGCAAAACCCATCACTTCAAACCTAATTATAATTATAGTCTCGTCAGCCGCACACCGTCCGATCTGGAGTCACTTGAAATCCTATAAAAGAGGATTAAGGAACAAATGTTTGGGGATTTTTTAATTTTTTATTTAATTTTTTAAATTAAAGTGAAAAAGAGCCAATCCTGTAAATTAGTCATCATAGTCTCTTGGAGCGTGCTATTCTCTATAGGAGGCAAATTAATAGGAGCTAAACAATACGGGGTGAAGTATCAATGTAGGAAAGGAAAACAGGTACAGAAGATAAAATAATTTTATAAGGGGGATAATTCACTACAACAGTAACTGAAAATTTGCTTTATAGCAGAAGAAAACAAGAAAAAAAGAAATATATTTTTATATATATATATATATATATATATATATATATATATATATATATATATATATATATATATATACACAGTGCCTACAAGTAGTCTTCAACCCCCTGCAGATTTAGCAGGTTTGATAAGATGCAAATAAGTTAGAGCCTGCAAACTTCAAACAAGAGCAGGATTTATTAACAGATGCATAAATCTTACAAACCAACAAGTTATGTTGCTCAGTTAAATTTTAATAAATTTGCAACATAAAAGTGTGGGTCAATTATTATTCAACCCCTAGGTTTAATATTTTGTGGAATAACCCTTGTTTGCAATTACAGCTAATAATCGTCTTTTATAAGACCTGACCAGGCCGGCACAGGTCTCTGGAGTTATCTTGGCCCACTCCTCCATGCAGATCTTCTCCAAGTTATCTAGGTTCTTTGGGTGTCTCATGTGGACTTTAATCTTGAGCTCCTTCCACAAGTTTTCAATTGGGTTAAGGTCAGGAGACTGACTAGGCCACTGCAACACCTTGATTTTTTCCCTCTTGAACCAGGCCTTGGTTTTCTTGGCTGTGTGCTTTGGGTCGTTGTCTTGTTGGAAGATGAAATGACGACCCATCTTAAGATCCTTGATGGAGGAGCGGAGGTTCTTGGCCAAAATCTCCAGGTAGGCCGTGCTATCCATCTTCCCATGGATGCGGACCAGATGGCCAGGCCCCTTGGCTGAGAAACAGCCCCACAGCATGATGCTGCCACCACCATGCTTGAATGTAGGGATGGTATTCTTGGGGTCGTATGCAGTGCCATCCAGTCTCCAAACGTCACGTGTGTGGTTGGCACCAAAGATCTCGATCTTGGTCTCATCAGTCCAGAGAACCTTGAACCAGTCTGTCTCAGAGTCCTCCAAGTGATCATGAGCAAACTGTAGACGAGCCTTGACATGACGCTTTGAAAGTAAAGGTACCTTACGGGCTCGTCTGGAACGGAGACCATTGCGGTGGAGTACGTTACTTATGGTATTGACTGAAACCAATGTCCCCACTGCCATGAGATCTTCCCGGAGCTCCTTCCTTGTTGTCCTTGGGTTAGCGTTGACTCTTCGGACAAGCCTGGCCTCGGCACGGGTGGACACTTTCAAAGGCTGTCCAGGCCGTGGAAGGCTAACAGTAGTTCCATAAGCCTTCCACTTCCGGATGATGCTCCCAACAGTGGAGACAGGTAGGCCCAACTCCTTGGAAAGGGTTTTGCACCCCTTGCCAGCCTTGTGACCCTCCACGATCTTGTCTCGGATGGCCTTTGTCTTTCCCATGTTGACCAAGTATGAGTGCTGTTCACAAGTTTGGGGAGGGTCTTAATTAGTCAGAAAAGGCTGGAAAAAGAGATAATTAATCCAAACATGTGAAGCTCATTGTTCTTTGTGCCTGAAATGCTTCTTAATACTTTAGGGGAACCAAACAGAATTCTTGTGGTTTGAGGGGTTGAATAATAAATGACCCTCTGAATAAACTTTTCACAATTTAAAAAAAAAAAAATAAAAAAAGAAATAACATTCTTTTTTGCTGCAGTGCATTTCACACTTCCAGGCTGATGTACAGTCCAAATGTCACAATGCCAAGTTAATTCTGAATGTGTAAACCTGCTAAATCTGCAGGGGGTTGAATACTACTTGTAGGCACTGTATATATATATATATATATATATATATATATACATACCCTATTGATTTCAATGGGAGAGTGTTGTGAGCATGCTTTGTCAGAGGGGGGAGGAGCTGCGTAGATTTGCAGCAATGCAAACAATTAAGCTTTATGGCTATGACAAGACCCCTTAAAGGAACCTGTCAGCAGATTTGTTTCTACTGATTCTGATAGCAGAATAATGTAGAGACAATTCCTGATTCGTGTAACGTGTGCAGGGGTATTCTGGGGGTTAATAAAGTGGTGAAAGAGTGCATTTGTTTGTATTTTATTTCAAATAAAATTTTTTTTGGTGTTTGTGTTTATTTACTTACAGAGTAGTAATAGGGTATCTCATAGACCCTCCCCATTACTAATCTAGAGCTTAGTGGCAGCTGTGGGCTGTTATTAACCCCTTATTACCCTGATTGCCACCGCACCAGGGCAACGGGAAGAGCCGGGTAAAGTTCCGGGACTGTCGCATCTAATGGATGCAATAATTCTGGGAAGCTGCAGGCTGCTATTTTTAGGCTAGGGGGTGGCCCAATAAGCATTGGTCTCCCTAGTCTGAGAATACCAGCCCCCAGCTGTCGGGCTTTATGTTGGCTGGGTATCAATATTGGAGGGATCGCACACTGTTATTTAAATTATTTCTTTAAATATTTAAAAAAAAAAAAAAGAAGCCACCTTGGTTCTCCTATTTTGATACACAGCCAAGATAAGTGTTTGGCTGGGGGCTTCAGCCTGTAGTCATATGCTTTATCTATACTGGGCATCATAATATGGGGGGACCCTACGTCAATTGTTTTATTTATTTATTTGGGTGGGGGAAGCAGTACATATACGATAAATGTAATGCGCGGAAGTGAAGGGACAGCCTGGAAGCAGTGTACATATGTGACTGAGCCTCGGTAAGTATAACGCACCTGCTCCCATCCACTATCCCTTCTACCCTGGATCCGCATTTTAAAAAACAAATAACAGAGAACCTTTTGGGAAGGGTTTAATTTCCCTGCATCACCATCCCTGGGAAAATATAGTATTACAGAGGTATTTTTAATTTTGTTTCTCCCACTGAGAGCAATCAATCAGAGGTCCTATAGAATCCCTTAACTCTCCATGTCACTTCACTGTGTGACAGCAAGATAGTTCAGGTGTTATGCAGAGATCTCGCTCTTTGCACTAACCCGGCACTATTGCAGGATTTACTAAGTGGTTCCTGTTTAGTGCAAAAAGTAAGATCTTGCGCACTCACAGGGAGAAGGGTCATGGAGAGTTTTGGGGTTCCCCTCTACATCTTGGGATTCCATAACATGGAAGTTCAGATGCAATTTTTGCTAAAAAGTGAGACATTAGGGATCTTTGTGACCTCTTTTCTGACAATTCTTTAAAAAAGGCAGCTCCAAATTTATGATAGGTATTGTTGTGTCCCATGAATGGGACCAACCTGCTGTTTATATTTCTTGCATTGCATATTTTTTCTCCTATCAGGAAATGCCTTTATTGTTACTAGGTAGATTAGACTGTATGAAGTTTGTCCCTATGTTCCTCCCTTAGTTGGCTTCTGTATAGAATGCTCCTCCCTTCCTCCTCCAGTTTATTCTAGAGAGGAACCATTGCTGAAGACATGTCTACAACCCTGTACAGATTATTCCTTTTCACCTGCCTTTACTTTGTACTTAATACAAGATTCTAGATGAAAACTACAGCGTTTCTCTTTGTCTTCTTACAAGTCATCGTTGGGCTGAGTTAAAACTGTGAGGTAAATCCGGAGATATGACGATAAATCATGACATTCAAGTCATGTCAGGAAGCCCTCTCCTGGTGTCACTACCCCCTTCCCTTCACACAACTGGTTTAGCAACAAATCCATGGCCATGTCCTGTGATATGGAAATTAGGTGGCTTTAGGACAATGGATACAGGATGACTCCCTGCCGTCACCCTGTAGTAGGAGCTGCTAGCTAGTTAGCAAGGCTATGGAAATAGCCAGACAGAACGACTCCAGTAAAAAATGGTTCATATCTCGCAAGCCATATCTCCGATAAATATGGCAACCATAACAATGGTGTCTCCGCATGTGGACGATGCTGGCACACCCTTTTTATGGAAGTAGGACATTGGGAAACACACCAAACGTGATATCAGCCATATGGGAACTCGTAGACAGGTCATGAGTCCCCTCGTTCTGCAGCTAAATTCATAACTGTCACAATGAGAGCATTGGCGTCCGTCTACGACGCTCCCAGGCACAGTTATGGCCAAAATCCCCTTTTCTGGATAATTCTGATCCATGCAGGGGGAGTGGCAGTGCTTCCCTGTGAGGTCACTAAGGTAGGAGGAGACCTGGATTTGCCCAGGTTGATAACCCTGCTTCGGCCATTTTCCAAGGTTCTTCTGCTCGGGGGCCTGGTTGGGAAAGACCTGTGAGGAAGAATCCTAGAAACCTGGTCTACAGCGCCCCCCTGTGGCCAGACACACAAGGTAACTGATGTAATTGTATACCTGTTTGTAACCCATGCTTTGATTGTAACTGTACTCTGACATATGTATATTCTGTAGATTCCCTATTGTATATATTGTAGTTTCTAGTGTGCTTTAGGCGATTAAATTATATAATTAATCTTGGGCTGTTCTGTTATCTCGATCTTGAATCCCACGTCTGTGTGTTCGGCTAATAGTTACCGTGAAGCGGTTGGTGGCAGCGAGTTGTGCCAAGGATTATTGTGGGGAGGCCAGTGAGATTCGGGAAGATATTATATATTCCGCCCGCGGAGGTCGGGGGAATATATACCCTACTCTCACCGGGGACCCTTCAATAATCGGCATAAGTAGTATAGCGGCCTCCTTGCTTATTGTCGGGCAATTCCATAATTGGCCTGACTATAAGAGGGGCGCTAGAGAGCGCGTCACGTGCTCTGTCTGTCGGTCGGGAGGTATAAAGTAGGGGTGACCCCCACTTGTTACCCCCCGATTGTGACGTACTGGTAGCCAGCGCGGGGGATTTCTGAGTGACCCCCCCGGTGGTTTGTGACATATTGGTGGCAAGCGGTGGGATCGAGATAATAGTGTGTGTGAGTGTGAGACCCATACTCCCAGACACTAAAGACTGCCTGCAGCAGCTGTGGCTGCTGGGGTCTTCAGACCAGCTCAACACTAGAGTGTCAGAGTGCAGATACTGTAAGGTGTGTGGAGGCATCAGGTGTCAGTTCTGTGTCAGTGACCAAAGTCTGCAACAATGGCTGATAGCACCAGGAGCAAAGCCAAAGGAATGGCCGATGCTCAGGCCAGAGACGATGAGGAGGTTGTCCACGAGCCCTCCAGGAGCCCGACGCCAGAGAACAGCTCTGCAGAGGACATCGCACAACCTGGGACTGCTGGACAAGATGAGGAGGAGCTCGCCCAAGGTTCCTCAACGAGCCAGATGCCAGCCCTCCGCTCTGCAATGGACAGTGAAGCACCAGGCTCCGCAGCGGGCCGCAGATCACCACGTGCCATTCCACCGAGCCTGGGAGGCTCGGATAGCCTTCTTCAAATGGCTATGGCCCTTCTCCAGGCTGGAGACCGGGATACCTACGAGATACTCATGGCAGAGCGCAGGGCAGAGCGGCAGGCAGCGCGTGAAGAGCGCCAGGCAGAGCGTGACTACCAGCTGCAGCTAGCTCAGCTCCGGCCCTCATCAGCCACACGTGACCTTCAAGACACCAAACTTCCAAAGGTCCGTGTTGAGGACTTCCCAGTGCTGGAGAAGGATGGAGACTTGGACTCTTTCTTGACTGCTTTTGAGCGGACTTGCTTGCAGCACCATCTGAACAAGGACCAGTGGGCCAAATACCTGACCCCCCGTTTAAGGGGTAAGGCCCTGGATATCCTTGGGGACTTGCCTGCTGAGGCAGATCAGGGCTACGACACCATCAAGCGGGCCCTGATCCAACAGTACAACCTCACCCCGGAGTCCTACCGCAAGAAGTTCCGGAGCCTACAGAAGGGACCAAAGGACTCCTGGGCTGACCACCGGCGGGCACTTGCCCGAGCTGCCGACCACTGGACCCAAGGCCTGCAGCTTTCCACCGGACCGGAGATCCTGGACTTGTTCATCACGGAGCAACTCTTGTGGAACTGCCCTGAGGATCTCCGCCAGTTCATCCGAGACCAGAAGCCAAAGGGATCCACGGCTACAGCTGCCCTTGCCGATGACTACACCAACAACCGGGCCCCTGAGGCCAGGAGAGCGGCCACCAGCAGCACCTGGAGAGGGGGTAAGATGAATTCTGCGACTGCCCCACCTGCCCCTAGACTGCAGGGGGTGTCCCCCTCAACTCCCCTCTCCAGGCCCGTGGCGGAACCAAGACGGTGCCACCAGTGCAACCTACCTGGACACTTCAAGGCCATGTGCCCTCAGCGTCCCAAGGCCCCGGCTCCGTCCCCGTCCCAAGGGCCGCCCAAGGTGTATTGTGTGGGTGGGGGTGGTGGTAGGTCCCTGGACAGCTTCCAACCTGTCACCGTCGGCCAGTCTGTGACCATAGGACTGCGAGACAGCGCCTCGGAGGTGACTCTGGTGCGGCCTGAGATGGTGTCCCCCCAAGACTTGATCCCTGGAAAAACCCTCGCTGTCTCCGGGATTGGAGGCATTGACCCGGCGCTGCCTGTTGCTGACATTTATGTGGACTGGGGCGCAGGGCGAGGGGTGAGGGAGGTGGGGGTAACTGATCGGATCCCTGCAAACGTGCTACTTGGGACAGATTTGGGGCAAATAACCTCCCAGTTTGGCCCCGCCCCAAAGGCTGAACCTTCAGCCAGTACTGACATGACTCCTGACAATGTTAATGTGTTATCTATGAATGATGTAAGGGAGGAGGGAGTGAACTCTGATATTTCTGCTTGCACAGACACCATAGACACACACACAGCTGCAGCTGTGACAGGGGAGGGGGTCAGAGAAAGGTGTGACAATGCCTCTACAAGTAACCAGCCTGTGAGCTGGGATCTGTTGCCCTCTGCAGGGATAAGCAGAGAGCAGGGTGCTGCAGGGGGAGGACCAGTGTGTGGGGTGGGGGCTACCACAGCAAATGTGGGGTCCCCAGAGATTTCACACCGGGGTTCTGTTGCTGCAGGAGGGGAACAGGCAGGTGAGATTGGGGCCGGTCCAGGAGCGGAAGTGCTCCCAGGTAAGATCTCGGTGCAGGGTTCCCCCACAACCGGGGTGTCAGGAAGCCAGGTAGGTCTGCCTGAACCGGCGACTTGGTCAGGAACGGAGGAGGAGCAGGCACGACCCACGGTCGCAGCGGCTGTGGCCGCTGTCACCCGCAGTGGGAGTGCTGGAAGCCAAGGGGCCTCCCGGAGGTCCGATAGCTCTTCCCCTTCTGACCAAGTGGCAGCCGAGTCAGGTGGAGGCCAGGACACAGGTCCCGGGGTACTGACCGAAGATGTGACAGTCTCGTCGATTCTGGCCACATCTGGTCAGGGGTTTCAGGCAGCGTTAGAAGCTGACGACAGCCTGAAAGCTCTAAAGGAGCAGGCGGCACAGCCTCCCTCGGACTCGGACCCGGAGCGAGTGGTCTGGGACCAAGGACGGCTGTACCGGGCCACGGTCCAGCAGGGTTCACCGGAGGCGTGGCCCAGGGACCGACAGTTGGTGGTACCCTATCCGTTCCGGACGGAGTTGTTGCGGATCGCACATGAGATTCCGATGGCCGGACACCTAGGGATCGCTAAGACCAAGGCCAGGTTAAACCAGCATTTCTACTGGCCAAAAATGGGGGCCGATGTGGCTGCCTACTGCCGTTCGTGTGAAACCTGTCAGAGAGTGGGGAAGGCGGGGCCACACCCCAAAGCCCCACTAGTATCTCTGCCAATCATCGATGAGCCTTTCAGGAGGGTGGCTGTGGATCTGGTCGGCCCGCTGGCCATCCCCAGCAGCTCCGGGAAACGCTTCATACTGACGGTAGTGGACTATGCCACCCGGTACCCAGAAGCAGTGGCCTTGTCGTCCATTCGGGCTGACAAGGTGGCCACCGCATTGCTGGAGATTTTCTCCCGAGTGGGTTTTCCCCAGGAAATGCTCACTGACCGGGGGACCCAATTCATGTCCCAGCTGATGGAGACCCTCTGTAAGCAAGTCCAGGTGCGACATCTGGTGGCCAGCCCGTACCATCCACAGACTAATGGCCTGTGCGAGCGGTTCAATGGCACCTTAAAGCAGATGCTTAAGATGTTGGTCGACTCCCATGGGCGTGACTGGGAGCGGTATCTCCCACACCTGTTATTTGCTTACCGGGAGGTTCCACAGGCCTCAACAGGATTCTCACCGTTTGAGCTCCTGTACGGGCGACGTGTGCGGGGCCCCCTGGCTCTGGTGAAAGAGGCTTGGGAAGGGGATTTGGCCACCCCTGGAGTGTCGGTTATCGAGTATGTCATGCGCTTCCGGGACAAAATGCAGGCCTTGACGCAACTGGTACACGACAATATGGCTCAAGCCCAGGCCGATCAGAAGCGTTGGTACGACCAGAACGCTTGTGAGAGGACCTACCAAGTGGGTCAAGAGGTGTGGGTACTGGTCCCCGTACCACAGGACAAGCTTCAGGCAGCCTGGGAAGGCCCATACCTCGTGTACCAGCAGCTCAACCCTGTGACGTACCTGGTCACCCTGGACCCTGCCCGTGGAAGGCGGAAGCCCTTCCATGTGAACATGATGAAGGCACATCATGAGCGGGAGGCATGTGCGCTCCCCGTGTGCAACCTGCCCGAGGAGGGAGAAGCGGAAACCCTCTTGGATATGCTAGCCCAGGTTAGGGCAGGCGGATCCATTGAGGATGTGGAGGTTGGCCACCAGCTCTTGGAGGACCAACGGTCCCAGCTGTGGGCCACCCTACACCCCTTCCGGGGGTTGTTTACCAACCAGCCCGGAAGGACTGACTTGGCTGTCCATCACGTGGACACTGGGGATCATCCCCCGATCCGGCGTTCAGCATATCGGGTCTCCCTGGAAGTGCAGCAACACATGCGCCAGGAGATTGACGAGATGCTGAAGCTGGGGGTGATCCAGGCATCCAACAGCGCTTGGGCCTCGCCTGTAGTCCTCGTCCCTAAGAAGGACCGAACCACTCGGTTCTGCGTGGACTACAGGGGGCTCAATGCTGTCACGGTCGCCGATGCGTACCCAATGCCACGCATCGATGACCTGCTCGATCAGTTGGCCGGGGCTCAGTACCTGACCATCATGGATCTGAGCCGGGGATATTGGCAGATCCCCCTGACTCGCAAGGCCAGGGAACGCTCTGCCTTTATTACCCCATTTGGACTGTACGAGTCCACGGTGATGCCATTCGGGATGAGGAATGCCCCTGCCACTTTCCAGCGGATGGTCAACACCCTGCTCAAGGGACTTGAAGGGTACGCGGCCGCGTACCTGGATGACATTGCCGTCTTCAGTCCCACCTGGGAGGACCACCTAGAGCATCTAGCACAGGTGCTCAGGCGGATCCACCGGGCAGGTTTGACCATCAAGCCGGGAAAGTGTCAGCTGGCCATGAGCGAGGTCCAGTACCTCGGTCACCGGGTAGGTGGGGGAACGCTGAAGCCCGAGCCTGAGAAAGTGGAGGCCATCGCATCCTGGCCCACCCCCAGGACCAAGAAGCAGGTGATGTCCTTCTTGGGGACCGCTGGGTACTATAGGAGGTTTGTTCCACGCTATAGTAGCCTGGCAAAGCCCTTGACGGACCTCACCAAGAAGAAGCTGCCCTCTGCAGTCGATTGGACAATGGACTGCGAGACAGCCTTCCGGGCCCTAAAGGACGCCCTGTCCAGACCGCCCGTGCTACAGGCAGCCGACTTCACGCGGCCGTTTGTAGTACAGACCGACGCCAGTGACTTCGGCCTCGGTGCGGTGCTCAGCCAGGTGGACTCTGCGAGCCAAGAGCACCCAGTCTTGTACCTGAGCAGGAAGCTGTTACCAAGGGAAGTGGCCTATTCTACAATGGAGAAGGAGTGCCTGGCCATAGTGTGGGCCCTGCAGCGTCTGCAACCCTATCTATACGGGCGCCACTTCATCGTGGAGACGGACCACAATCCCCTCAGCTGGTTGCACACCGTCTCTGGGACGAATGGGCGATTGTTGCGATGGAGCCTTGCGCTCCAGCAATACAACTTCACCATTCGCCACAAAAGGGGCCGTGACCACGGTAACGCAGACGGGCTGTCCCGACAAGGAGAGGTCGCGGACGGGCGCACGGGGGAACACCGGAGTGTGCTGCCCCCTAGCGCCCTCAAAAGGGGGGAGGTGTGAGGTAAATCCGGAGATATGACGATAAATCATGACATTCAAGTCATGTCAGGAAGCCCTCTCCTGGTGTCACTACCCCCTTCCCTTCACACAACTGGTTTAGCAACAAATCCATGGCCATGTCCTGTGATATGGAAATTAGGTGGCTTTAGGACAATGGATACAGGATGACTCCCTGCCGTCACCCTGTAGTAGGAGCTGCTAGCTAGTTAGCAAGGCTATGGAAATAGCCAGACAGAACGACTCCAGTAAAAAATGGTTCATATCTCGCAAGCCATATCTCCGATAAATATGGCAACCATAACAATGGTGTCTCCGCATGTGGACGATGCTGGCACACCCTTTTTATGGAAGTAGGACATTGGGAAACACACCAAACGTGATATCAGCCATATGGGAACTCGTAGACAGGTCATGAGTCCCCTCGTTCTGCAGCTAAATTCATAACTGTCACAATGAGAGCATTGGCGTCCGTCTACGACGCTCCCAGGCACAGTTATGGCCAAAATCCCCTTTTCTGGATAATTCTGATCCATGCAGGGGGAGTGGCAGTGCTTCCCTGTGAGGTCACTAAGGTAGGAGGAGACCTGGATTTGCCCAGGTTGATAACCCTGCTTCGGCCATTTTCCAAGGTTCTTCTGCTCGGGGGCCTGGTTGGGAAAGACCTGTGAGGAAGAATCCTAGAAACCTGGTCTACAGCGCCCCCCTGTGGCCAGACACACAAGGTAACTGATGTAATTGTATACCTGTTTGTAACCCATGCTTTGATTGTAACTGTACTCTGACATATGTATATTCTGTAGATTCCCTATTGTATATATTGTAGTTTCTAGTGTGCTTTAGGCGATTAAATTATATAATTAATCTTGGGCTGTTCTGTTATCTCGATCTTGAATCCCACGTCTGTGTGTTCGGCTAATAGTTACCGTGAAGCGGTTGGTGGCAGCGAGTTGTGCCAAGGATTATTGTGGGGAGGCCAGTGAGATTCGGGAAGATATTATATATTCCGCCCGCGGAGGTCGGGGGAATATATACCCTACTCTCACCGGGGACCCTTCAATAATCGGCATAAGTAGTATAGCGGCCTCCTTGCTTATTGTCGGGCAATTCCATAATTGGCCTGACTATAAGAGGGGCGCTAGAGAGCGCGTCACGTGCTCTGTCTGTCGGTCGGGAGGTATAAAGTAGGGGTGACCCCCACTTGTTACCCCCCGATTGTGACGTACTGGTAGCCAGCGCGGGGGATTTCTGAGTGACCCCCCCGGTGGTTTGTGACAAAAACTATCTGTGGATGCCGGTAGTGTGAGTACAATCATACAGTTATCTAAGGGACTGATAATTAGAGCGGTTGGGATTCATAGCTACTAGGAAGAGACAGAATAGGTATTCCTTAATAAAACGTTTCCGAAACAGCACCATTTATGTCCACAGGCTACAAGAGGTCCTACATGTCAGTAATAAGCTAAATTGCAATACCAGGCATGACCTATGGACAACAATGGCGCTGTTTCTGTGAAAAAAAAAATGCATATATTAATTAATGGTATCAGACAGAGTAAAGGCCACTTTAAACACACAGATAAATCTGCGGCAGATCTGTGGTTGCGGTGAAATTGTGGACAATCAGTGCCAAGTTTGTGGCTGTGTACAATTGGAACAATATGTCCATGATTTCACTGCAACCACAGATCTGCCAAAGATTTATCTCTGTGTGTGATGGGGCCTTTACTCCAAACAGGTAATTTTATATAGCATTCCTTAATTTCACAAACATAAAAATCTGTCTGACTCTCATAAAGTGTTACCTGCAGAATACAACGTCTTGCGCAAACTGTGAGTTGGCAGGTTGGGTTCCAGGTTTCAGGTGACTGACATTGAAATATGAGAGGGTGTGATTGATAAAGCCATGCATGGTTCCATTTTCACTGTACATGTACTGATACACGAGGCGAGGGATGAAGTCTGATGTGACAGATATGACAAATGCCTGGAAACAAAGAAACGACTCGTGAAAACATTTACTCATCCATTTATATAAAAATGCTGATAAATGGAGAAAGTGGGTGACTATATTTTTAATTAAAGGGATATTACTAGTGATGAGCGGGCACTACCATGCTCAAGTGCTCTGTACTCGTAACTAGTGATGAGCGATCACTACCATGCTCAGGTGCTCAGTACTTGTAACTAGTGATGAGCGGGCACTGCCATGCTCGGGTGCTCGGTACTCGTAAATAGTGATGAGTGGGCACTATCATGCTCAGGTGCTCGGTACTCGTAACTAGTGATGAGCGGGCACTACCATGCTCGGGTGCTCAGTACTCGTAACTAGTGATGAGCGGGCACTATCATGCTCGGGTGCTCTGTACTCGTAACTAGTGATGAGCGGGCACTATCATGCTCGGGTGCTCTGTACTCGTAACTAGTGATGAGCGATCACTACCATGCTCGGGTGCTCAGTACTCGTAACTAGTGATGAGCGCGCACTACCATGCTCGGATGCTCGGTACGCGTAACTAGTGATGAGCGGGCACTACCATGCTCGGGTGCTCTGTACTCGTAACTAGTGATGAGCGGGCACTACCATGCTCGGGTGCTCAGCACTCGTAACTAGTGATGAGCGAGCACTACCATGCTCGGGTGCTCTGTACTCGTAACTAGTGATGAGCGGGCACTACCATGCTCGGGTGCTCAGCACTCGTAACTAGTGATGAGCGAGCACTACCATGCTCGGGTGCTCTGTACTCGTAACTAGTGATGAGCGGGCACTACTATGCTCGGGTGCTCAGTACTCGTAACTAGTGATGAGCGGGCACTACCATGCTCGGGTGCTCAGCACTCGTAACTAGTGATGAGCAGGCGGATGTTCTGATTTGAGTGCCCAAGTGTAATGGAACTCAATGGGAGACTCATGCAATTTTTCCTGAAGATCTTCCGGAAAATGCTTGCGTTTGCCTTGGACTTCCATTATACTCGGTAATTGAGTTGGAGCATCCAACTGTTTGTTTCGATTACTGAAAACCCGAGCATGGTAGTACTTGCTCATCACTAGTACCAAAAGCTGGATATTATAGGCCCCCTTACCAATTTGATATTGAAGCCCTACTCCAAGATAAATCATCAAAGGGTCTCTAGCATCTCTACCATCAGGGGTAATCCAAAGGTTAAGGATAGCCTAGGGTCCCCTAGCATGAGGGACAGTATAGGAGCCCTGTCCCTCGCTATCCTGCAGTCACATCATGACAGCAACATTGGCAAAACGGGCAAGGGGAAGGTCAAGGAGAGGGTCGAGGAGAGGGGAGTATGAGTTTGTTTTTTAACCCCTTTCCAGCAGATTCAATTTACAACAAATGTATTCAATGTGAATCTAATCAACCTCCCTCCCCCCTAGAATTGAATAAATCTGCCCAAATTGACTCTTTTAATGAAACAATATGCATTCACCACGATTAATTCTCATAAAACACCCGAAGTTACAATTCACACCTATTATGTATAATTATCCCCAAATCCAGTAATTAGAAAGTTAAATTAGATTCAAGGATTGAAGAACAACAAAATAATGGAACCCGGTAAGTGACTGCGCCCAACCCAACAATCACCGGCAAAGAACTACTCACATTGATAATGACAGAAAATTTCCCAATTCCGCTCAGAATATTGTACCAAATGCCTGAAAAAGAACAAGAAACATATTGTTAGTGAAGGCACAAAATATGCAAAGAAGCTCCCCTCCAGAAGGAATGTGTGAGGACTGTCACTAGATGGCGATAGACACACTTGTGTACAGTAAATGGAGAGGTAGTCAGACAGGACGAGATCATAAACCAGGAGGGCACAACCGTATATGGAGGGTAGACAGAGACGATGTCTGGATAGAAGGCAACGGTCAGGGATCCAGGAGAGTACGTACAAAATACATGAAGCAGGTGGGGACGTGGTCAGGAGGAAGTCCGAGGTCAGAAGCCGGGAAGTCACAACAGAAACTGGAGAGGACAGGCGGAGACGGGACAATCACAGTCCGGAGTGTAGAGACCAAGATCTGAACACTGAGCATCACGGGAGCCAACTGTAAACAGGAAGTACGACTGACAGCGTCCTGAGCTAATACGCTCCCTAATGAAGCAGAGCAATCACCGGGAACGAGAAGCATCCGCGAGTGGACCTCCCAGGACCAGCGTGGAATCCACTACTGTGAATAACCAGCAGAGCGTTCATCCGGCAAAACGGTGCTGCCCATAGGTGGCACTAAAGAGGCAGTTTTCTTCCTTCTGGTGGAGAGCTAATCTGCTAACATTTTTCCCAGGGAACATTGCTTGTAAACGTTTCCTACACCGGTTGGATCTCTGTGAGGAAAAACCAATAACCCCCAAGACTTAAAATATAAGATGTTTCCCTTTTAATGTGCTATAGGTCATATCTTTGTTAAAATAGAGCATTGTGCATAGGGGCTGTACTAGAGTGCCGCCATGTGGTGCTCTGTAAAATGCTCCCCTGTGACTTTGCTGAATAGTACAATATACAGTTTCTGATTAAACACAAGGAGGGACAATAGGACCCTGTACATATGGGTTGATTTGCACGAGAGTTGACTTTTTTTCCCTTTTGTTAAAGGAAAGGAGACAAATTCTAGCGCCACCTATTGAAAGTAGCAATCCTAAAAGTCAAAAGTGGCCTTTTAACAAGCCTTTTCATATGACCTAGCATATATGCCAGATCAGAATCCTAATTTGCAGACACAGTGTTTTGGGGTGATTGCCCCTCGTCAGTGCAAAGTGTGGGTAACTGATCTGGCATATGAGAAGCTATGTGGGGACCACGGGGGAAGACTATTCTCCTTACGGAGACCTGACAAACCAGTCTGGCTGTCAAATATATTTATATTATATTATTATTTATTATATTATTATTTATTATATTATTATTATTATTATTATTATTATTATTATTATTATTATTATTATTATTATTATTATTATTATTATATATATTATATCAATTATTCAAGTTGTCTCTCCAATTGCTTTTTTAGTTATTTTATCCATTTTTCATGTCATCATGTCGGACGCATTTCTTTAGCTTCAAAGGAACTCGATGACCCATATTTTGTCATTTTACAGGGTCAAGGACGGTTTGACCTCCGAAAACAGTAAATTTACTGACCCTTAATATTGCTCCTTTCCAAGAAAATAACCAAAATATTTGATTTATTAAACTGATGAAATCACAGAAAAAAAGGAAAGAAAGGTGGAAAGAAGGAGAAAAAGAAAAAAAAAGGAAGTTGGAAAAAAGGGAAATGATGATAGAAAAATAGAAAAGGGATGGGAAAAAACCAGACTGTGGAGAAGATAAAGAGGCAAAAAATAAAGAGGTGAATATAGAGAAAAAATAAGGAGAAGAAGAAGATGGAGATGAAAAAGGTGGAATACTAGAAAAAAAAGGAAGAAAAGGAAAAAAAGGCAGTTGCAAAACAACAATGATAATAAAGGATGAAAAAGGATAAGGATGAAAAAAAACAGATCTTGGAAAAGGCAAAAAATAAGCAGATAAATATACAGAAAAAAAATAAGGAGAAGAAGATGTAGAAGAAAAAGGTTTAATAGTAGAAAAAAAGAAGGAAAGGTGAAAGAAAAAGAAGGAAGAAAAAGAAAAATGAAAGCAGTTGGAAAACAACAAGGTAAGGATAATAGAAAAACAGAAAAAGGATGAAAAAAACAGACTGGAGAAGATAAAGAAGGCGAAAAATAAGATGAATATACGGAAAAAAATAAGGAGAAGAAGATGTAGAAGAGAAAGGACGAATAGTAGAAAAAAAAGAAGGAATGGTGAAAGAAGAAGGAAGAAAAAGAAAAGGCAGTTGGAAAAAAACAAGGTAAGGTTAATAGAAAAACAGAAAAAGGATAAAGAAAAACAGACTGGAGAAGATAAAGAAGACAAAAAATAAAGAGAAGAGTATACAGAAAAAAATAAGGAGAAGATATAGATGAAAAATGTGGAAAAGTAGAAAAAAAAGAAGGGAAGGTGAAAAAAGAAGGCAGTTGGAAAAAAACAAGATAAGGATAACAGATGGAAATAAAATACTGTGGAGAAGATAAAAAAGGCAAAAAATGAATATACTGTACAGAAAAAATGAGAAGATGATGGAGATGTGAAAGGTAGAATAGTAGGGGAAAAAAGAAGGAAACGTAAAAAAAGAAAGAAGAAAATGAAGACGGAAAAAAGGAAAAGATGGAGTAAAAGATGATGGAGAAGATGAAAAGGCAAGAATGAAAATGAGGAGAGAAGATTAAGAAGAATAAGGAGTAAAAGAAAAAAGATAAAAGAAAGGGAAAATAGAAGAAAAAGAATATGGAGGAAAAAAACATAAAAGGAGTAGAAGATAAAAATGAAGAACAAGAAAATAAAAAGGTGAAGAAAAAAAGAGAAAGAAAAGGAAAAAAGATGGAGAAATTTAAGGAAAATGGAAGGGAAAGAAGAATGCAAAACAATAAATAAATAAATAAAAAAGAAAAAAAAAATAGAAAAATAGAAAAATAAATCAATGAATAAATCAGCAATTTACATTGTTTATATAACAAAGAGTGGATGAAGACAAAAGAAGAAGGAAGGAAATATTTGATGAGGGACAATATATCTATAATTGCTACAAATCTGATGGAGACATAGGTGTCCGACTCGTTACCAAATTTATTTATAATATCCCTTGAATATACTTTGCACATCCCTCCTTCCTAATATTTACCCCCCTAAATAACATAGTAAAACATAATATATAATTTATAATACCTATGTCTTTAGATCGCACGGCGTCCGGTCTCCTCAACTCGGCCACAAACTTTTTTGCATCGAGTCTTACTTCAATAATGTTGTTGAGCAGCGCAAAGAGCGGAGCCAAAGGAAAGGAGGCGACAAACAGCGTGACGAACCCAAACTGGATGACTAAAGGGAATAAAGTGAGAGAACAGTTAAAAAGGATAATACATGAGGAAAAGTCAGTACATGATAAATAGATAAAAGAGTTTGACGGGCTCAGGTGCAAAATTTGGAGCTGCCCCCCCACCGCATGTTGGTCAGATGTACCATATGTATATATACATTTAGCATTCTAAATCCTATAAAGACAAACGAGTTGCCCTCCCTCCCATTATGTAGTAATGTATCCCATCCTAGGCTCCTTCCTGGTAATTGTGTTCCACATCCTGGAACATATTTCTCCCATCCAGGCAAATGTCTCCCATCCTGGGCTACTTCCTGGTAAATATATCTCCCATCCTGGTATATATGTTCCCCATCCTGGTATATAAGTTTACCATCCTGGTATAAATATTCCCCATCCTGGTATATATGTTTCCCATCCTGGTAAATATGACCCCTGTCCAGGTAAATATGTCCCCCATCCTGGGCCCCATCCTGGTATAAATGTCCCCATCATAGTATAAATGTCCCCATCCTGGTAAATATGTCCCCCATCCTGGTATATATGTCCCCCATTCTACGCTCCTTCCTGGTAATTATGTCCCCATCCTGTTTTCTTGTCCCCCTTCTGTAATATATGTCCTCCTCCTGGTATATATGCCCCCTTCCTGGTATATATCTCCCCATCCTGAGCGCCTCCTGGTATATATGTCCCATCCTGATATAAATCTTCCCATCATGATATATATGTCGCCATCCTGCTTTATTTCTCCGCATTCTGGTAGATATGTCCCCTTCCTGGTATATACGTCCCTATCCTGGGCCCCTCTTGGTACATATGTCCCCACCCTAGTTTACTTGTCTTCCTCCTGGGCCCCATTCTGATATATATGTCCCTATGCTGGTTTATTTGTCCTCTCCTGGTATATACAGTATGTCCACATCCTGGTATATATTTCCCCTATTCTAGGCTCCTTTCTGGTAAATTTGTCCCCTATCCTGGTATTTATATCCCCATCCTGTTTGTTTTGTCCACCTGCTTTAATATATGTCCTGCTCCTGGTATATATGTCCCCTTCCTCGTATATATCTCCCCATCCTAGGCCTCTCCTGGTATATGTCCCCCTCCTTGTATATATGTACCCATCTTGATCGAATGTCCCCATCTTGCTTTATTTTTCCCCATCCTGGTATATATGTTCCCATCCTGGGTCCTTCTTTGTATATACGTCCTCATCCTAGTTTATTTGTCCTCCTATTGGCCCAATCATGGTGTATATGTCCTTATGCTGGTTTATTTGTCCCGCTCCTGGCTGTTCTGTATATAGTATATATTTATCCTCAGCCTGATATATATGTCCCCAACCAGGTATATATGTTTCCGTTCTGTCTCTAGCACAAAAAAAAACAAAGGAAAACATTTTACTGACCCTCTCTGCCACTCACGCCGCAAGGCGTCCTCCTCTGTAGCCAGCACACAGTGGCTGGCAGCTAACAATCGGCATATGATGTCACTGTTATGCACCGCCCTCAGTCACAGGGATGCAATGTTAGGTGCCAACGATTATTTGGCCGGTAGCATGTATCGCAGTGCAGGGACCCAACAGGTCTCTGCGCCTTGATGCATTTCAGCTGGATGCGTGCGGTCGGATGCACATCCAACTGAAGCAGGGGCTGGGGTTGGTGGCCCCCCGGTATCCACGGGCCTGGTCCAGGTGCAATTCCTGCAACTGCAATCATTCTGCCCCCGGGAGTGCCCTATATCATCAGAGTGACTGTGTAATGTAGTATTTTGGAGTGTGCCTTATAACAGCAGTCTGGATGTGTAGTCTGGAGCCCCCTATAACAGCAGTCTGGATGTGTAGTCTGGAGCCCCCTATAACAGCAGTCTGGATGTGTAGTCTGGAGCCCCCTATAACAGCAGTCTGGATTGGTATCCCGGAGCCCCCTATAACAGCAGTCTGGATGTGTAGTCTGGAGCCCCCTATAATGGCAGTCTGGATGTGTGGTCTAGACCCCCTATAACGGCAGTCTGGATGTGTAGTCTGGAGCCCCCTATAACAGCAGTCTGGAGGTGTAGTCTGGAGCCCCCTATAACAGCAGTCTGGATGTGTAGTCTGGAGCCGCCTATAACAGCAGTCTGGATGTGTAGTCTGGAGCCCTCTATAGCAGCAGTCTGGAGGTGTAGTCTGGAGCCCTCTATAACAGCAGTCTGGAGGTGTAGTCTGGAGCCCCCTATAACAGCAGTCTGGATGTGTAGTCTGGAGCCCTCTATAGCAGCAGTCTGGATGTGTAGTCTGGAGCCCCCTATAACAGCAGTCTGGAGGTGTAGTCTGGAGCCCCCTATAACAGCAGTCTGGAGGTGTAGTCTGGAGCCCTCTATAGCAGCAGTCTGGATGTGTAGTCTGGAGCCCTCTATAGCAGCAGTCTGGAGGTGTAGTCTGGAGCCCTCTATAACAGCAGTCTGGAGGTGTAGTCTGGAGCCCCCTATAATAGCAGTCTGGAGGTGTAGTCTGGAGCCCTCTATAGCAGCAGTCTGGATGTGTAGTCTGGAGCCCCCTATAACAGCAGTCTGGATGTGCATTCTGGAGCCCCCCTATAACAGCAGTCTGGATGTGTAGTCTGGAGCCCCCTATAACCGCAGTCTGGATGTGTAGTCTGAAGCCCCCTATAACAGCAGTCTGGATGTGTAGTGTGGAGCCCCCTATAACAGCAGTCTGGATGTGTAGTCTGGAGCCCCCCTATAACAGCAGTCTGGATGTGTAGTCTGGACCCCCTATGACAGCAGTCTGGATGTGTGGTCTGGAGCCCCTTATAACAGCAGTCTGGATGTGTAGTCTGGAGACCCCTATAACGGCAGTCTGGATGTGTAATCCGGGCCCCCTATAACGGCAGTCTGGCTGTGTGGACTGGAGCCCCCTATAACGGCAGTCTGGATGTGTAGTCTGGAGCCCCCTATAACGGCAGTCTGGCTGTGTGGACTGGAGCCCCCTATAACGGCAGTCTGGCTGTGTGGTCTGGAGCCCCCTATAACAGCAGTCTGGATGTGTGGTCTGGAGCCCCTTATAACAGCAGTCTGGATGTGTAGTCTAGAGCCCCCTATAACAGCAGTCTGGATGTGTAGTCTGGAGCCCCCTATAACGGCAGTCTGGCTGTGTGGACTGGAGCCCCCTATAACGGCAGTCTGGATGTGTAGTCTGGAGCCCCCTATAACGGCAGTCTGGCTGTGTGGACTGGAGCCCCCTATAACGGCAGTCTGGCTGTGTGGTCTGGAGCCCCCTATAACGGCAGTCTGGCTGTGTGGACTGGAGCCCCCTATAACGGCAGTCTGGCTGTGTGGACTGGAGCCCCCTATAACGGCAGTCTGGATGTGTAGTCTGGAGCCCCCTATAACGGTAGTCTGGCTGTGTGGACTGGAGCCCCCTATAACGGCAGTCTGGCTGTGTGGTCTGGAGCCCCCTATAACAGCAGTCTGGATGTGTAGTCTGGACCCCCTATAACAGCAGTCTGGATGTGTGGTCTGGAGCCCCTTATAACAGCAGTCTGGATGTGTAGTCTGGAGCCCCCTATAACAGCAATCTGGATGTGTAGTCTGGAGCCCCCTATAACGGCAGTCTGGCTGTGTGGACTGGAGCCCCCTATAACGGCAGTCTGGCTGTGTGGACTGGATCCCCCTATAACGGCAGTCTGGCTGTGTGGTCTGGAGCCCCCTATAACAGCAGTCTGGATGTGTAGTCTGGACCCCCTATAACAGCAGTCTGGATGTGTGGTCTGGAGCCCCTTATAACAGCAGTCTGGATGTGTAGTCTGGAGCCCCCTATAACAGCAATCTGGATGTGTAGTCTGGAGCCCCCTATAACGGCAGTCTGGCTGTGTGGACTGGAGCCCCCTATAACGGCAGTCTGGATGTGTAGTCTGGACCCCCTATAACAGCAGTCTGGATGTGTGGTCTGGAGCCCCTTATAACAGCAGTCTGGATGTGTAGTCTGGAGCCCCCTATAACAGCAGTCTGGATGTGTAGTCTGGAGCCCCCTATAACGGCAGTCTGGCTGTGTGGACTGGAGCCCCCTATAATGGCAGTCTGGCTGTGTGGACTGGAGCCCCCTATAACGGCAGTCTGGCTGTGTGGACTGGAGCCCCCTATAACGGCAGTCTGGCTGTGTGGACTGGAGCCCCCTATAATGGCAGTCTGGCTGTGTGGACTGGAGCCCCCTATAACGGCAGTCTGGCTGTGTGGACTGGAGCCCCCTATAACGGCAGTCTGGCTGTGTGGTCTGGATGTGTACGAGGTGCAGACTATTTACAAATATTTAGAATCTTGGAAATTTATAATGAAGAATTCTCGGTATGACCTTCCAGAGAACAACAGTAAATCATTTTGGCACCAGCGCCAGGACATGTGAAACCTAATGTCATGTGGCACCACCAG
The DNA here is from genome assembly GCF_048569485.1 of Anomaloglossus baeobatrachus. Classification (NCBI taxonomy): domain Eukaryota; kingdom Metazoa; phylum Chordata; class Amphibia; order Anura; family Aromobatidae; genus Anomaloglossus; species Anomaloglossus baeobatrachus. The sequence continues at coordinate 36,790,833 of NC_134356.1, read as the reverse complement.
TCTTGGCCGGCAGACGCTGAGGAATTCTCTACATAAGGCAGTGCACTTGCGAGTGTTATGTAAACCACTTATCTTCACTTTGGGTTAACAACAGTATTTTCCTAATCTGGCATCTCCCTCGCCGCACACATATACACAGGAAGGATCGGAGGCGTCCCGTGTGATTGCTTTATGCACTTATTAAGGCTGAGCTCGAGAGCTCAGGATGTTGGCATCGGATCATTGTGCCGGGGGCAGCACTCGACAAGTTCACAGACTCAATAGAACAACTGCGGTCGGGTTTTAAGAATGAGTTCTATATTCCACCTCTGCCAGCCCTGAGTTATGGTTTTAGGTTTTACGTAGTTTACATGTTGGTTTCTTTTACAAGTCTTGAATTTGACTTGAGTTTTATGCCGAATCTTTAGCTGAAACACAACTGTCATGATTCCTCTCTGCAGAGCATCTTGCCTTTGGAGATGCTCTGCTGCACTTTCCTGTGTGAATAAACTAGGAGTTTGTTTGACAGCGCAGGATTCCATGTTGGTGCTGATTACTCAGGTGTGTCACCTTCTTACTGAGCATGTTCGCTCAGAACCTTGCCAGTTGTATTTTCTGGTTCTGTAGTTGTGCTGTTGGCTTGTGTCTCCGATAGTGTTCTGGTCTTTTCCCTCTGACCCTGGACTCTTATTTGATTCACTCTGCCTATCCCATGTTCCTTTCGTGACCTCCTGCCTTTTTGACCTGGGTGTAACGCCTGCCTGGATCAACAGACTCAGATGGGATGTAATGGACAGGCTAGAGGGAAGCCACTCACCAAGCAGAACCCCCAGAACCCTGAAACTCTTTAACCCTTATACAGGGATTTGGAATTACACAGGGCCCTGGAGATCACTACCTGTGGAAGGCTGCAGTCCGATGAGAGTAGTCGTCAGGCAGGGTCAAACCAGGAATAGCAGAACAGGGACAGAATCGGCAGGCAAGGACGTAATCAGAAAACGTAGCAGAGGTCAAATCCGGATCGGGCAGCGAGGTACAATAACAGCAGGCAGAAGGGTAGTCAGAAAACACACAGAAGTCAGCACACAGGAATCACAAAACAGAATAGGGCAGATCAGGAGCCAGGAAATCAGAATTATTTCTGGCAGAGGTCAGAAGACAGGAGGAGAACTAAGAAGGGTGTGGTGTCTTCCCATTTGCTGTAGCTGAACGCTGGCAACTTCAACTTGAAGACACACGCCACCCACAGTCAGCCAGTGTTACTGCAGATCCCAAGATAACCCAGCCCAGTGGATGATCGGAGCCTGCGCCCACCGGTGCCGCTGGCATCGACTCCTCTCCCATCACCATCTACGGCAGGAACACGGCGTCGCCTTGCTATCGGAGCAGAAGTCGCTGCAGCGGACTCCGGTGGTGACGTAACACTGGGATCGTTACCTGACCACATCTCTGCTTCTCCCCTGAATCTATTACGGGCTCTCCTGGATTTCTGACCCTTGGATATTTACCTGACTATGCCTCTGATTACTCCTTGTGTTCATACGTGCCCTCCTGTTACAAGACCCCGAATTTACTGACTACTCCGCCGTCCATACTTCTCATAAGTAGTGGCTAGAATCACAGCAACTTTGGCCATTCATCTGTGTGACGGGGTCCTTCTTCGATATCACACAATCAACAGAGCGAGAGATGGGTGAACAATCCAATGGTCCTTTATTCAACCATCACAGAGGGTAAAATAGTCCAGCAATGGCATAAATGTCCCGGGGATCAGTCATACTTCTCCAGCAGTCCTTCTCCAGGGAAATCAGGGTTTCTCACAGGCTCTCTGGGGTGTCAACTTCCCCCTCAGAGGATCAATCTTGCTTCTTCTCTCTTGTAAGTCTCACCCAGAATCACTGACTAATTCTTCAGGTATGCAGAGAGTTTAGGTGGATTCCAGGCCCCCCTCCCCCAGACCTAGGGACAGGGACACTACAGGGGGTGATTACCTACAGACAATACAATGTACACACAAGCAATACAGAGAATGGACAGTGAACCAAGCCTAAAATACAAACCTACACAACATGATGCACAACCCCCCATATTCCACCATCACAATCTGTTACAGGTTTGTGCTATAACAAGAGTGTTATATTATATCGAGCTACATCCTACTAGTGAGAAGGATCCCATAACTTACTAGTGAAATCATACTATCCAGCTAACTATATTGTTTTGTTGCTAAATAAAAGCGCCAAACAGTGCAAAATACCAAAATGGACTAAGAAAAGTCCAAAAAGAGGACCCAGCACATAAACCCATAAATACTTATTTAATCCTTTAAAAAAGTTTGCAAAAAGTAGAAAGTCCATAAGGCAATAAAATCCCCCATAGTTTTGGTTTGCGCATTTTGCGTTTACGCGTTTCACAGTGGCATGTTGTTATGATTAATAGGAATGCCACTTCGAAATGCGTAAACCCGTGCTGGTTTTTATCGTCTTATTACCTTATGGATTTTCCATTTTTTGTAATGTTTTTTATAGGATGAAACAAATGTTTATGGATTTATGCGCTGGATCCTCTTTTTGGATTTCTCTCGGATCTATTGGAATTTTGGATCCGTGCACCGAGTGAGCTAGATTTATTATTAACAAAAAAACAGACTAGCAGCATAATCGTGCTATATAGTAAACACATAACATTACCAAAACGTCTATATATTGGTCCGTGGTTTTAGCTGCCTACAAGGTTATCCTGGAAAAGCAGCTGCTTCCTTCTGCTCAGGCAATATTCCCCAACTCTGAGGACTCTTTTTTCCAGCAGGACAATGCACCATGCCACACAGCTACGCCAATCAATGTGTGGATGAAGGACCACCACATCAAAACACTGTCATGGCCAGCCCAATCTCCAGACCTGAACCCCATTGAAAACCTCTGGAATATAACCAAGAGGAAGATGGATAGTCACAAGCCATCAAAGAAGAACTGCTTACATTTTTGCACCAGGAGTGGCATAAGGTCACCCAAAAGCCGTGTGACAGACTGGAGGAAAGCAGCCAAGACGCAGGAAAGCTGGGATTAAAAATCATGGTTATTCCACAAAATATTGATTTCTGAATCCTCCTGAGGTAAAACATTATTAGTATTGTTGTTTCTAAATGATGATGAACTTGTTTTCTTTGCATTATTTGTGCATTGTTCTGTTATTTTCACCATTTCTCATTTTCAGAAAATAAATACAAAATTTATTGCTTGGAAATTTGGAGACGTTGTCAGGAGTTTATAGAATAAAAGAACAATTTACATTTTACTCAAAAATATACCTATAGAAAAATCTGATGAAAAACTGTAAATTTGGAAGTGGTCTCTTCATTTTTGCCAGAGCTGTATATATATATATATATATATATATATATATATATATATATATATATATATATATATATACATATATATATATATATATATATATATATACTAGCAGTACTACCCGGCTTCGCCCGGGTTTATGGCTTCTGTTAACAAAATAGAATGTATTAACAAAAATGTATTCTTCAAACAAAAACCACAAAACAAATAGATATAAATGTAATTATAATGTCTGTCTCCCCCTCTGTGTACAGTCAGGGCCAGAAATATTTGGACAGTGACACAAGTTTTGTTATTTTAGCTGTTTACAAAAACATGTTCAGAAATACAATTATATATATAATATGGGCTGAAAGTGCACACTCCCAGCTGCAATATGAGAGTTTTCACATCCAAATCGGAGAAAGGGTTTAGGAATCATAGCTCTTTAATGCATAGCCTCCTCTTTTTCAAGGGACCAAAAGTAATTGGACAAGGGACTCTAAGGGCTGCAATTGACTCTGAAGGCTTCTCCCTCGTTAACCTGTAATCAATAAAGTAGTTAAAAGGTCTGGGGTTGATTACAGGTGTGTGGTTTTGCATTTGGAAGCTGTTGCTGTGACCAGACAACATGCGGTCTAAGGAACTCTCAATTGAGGTGAAGCAGAACATCCTGAGGCTGAAAAAAAAGAAAAAATCCATCAGAGAGATAGCAGACATGCTTGGAGTAGCAAAATCAACAGTCAGGTACATTCTGAGAAAAAAGGAATTGACTGGTGAGCTTGGGAACTCAAAAAGGCCTGGGCGTCCACGGATGACAACAGTGGTGGATGATCGCCGCATACTTTCTTTGGTGAAGAAGAACCCATTCACAACATCAACTGAAGTCCAGAACACTTTCAGTGAAGTAGGTGTATCTGTCTCTAAGTCAACAGTAAAGAGAAGACTCCATGAAAGTAAATACAAAGGGTTCACATCTAGATGCAAACCACTCATCAATTCCAAAAATAGACAGGCCAGAGTTAAATTTGCTGAAAAACACCTCATGAAGCCAGCTCAGTTCTGGAAAAGTATTCTATGGACAGATGAGACAAAGATCAACCTGTACCAGAATGATGGGAAGAAAAAAGTTTGGAGAAGAAAGGGAACGGCACATGATCCAAGGCACACCACATCCTCTGTAAAACATGGTGGAGGCAACGTGATGGCATGGGCATGCATGACTTTCAATGGCACTGGGTCACTTGTGTTTATTGATGACATAACAGCAGACAAGAGTAGCCGGATGAATTCTGAAGTGTACCGGGATATACTTTCAGCCCAGATTCAGCCAAATGCCGCAAAGTTGATCGGACGGCGCTTCATAGTACAGATGGACGATGACCCCAAGCATACAGCCAAAGCTACCCAGGAGTTCATGAGTGCAAAAAAGTGGAACATTCTGCAATGGCCAAGTCAATCACCAGATCTTAACCCAATTGAGCATGCATTTCACTTGCTCAAATCCAGACTTAAGACGGAAAGACCCACAAACAAGCAAGACCTGAAGGCTGCAGCTGTAAAGGCCTGGCAAAGCATTAAGAAGGAGGAAACCCAGCGTTTGGTGATGTCCATGGGTTCCAGACTTAAGGCAGTGATTGCCTGCAAAGGATTCGCAACAAAATATTGAAAATAAAAATATTTTGTTTGGGTTTGGTTTATTTGTCCAATTACTTTTGACCTCCTAAAATGTGGAGTGTTTGTAAAGAAATGTGTACAATTCCTACAATTTCTATCAGATATTTTTGTTCAAACCTTCAAATCAAACGTTACAATCTGCACTTGAATTCTGTTGTAGAGGTTTCATTTCAAATCCAATGTGGTGGCATGCAGAGCCCAACTCGCGAAAATTGTGTCACTGTCCAAATATTTCTGGACCTAACTATATATATCTCTGTCTCTCTCTATCTCTTTGTCTGTCTGTCTCTTTCCCTGTCTGTCTCTGACTGTCTCTGTCTCTTTCTCCGTCTGTCTCAATCTCCTTCCTTGTCTGTCTATCTATCTCTTTCCCTGTCTGTCTATCTATTTCTTTCCCTGTCTGTCTATCTATCTCTGTCACTTTCCCGGTCTGTCTCTTTCCCTGTCTGTCTCTTTCCCTGTCTTTTCCTGTCTGTCTCTTTCCCTCTCTTTCCCTGTCTGTCTCTTTCCCTCTCTCTTTCCCTGTGTCTGTCTTTTTGTCTGTCTCTTTCCCTGTTTTTGTCTGTCTCTTACCCTGTCTGTCTCTTTCCCTTTCTTTCCCTGTCTGTCTGTTTCCCTGTGTCTGTCTCTGTCTCTTTGTCTGTGTCTGTCTCTTTCCCTGTCTGTGTCTGCCTCTTTCCCTGTCTGTGTCTGTCTCTTTCCCTGGCTGCATTGTGACACGCCAACATTCCATATAAGGGCGTGGCTGCGCATTCTTCTGAAGTTCTGGCTGCACTGTGGCTCCCAGCTCCATTCGCTTTAATGGAGGCAGGTTTTTTGGTGAATAACTGTAAAGCGCTGGGTTAAAATTTCCCCTCAAAACATAGCCTTTGACGCTCTCGGGGTCCAGACGTGTGAGTGTGCAAAATTTTGTGGCTGTAGCTGCGACGGTGCAGATGCCAATCCCGGACATACACACACACACACACATACATACACACACACACATTCAGCTTTATATATTAGATACACAATATCTATATATACACAATCTATCTATATATATATCTATATATATCTATATATATATATATATATATATATACACACACACTCTCTCTCTCTCTATATATATATATACACACAATATATATGGTATATATATATATATATATATATATATATATACTGTATATGTATACATAGCATAAAAAGTGCACAGCTACGACCTGTCCCCATCAGTTCCCTCGGGCACTGGACCAGCGAACCCCTATGAGTCACTCAATATGTCTTCGTATAGTGACTCATCTAGTAAACACCTCGGGTATTTAGTTTTGGACGGGGCTATCTGAGCTTTTTCAATGCACGTCATGAAAGAAGGCCAGGAATTCAATTGTAATGTGCCTAGAGCAGACGTACTTTACAGTTCTTTATGGAGTAGGTGACAATAGCTGTAAATATGCGCCATGTTTAGAAGAGAGGTAATAATATTCCTGGTAATAATTTGTACAACATGTTATATGTAACAGGGGAGTAGCTACAGGGGGTACAGAAGTTGCTGCCCAAAAGTACCACCTCCCAATTAAATTAAGTAGTTAAATATTCGGTGCCGGAGGCTCCAGATGATGAAAACTCCTTTGGATTTTCACTTTGTCCGGAGTTTAACCCTTTTGAACATATAATGTTTTAATATTTAAAGACGACTTGTCATCAAATAAAAAGTGGCCAGCTTTTCTGCTCATTGTATTTCCTATCCTCCCTTGAGAAATTTGTTTTTTATTTTTTTTAAAAGCGCCATACGGTCCCAGAGATATGGGCCTTTTTATTTAGGTGGGCGTGGCTCACAGGGTAATTATGGAGAGCAGCCTATAGACACGCCCTCCAAGAATCCTGTAAGTCCCGCCTCCCTTGATAAAGAACATAAACATTAGCACAAAATATAAAGGCCCATATCTCCAGAACCGTATGTTGGATTTTTACAAAATAAAAACTGGAATATTCAGGGGAACAGTGGGAATAAAATAATAACAAAAAAATACTACTTTTCACCTGGTGACAGGTCCTTTTATGTCTAATTTTGCTGTCAGTTAAAATGAACCTGTTTCGCCACATTTGAGATTATTTTAAGAAGTTCTAAATCCAAGGTTAAAGTTGTTTTGAGGGTAAAAAAGGGTCACGATATGAGCCCCCCAAAAATTGCAACCGAGTTAATGATGTTGTTGTGCGCCGTTCCCATTTACACTAAATGACTCAATGTTGAATAACTTATATTTTAACCAGTCTTTAAAGAGGTATTTTCCCATGTTTGACACTCGGTGAGTGAAATCTCAGCCTCTCCCACTCGACATGTTGCCCTCCGGGCTGAAATATCAGGCACGTTCAACCTCTTGTTGAATTGCTCACTTATTCAGGTAATGACATATATAGGATGGAGGGAGTGTGCAAAATATATATATATTTTTTTATTTTGTTTGGTTTTTTTTAAAGGTTGACTACCTTCTAGGGCTGTTTGACACTCTACCATAGGGTTCTTCTAAAGCTAGGAAAAGAAGTTAATTTGACTACATATTGAAGGTCTAAAACATACGGCACATGGTGGTAAAACTGTCATGCTAGGTATGGAGAAGTACCAGGCGTACAGCAACAGGGAAGGTAAGGGAGACCCTGTGTGTAGGGAAGGGAGGGATGGTGACCCCTGACCAAACCTTCCACTGACCCCTGGCTCCCCTGACCATGCTAGATAGGTTCCACACCTATGCGCCGAGCAGGATACCTCGCCCTGGCTGACCCTGATCTGGACCCTAGATAAGGAATGAATGGTAGGAGTGCTTAGTCAACCCCACCAAGCTCTAAAGAATACACAAGGAGCACAAACAGGGGGAGTGAACAAATAGCGTATCTCCAAGAAGAGTCAGGGAGAGAAACAGCAACAAATAACAATGTTTCTTCAGATGATTGCAAGCCGACTGCTTGCATCCAAGGCCTGTATAGGAATATAACTCTATCAATAGCAAAAAACCTGGGAAAATGCGAGTGTTTAAGGATACAAGGTGAAGTGATAAATAGCAGCTGAAAAGTGAGGATATCCACAGGATCCTAAAAGGAAAGGGATAAACCCCAAGCAGAGAAGACACATAGGATACCATTGACACCTCAATAGTCTAGGGAAGGGGGAGATGGTGGCCTCTCATGAAACTTCCACTGGCCCCTAGCTTTCCTGACCACCGTAGATAGTTCCACACCTATGCGCCGAGCAGAATACCTGGCCCTAGCTGACCTTGATCTGGACCCTAGGTAAGGAACGAATGGGATGAGCACTTACTCAACCCAACTAAGCTCTAAAGAAGACACAGGGAGCACAAACAGGGGGAGTGAACAAATAACTTATCTCCAAAAATACTCAGGGAGAAAAACAGCAACAAACAACAATGTTTCTTCAGATGATTGCAAGCCGACTGCTTGCATCCAAGGCCTGTATATGAATAGGACTCTATCACCAGCAAGCAACCTGGGAAAATTAGAGTATTTAAGGACACAAGGGGAAGTGATGATAATTAGCAGCTGAAAAGTGAGGATATCCACAGGGTCCTAAAAGGAAAGAGATAAACCCCAAGCAAAGAAGACACTACACCACAGTAGGAAGAATGGAATGTCATGGATCAGTTTGCACAGCCGAATGCTGCGACCTTCTACAGCCGGACACCACAGGACTGTCTGCCAACGGTGACATACCCGTGACAAAAACCCAATAGTCTATGGTGGGTTATCAACCAAACGCTCTTGTTGTGGTACCCTCCAAAAATGAGAATGATTTCCAAATATACGGACATATTTTGAAAAGTTCAATTTTACACTCTCATCTGGTACTTGAGTGTAAAAAATGCATTTGGTATTTATTCTCATTTTTGGCTGCTTTAGTCATGGTCTCTGACTCATTTAAGAAACCTCGAGATCGGAATGAACCCATGGGTCATACAGTGAAGGATTGGGCAACCAGCTTGTAGATTTTCCAGTTTTGGGAAGATTATCGAAGTTGACACTAAAAGGAAGCATCTGCCTCTTCTTCTGTACATACAACCCTAGAACATTTTGGAATTGGTCATGCGGTGTTGTGCGTTGCACTCCCTGGGTGTCATGGCGGTGTCAGACTCTGTTCACACTGCAGAGTCTGACATACAGCCTGGGTTCCCTGAGTTGCACAGCCTGTCATGGGCATCGCCTGGTTCTGGCTTCACTACTCCTCAGTACAGCAGGAGTTAATTCCCGCTGGCTTGTGATCTTCTGCCGGAAGCTCAGGCTGCTGATTACCATCCTCAGCCGCCTTCACCCTTTATAAGGTTCTGGATTCTGGGGTTGAGTGCCGGATATAGCTTCTGCTACCTCGGTTCCTGTGGTTATCCAGTTCTATGGTGATTACAAGTTGTGGTTCTGCGTGATGTGTGAGTCCCCCAGTTGCGCATTTATTTCCTACCCCTTTTGCGTTACTCCCCAGTTCACATACTGTCGCTCCTTTGTGTTTGTGTGCAGAGTGCACAAGTTTTTGTTCACCCTTGTCTGTGCCTACTAGTGGGGTTTTCGTTACTGGGCTTCCGGCCCATTCCCTGGGTGGGGGGGAGTAGTATCAGGGCTCAGACAGGAGACAGGGTCACACTGGGGGCTTGAACCTGGCTACCATAGAGCCTATCTTTGAGATAAGGGACAGTGCAGGGGCCTCAGTCTAAGAGCCCCTTTTCCATTGGTACATACCCCGTGACAGAATTAGGCCATTTGATACGGTTCTTCTTCAAAGGGAAATTAAGAATTAAGAGCCTACATAGGAACTTGGGTGGAGGACAATCGGCAAGTAGGAAAAAATGTTTAACCTACAGTACAGACCAAAAGTTTGGACACACCTTCTCATTCAAAGAGTTTTCTTTATTTTCAGGACTCTGAAAATTGTAGATTCACATTGAAGGCATCAAAACTATGAATTAAAACGTGGAATGAAATACTCAACAAAAAATTGTGAAACAACTGAAAATATGTCTTATATTCTAGGTTCTTCAAAGTAGCCACCTTTTGCTTTGATTACTGCTTTGCACACTCTTGCCATTCTCTTGATGAGCTTCAAGAGATAGTCACCAGAAATGGTTTTCCAACAGTCTTGAAGGAGTTCCCAGAGATGCTTAGCACTTGTTGGCCCTTTTGCCTTCACTCTGCGATCCAGCTCACCCCAAACCATCTTGATTGGGTTCAGGTCTGGTGACTGTGGAGGCCAGGTCATCTGGCGTAGCACCCCATCACTCTCCTTCTTAGTCAAATAGCCCTTACACAGCCTGGAGGTGTGTTTGGGGTCAATGTCCTGTTGAAAAATAAATGATGGTCCAGCTAAACGCAAACCGGATGGAATAGCATGCCGCTGCAAGATGCTGTGGTAGCCATGCTGGTTCTGTATAAGTTCAATTTTGAATAAATCCCCAACAGTGTCACCAGCAAAGCCCCCCCACACCATCACACCTCCTCCTCCATGCTTCACGGTGGGAACCAGCCAGAGTCCATCCGTTCACCTTTTCTACAAAGACACGGTGGTTGGATCCAAAGATCTCAAATTTGGACTCATCAGAGCAAAGCACAGATTTCCACTGGTCTAATGCCCATTCCTTGTGTTCTTTAGCCCAAACAAGTCTCTTCTGCTTGTTGCCTGTCCTTAGCAGTGGTTTCCTAGAAGCTATTTTACCATGAAGGCTGCTGCACAAAGTCTCCTCTTAACAGTTGTTCTAGAGATGAGAAGGTGTGTCCAAACTTTTGGTCTGTACTGTATATATTTTGCAGTCATTGCCTTCCGTATCGAGAGTGTGGTCCACATCAGACAGTATTAGCCATAACATCGTGTTCCCTCACAGTTGCTGTTGATATTTGTGTACTCGTTCAATTGTCCTGATGAAGGGTGAAGGACGACTGCCGCCTCCTCAAAGCTTTTCAATGGGAAATGTTACTCCACTAAAAAGTAATTTCAGATAACAGATGCTGCCGATACTTTCCCTTTCTTTGTTGACTCACTGAATACAAAAGAGTCATCCATCAACGTCGGTGTCAGTCAACACTGAGCAAGAAAACCACATTCTGTTATGCCAGACTTTTGAGAACTTCGGGGCAGCTCCTACAAGCCTAGCACTTACCTAAAATAACAAGATCACTTAACATGAAAAGAAAAATATTTGACATTACTTATTAATAGGGAGGGATGAAAATGTGAAATATTTCATAGTTTGAACATGACCAGGAAAAAAAATGTATCCATAAAGAGTGAAGTGACACAAGGACTTAAAAAGTTGCATTCACACTGTGTGTTATCCAGCGTTAAAGGACCACTGAGCGGTATCATGATGTTTAATAGTCTGCTTAGAGAGGTAGACCGCTCTTCACATCAACAGTGAGTGATCTGTAATAGATCATTTTGTGAGCATTGGTTGCTGTTTTTCATGACAAAAAAATCGTTTCACCCGACGAACAAGTGTTTTGCTCTTACATCCGGTGATAAGCAGCCTGTTTAGTCTGCAAGAAAATTGCAAAATGTTGCTCTCAGCAGCACAGGTTCTTCAACAAGTCAACATTCTGTCGAGAATGATGATCTTTTGAACAAAAAAACATTTCACCTGACGAACGAGCATTTTGCTTGTACATCCAGTGATCAGTAGCCTGCAAGATAATCGCAAAATGTTATTCTTGGCAGCACAGATCCATTTTATACAGGTCAACGCGCTGTCAAGAATGAATATCTTTTGAACAAAAAAACATTTCACCTGACGAACAAGCATTTGGGCTCATACATCCAGTGATCAGCAGCCTATTTAGCCTGCAAGCTAATCACAAGACATTGTTCTCGGGAGCACTGGTTCTCTTTACAGAGGTCAATGTGCTGTTGAGGATGATAATCTTTCGAACAAAATATCATTTCACCTGACGAGCGTTTTGCTCATATATCCAGTGATCAGCAGCCTGTGTATAATGCAAGATAATTGCAAAATGTTGTTCTCAGCAGCACAGGTCCTCTTTACACAGGTCAACAAGCTGTTCAGAATGTTATTTAGAACAAAAAATAATTTCACCTGACGAACGAGCATTTTACTCGTAGATCCGGTGATCAGCAGCCTATTTAGCTTGCAAACTAATCACAAAATATTGTTCTTGGCAGCACAGGTACTCTTTGAATAAGTCAACGTGCTGCCAACAATCATAATCTTTGGGAAAGCACGAAAGATCATTTCACCCTACGAACGAGTGTTTTGCTCTTATATCCGGTGATAAGCAGCCTGTTTAGTCTGTAAGATAATTGCAAAATGTTGTTCTCAGCAGCACAGGTTCTTCAACAAGTCAACATTCTGTTGAGAATGATGATCTTTTGAACAAAAAACATCTCACCTGACGAATGAGCGTTTTGCTCGTACATCCGGTGACCAGCAGCCTAATTAGCTTGCATGCTAATCACAAAATGTTGTTCTTGGCAGCACAGTTCCTCATTGAACAAGTCAACGTGCTACAGAAAATGCTAATCTTTTGGATAGCACAAAAAATAATTTCACTCAATGAACGAGTGTTTTTCTTGTACATCTGGTGATCAGCAGCCTATCTAGCCTGCAAAATAATGCAAAATGTTGTTTTCAGCAGCAAAGGTCCTCTTTACACAAGTAACGTGCTGTCAAGGATGATAATCTTTCGAAAAAAACATAATTTCACCTGACAAACGAGCATTTTGATTATATGGTGATCAGCAGCCTGTGTATAACGCAAGATAATTGCAAAATGTTGCACAAAACATTGTTCTCGGGAGCAATGGTTCTCTTTACACAGGTCAACGTGCTGTCAAGGATGACAATCTTTCGAACAAAATATCATTTCACCTGACGGACGAGCGTTTTGCTCATATATCCAGTGATCAGCAACATGTGTATAATGCAAGATAATTGCAAAATGTTGTTCTCAGCAGCACAGGTCCTCTTTACACAGATCAATGAGCTGTTGAGAATGATGATATTTTGAACAAAAAATAATTTCACCTGACGAACAAGCGTTTTTCTCATACATCCGGTGATCAGCAGCCTATATAGCCTGCAAGCTAATTACAAAATGTTGTTCTCGACAGCACAGGTCCTCTTTGAACAAGTCAACGTGCTGCTGAGAATGATAATCTTTTGAATAGCACAAAAAGCCTATGAAGCCAGCAAGATAATGCAAAATGTTGTTTTCAGTAGCAAAGGTCCTCTTTACACATGTCAATGTGCTGTCAAGGATGATAGTCTTTCAAACAAAATATAATTTCACCTGACGAACGAGCGTTTTACTCGTATATCTGGTGATAAAGCAGCCTGTTTAATCTGCAAGATAATTGCAAAATGTTGTTCTCAGCAGCACAGTTTGTTGAACAAGCCAACATTCTGTCGAGAGTGATGATCTTTTCAACAAAAAACATTTCACCTGACGAATGAGCATTTTGCTTCTAAAAATCCAGTGATCAGCAGCCTATTTAGCCTGAAAACTAATCACAGAACGTTGTTCTCAGCAGCACAGGTCCTCTTTGAACAAGTCAATGTGCTGCTCAGAATGAAAATCAAAAAAATCATTTCACCTGACGAACGAGCATTTTGCTTGTACATCCAGTGATCAGCAGCCTATTTAGCCTGCAAACTAACCACAAAACGTTGTTCTTGGCAGCACAGGTCCTCTTTACACAGGTCAATGTGTTGTCGAGAATGATGATCTTTTGAACAAAAAATCATTTCACCTGACGAACGAGTGCTTTGCTTGTACATCCGGTGATCGGCAGCAAGTCCAGACTGCAAGACAATCGTGAAACAAAAATTCTTCTGTAAATCCCTGCCTTTCATTTCCACTAAAATGGCTACCATTTTCCAAATTAACAGACAGAATGAAAGCAGTTTCTTGTCAGCAGCTCTATGCTTTGGTATTTTGGAGGGGATTCCATATCATGGGTAGAAAACGCTGCACTTCCCAATACCCGACTGAAGGAGATCTCTGAAATCTCATGAACATGCTACTCATTTTTTCCTTGCAAATTTGAACCATCAAAAGTCAATCCTTTCACCATTTTTGCAGCATTTTCACCCATTGAAATAAATAAGGGGAAAAAAAGAAGTAAAAATGCATAAAAAACATGCACATATTTTACACAGCTTTTTTTATACCATGATCCTTTGGTGCAAAAAATCTGCTACAAATACTCAATGTGTGCCCTTACCCTAAGTCCCACCCCCGAGATTCGTAAGAACACCCCCAGATCATGCGAGGTTTACATAATATCCATCCATGATCAGCCAGGGGCTGACACTTTGGACCGGTGGCAACAATGAGATTTCAGGAGAGACCCTTCTCTGATGCATATATTTTAACTAGCTGTAGTACCCGGCGTTGCCTGGGATAGTAACTGTCTGTCTGTCTCTTTCTCTGTCTGTCTCTTTCCCTGTCTGTCTCTCTATCTCTTTCCCTGTTTGTCTGTTTTTTCCCTCTCTGTCTCTTTTCCAGTCTGTCTCTTTTCCAGTCTGTCTCTTTTCCAGTCTGTCTCTTTGTCTGTGTCTCACTGTCTCTTTCCCTGTCTATCTCTGTCTGTCTCTTTCCCTGTCTGTCTCTTTCCCTGTCTGTCTCATTCCCTGTCTGCATCTTTGGCTGTGTCTCACTGTTTCTTTCCGTGTCTGTCTCTTTCACTGTCAATCTCTGTCTCTTTCCCTGTCTATCTCTTTCCCTGTCTATCTCTGTCTGTTTTTTTTCCCTATCTCTGTTTCTTTCCCTGTCTATCTCTTTCCCTGTCAATCTCTGTCTGTCTCTTTCCCTGTCTATCTCTTTCCCTGTGTAGCTCTGTCTGTCTCTTTCCCTATCTCTGTTTCTTTCCATGTCTGTCTCTTTCTCTGTCTATCTCTATCTGTCTCTTTCCCTGTCTATCTGTCTGCGTATTTCCCTATCTCTGTCTGTCTCTTTCCTTGTCTGTCTCTTTCCCTGTTTATATCTGTCTGTCTCTTTCCCTGTCTATCTCTGTGTGTCTCTTTCCCTGTCTGTCTCTTTCCCTGTCTGTCTCTTTCCCTATCTCTATCTTTCTCTATCCCTTTCTGTCTCTTTCCCTGTCTATGTCTGTCTGTCTCTTTCCCTGTCTGTCTCCCCCTCTGTCGATCTCTGTCTGTCTCTTTCCTTGACTGTCTCTTTCCCTGTCTGTCTCTTTGGTCATATTTGGCACCATCCATCTATTCGTTTTTCAACACATGGAT
This sequence comes from Anomaloglossus baeobatrachus, assembly GCF_048569485.1. Classification (NCBI taxonomy): domain Eukaryota; kingdom Metazoa; phylum Chordata; class Amphibia; order Anura; family Aromobatidae; genus Anomaloglossus; species Anomaloglossus baeobatrachus. The sequence continues at coordinate 36,775,610 of NC_134356.1, read as the reverse complement.
GTCTTCTTAATTGCATAGGGTCTGCTGAGCAAACCTATGCATCAGAACCGGGGACATGACCTACTACTGCTCCCTTTAAAACTAGGCCTCTGCAAAATGGGATTATTTAAAAAAAAAATAAATGCATAAATAAATAAATTAATTAAAAAAAAACATTCAAGGCCCCAATTTTTTCAGATTTTAAGTGTGAAGAATCCAGAACGCAATCATCCTCATATATTCATTTCGTTCTGCAGGGATTAATACTTCATTATTGTCTTTTGTCTCCTTTATGTCACATTAAGTCGAGGATGTAATAAATTTCGGTCAGAAAACAATCTCTCCATTATTCCTGTTAATACTTTAATTGCCGTTTAATATAAAATCCTGTGGAATGATGGGAGTAATGAAAGGATCTCTTGTAGTTCTGAAAACAACTTTGCGGATAATTTTTGTAATACGACTAATTACCGTTTAATTGTCTTAAGCGACTGAAGACGGAGTTTTATTCTTTATGTAACATCCACAGATTTTCTTCTGGTGTCATGTATGTATTGACTAAGAATACCAGTCATATATCGCACTAATTTATAACTTTTCGTCATCTTATACAAAACTGACAAATTAAAGAGGATCTGTCACTTGCCGTGACTGTCCTTTTTTTTATTTGTTGTAACCGCCGCTGTTCTCCTGAATCCAGCGATGTTTTTCTTTTGTTTCTGCGCCTCTCCGTTCCTGAGATATAGAAGATTATATAAATTTAATATTGTTATCCAAATGGGTGTGGTCCTTAACTTTCCTAGAACTCTTGTTATTGACCACACCCACTTGGTTATCAAGGGAAATTTTATATATACGAAAGAGGAGCCAATATCTCAGGAACGGAGAGGCGCAGGAACACAAGAAAAACAGCGCCGGATTCAGGAGAACAGCGGCACTTACACCAGGTGGAATAATTACATATACTGTAAATGTCTAGTAACAGGCCTAGTAACAGTACAGGCTGCAGCCCCCAGCCGTTTGCTTATCTTGGCTTAGTTTTTTGGCCTGGGCAGTTTACATTTTCTGCCATTAGTCTGTGAGTATTTGCTTAGCTTTAGCTTTTGGAGGTTTGTATTTCTCTTTTTTCTTGTTGGTTTATATATATATATATATATATATATATATATATATATGTATACATATATATATATATATATATATACTTTTCTTGGTTGTGTATGAAAATAAGAGGGAGACTATACAGCTTTTTATTTTTAAATATATAAATAAATTTAAATATTTAAATAAAATAATAATAAAATTTAAACATTTAAATAAATAATTTTAAAAACCAGCATGTGGTCCCCCCCAATTTTGATACCTAGCTATGATAAAGCCAATGGCTGGGGGCTGCTATTCTCAGGCTGGGGAGGCCCATGGTTATTGGACCCCCCCAGCCTAAAAATAGTAACCTGCAGCTGCCCAGAGTTGTCACATCCATTAGATGCAACAATCCCAGTACTTTACCCAGCTCATCCCGATTGCCCTGTTGCGGTGGCAGTTGGGGTAATATAAGGGGTTAATGACAGCTGCCACTTTCCTTTATATAAATCTAATCTTGCTAGCAAGTGGGTGTGGTCATCAACTATCCTAGGAGTCTTGCTGATGACCACACCCACTTGGCTATCAAGGCAAATTTTAAATGCACAAAAGAAGAGTCCATATATCAGGAACAGAGAGGCGCAGGAACACAAGAAAAACATCGCCGGATTCAGGAGAACAGCGGCATTTATACCAGGAGGAAACATTACATATACTGTAAATATCTAGTGACAGGTCCTACTTAACACTGTCCTTAAAAGTGTTTTTTGGGAAATTACATTGAAGGGTTAGTGACTACAGGACAAACACTTATTTGCTACAAATAGCCTCGCCCTAGCGATAGCAATGCATGCTAGAATTGATGGGTGGGGAAGTTTCACATTTCCATTCACACCCGCTACTGCTCTTATTGGTGCATAATTCAGAGGGTACTTGTCCTTTGTCCCTGACCCTATATAAACTGGTCACATGTACTAATAAAGGAGAATTATTTGAGTACACCAATCTAAGCAGTGAGTGCTGTATTGATTTCCCGAGCGCTCGTAAAACAAATCTTATTAATTTGGAGTTCAAGAGGAATAGAAGAAGTGTATTTCGCTCACATTATCTATAGCTACAGTATTAGACATTTATGGCATAATTATATACCAAAAAATGTCTAAAATTGGAATAAATCTTTAAAAAGGACCACTTGCTATAAATATGTAGTCTTTTTACCTGATGTAAATGCCCCTGTTCTCCTTAATTTGACATTGTTTTTCTTATGCTCCTTGAGATATACGGAAGCCCCTTTTTCCCTGCATGCAAATCTAATATTTTTTTCCAAGGGGATGTAGTCCTTCTCTGTAGGTGTCTTGATAACCACGCCCAGTTGGCTAACAATATTAGATTTATGTGCAGGAAAGAATGGGCCATATCTCAGGAACGGAGAGGCGCAGGAGCAAAAGTAAAAACAATGCCAGATTCAGGTGAACAGCAGCATTTACACCAGGTAAAAATAATTACATATTTCTGGAAAGGAATAGGTCTTTTTTAAAGCTGTCTCATGAAGACATTGAGTGCATTATTAATGAAAATGGACATCATAGATGGCTGTTCTCCTTTCAGAACACCTGTAGAGACGCTGATTTATACACCCCGCACTGCCCCAGTCATCAACAGGTGCTGCTGTCTCCTTACCCTCCTGGGTCCTGTACATGTCGCACAGGCTCCTTGAGAGTGCACCTAAGGCGCGCGCGTACACTGGCCCTCCTCTTAAAGGGTCGGCATGCTATTTTCAGGATATGCCTCTCAGCCTATGGCTGAGAGGCATAGTGTATTTAAGGCACCCTCCCATTAGGGAAGGTGCCTGCGCAATGCCTTTAGTTAGTTAGTTAGTAGGTATAATCGAATACCTCAAATATTCCACTTCGCGAATATTTTCCGAATACCTCGCCGCTATTCGACTATTCAATGCACAATGTAAGTCTATGGGAAGCCCGAATAGTACCGAATAGTTGTTATTCGGGTTTCCCATAGACTTGCATTGCGCATCGAATATTCGCGAATAGTTGAATAGCGGCGAGGTATTCGGAAAATATTCGCGAAACCGAATAATCGAAGTATTCGATCATCCCTATTAGTTAGTCAGTCAGTCTGCTTCCTAGCTAGTTGTCAGGTCTCGAGCTCCTGTCCTATTATCCCTGTGTCTGTCTCCGATATCTGCCTTCCATATCTGTCTATCCTTTCCATGCCCATCGTTCCTGTACATACCTGCCTGTCCAGCCTGCCCCAGTCACCCTGCCTGCCCTGTTTACACCTGAGTCCATCACCTGTACTGGGGGTCACCTGCCACAGTCCCGGTCACTGTCTTTCCTGGCAGTCGTACCTGGTGTCTGCCTCATGGTGGGTGCTTAGTTAAGCCCCTTCCACTAAAAGGGTAAGCCCAGGTCCACTAACCTCGCTCACTGCCTTTACACCAGCCTCGAGGGTTACAACGCCTAATATATAGTGTATACTAATTTGCTAATTTTGCAAAAATAATAGATTCTAGATTTCCTAAGCCCATAAACGACTTTTCAAAACATTGCACGTCTTTGCTGACAATCTCCAATGAATCTTTACACAATCTACTATATGCAATGTCTGAAAGTGCCCTCCCGTCACCATTTATAAATATAGCTGACAAAGGCCTCATTATATGTGACATGCGACCCCACAATGCTAATACTCCGGCTAATTAACGGACAGTGACACCATATAACACTCTTTGTGTTTGATTTTGCACGGTGGCACCAATACAATATACCCCCTGAGCATCAAGAGCTTACTCATAGGTCAAACTGTATCTAAAGCCTCGTCTGATGTCACCGGGTGAAATTCAGCTACTGGTAATCCAAAAAAAAAAAAGAAATCATCCAGCATAATGGGATAAAAAAAGAAGTCTGGTTCCATGAATCATGCTGGTAACTACATAGAGTACAATACGACCGTGCACCACTCAGACGTGGTTTATGGGTCCCGGTGGACATGAAATATATTCCTATTATTTCAAACTATCACATTTGGATTTTATTTTCTTTGACCCAAAGATCAAGTCGTCCAAGATGGATGTGACCATTTATTGGAAATTATTACGGTAATATTTCTTCTTAAATATATAATCTGACACGGATTTATAATGTCCAACCATGACAAAGTGCGCACTCGTAATTAGTAGACGTCCTGTAAGATTCTAAATCTAATAGAGCCTCGTACACACTAAACTGGTGGCCAATCCTACCCATTTGGACAGTTTCAGCCAACAGTCTAATAATGTCTATGGTGGCATCCTGATTGTCCACTTGACAGATCATGTCATGGTAGATAAGGATCCGGTACATGTGATTTCAGACTGCAGAACTTTTTGTTTTGGTCCTCCGGAGATAAGTTGCCACCTGAGGAGTCTAAACAATCTCTGATGTCGGAGAGACCATCCAGAGAACACACTGCCGGCAGCCAACAAAGACGCTCAACACAGTGAAATCCTAGTGCATTGCCTCCTGGGAAGTATGCAAATCAAAAAGGTCAGTGGCGCCTCTGTTAGGAGTTTCGACACGGAAAATAGCCAGATATCCCTCCCGGATGGACCTAACCAAGGAGTGGCTCTTTTTAGGAAACTACGATAACCACCATATTAAGGGGCCCTTTTAGTCAATATCCAACTCTTGACGAGTTTAAAGATATGACAAGGGAAATACCAAGGCCAGGTATCCATCCACCTGAGGAGTCTGACATTGGGTCTTTCATAGAGAAGCGCTTGGTCAACTGAGCTCCTTCTCCTTCGTTTCATGCATCTGGCCAGGCACACGAGAAGAAGGCACACATTCACGAGAAGAAGGCGCACATTCACGAGAAGAAGGCGCACATTCACGAGAAGAAGGTGCAGGAGAGCACTTTCACATTCTTCATTTTAGCAACGTTATGAGTAAGGTCCAAGAGTGGTTGAAAAGTCAAAGATTAGCCCATGTCCCATATAACTGCATCCTGTCCATGGAGTAGTCAGAACTAGGGGTGGAAAGGGTTAAATTGCCGCAATGCTGTGCAATAAAGATGAATGCTAGATATTCGATATGTGATTTTATAGGACGCGTTTCGCAGCAACCTCTTTCATCAGGATCCTCACATTTACATATGGTACGAATCGCCGGCGCGGCTGTACGCTCCCACGGCTCCTCCACTTACCCGCTTACTACCAAAGTGGAGGAACCGCGGGAGCTTACAGCCGCGCCGGTCATTCATAACATATGTAAATGTGATGATCCTGATGAAGGAGGTTGCTCTGAAACGCGTTGAATAAAGTCACATATCAAAGATCCAGCATTCATCTTTATTGGACAGCTGTGCTGCAATTTAACCCTTTCCACCCCTATTTGCGATCGCAAAGTATCCTTGATACTGGGAGCTGCAACAGCTGTGTTTCCAAGATTCTTTCTAGTGGTTGTGTCTGACACAACCCAGCCCCCAGGTGAGCAAAACCTTATTCTCAGATTCACGGTATCTCACAGATAAGACCCTATTCTTGCGCTTTTTGTTTTCTTATATCCATAGAGTAGTCAGGGAAGATAGTTGACGGCCAAACGATCATTCAGCGAATAGCTATCTAAAGTGTATTGGGAGCTGAAGTTTAGATCATCCTTGCCAACTTTCTCAGAACATCCAGAAAAAGGGGTGATAGCCAAGATATTGCTGAAACCTGCAGGATGGCAACATCTCACAAAGATTTCACGCTCATTCTAATAGGATGTTCCAGGAATCAGATACAGACCCAACATACTTGCATATATTTTGGTGGCAACAAACAAGCATGGAAGGAGCCTGCTTATGATGAAAAATGTTCACCATAGAGGTATCCACATCACCTCTTCTAAAAACTGGCAAGTATGTGCTAGGATGCCAGGATGAGCCTATGTAACGCCTGCCTGGATCCACAGACTCAGATGGGCTGTAATGGACAGGATAGAGGGAAGTCACTCACCAAGCAGAACCCCTAGAATCCTGAAACCCTTTAACCCCTATACAGGGATTTGGAATTACACAGGGCCCCGGAGATCACTACCTGTGGAAGGCTGCAGTCTGAGAGAGTAGTCGTAAGGCAGGGTCAAACTGGGAATTGCAGAACAGGGACAGAATTGGTAGGCAAGGACGTAATCAGAAACAAGCAGAGGTCAAAACCGGATCGGGCAGCGAGGTACAAAAACAGCAGGCAGGAGGGTAGTCAGGAAACAAGCGGTAATCAGCACACGAAATCACAGAACAGGACGAAACAGGAGCCAGAATTTTCAGAACTATCTTTGGCAGTGGTCAGCAGACAGGAGGGGCATTAAAAAGGGTGTGGTGTCTTCCCATAGGCTGTAGCTGAATGATGGTACTTCAGCAGGGAGACACCCGCCACCCACAGTCAGCCAGTGGCACTGCAGATCCCCAGGAAACCCAGACCAGTGGATGAGCAGAGCCTGCGCCCACCGGCGCCGCTGGCATCGACTCCTCTCCTATCACCAGCACTATCCACGGCAGGAACACGGCGTCGCCTGGAGATCGGAGTAGATGTCGATGGAGCAGACTCCGGTGGTGACGTAACAGCCTACAAGGGAGGTCTTCAAGAAGTGATATAAGGACCATAATAACCGTCATTCTCCTAATTATATCAGGGTCCCATTTCTGAGATCATCACGTGTTTGACAACCCTCTTTTTCTTAGGCCTTTTGACGAATACATTACTGGGAGGTTGGCTGCCGCAGCACCAGAAGTGACTTTGTGTCCCACCATGACATATAAAATCTGTTGTGAAATGCATCTTTGAGAAGACTGAAGGTATCTTCTAGGTTATCTCCATATTTGTCAGGATTTTTCCATCTCATTTAGTGCCAAAATGATGTAGCCAAAAAGTTCACTCTATATAGTAAAAAGAGTTAAATCAATTCAGGAATCTCAACTTTGGGGAACAATTGGCCCCTTAAAGACCATTTTCATAAATCCAACAAAAACAATTTGTGGTGTGTCTCAAGATTTATTTCTCATGTGTCTTTGGTGACATTGGATTTGAGGAAATAGGGAACACGTAAACATGGTACTTACTCATCTCCATATACTCTGGGGTTAGTCCCGTAAAGGGTTCTAGAGCGTGATCTCGGTCCCATTGTTGAGGTTCTCTCGAGCTGCTGAGGTTGTCCTCTCCAGGCTCTGTCCTGTCATCTTTTAGCTTCCGAAACAGTTTCTTAAGCTTTCTGCAAATAAAATAGTAAAGAATTAAACAAAAATCACTGGCTTTGTGCCCTATCCTGTCCTGACAAAATGGACAGAGTATTGCGGCTGATATGCCCAAATGTAACAATGCTTTATTGAAAGACAAAGTGAGCGCTTTACAAAATCCATAAAACAGCATAATGACTCATATCCTGATATCACGAAGAGGAATAACCACAGATCAAGATGATTTTATACATTCAAAGACTAGAGACAGAAATATATTCCTTCTGAAAAGAGCCATTCCATCTTAAAGGGGTTTTCCACGTTGCACCAATGGTATGGCTGCCCCTTACTCATATACCGTTTTTGCCTCTCCCCACAATGGGGTGGGGGGGCGGCAGCCAACTAGGAATATGATTTTAGAGAAGAGAAGATAGAGGGGTCAGGTAACCCTGTACAGAACTAGCCACTCAAGAGCCAAGAGGCGGTATAGTACAAAAGGAGAGAAGGTTTGATTTGACGTTGACTTTGCGGAAAAACTAAGCCACGAAAAACTCCTTGAGCAAGGAGTATTTAATGGATATATACGATAGTACAGGGGCTCCTTAGCTGACCCTAAGACTGGGGCTCCTGTGCTGTCCCTTATCCCGATAGTAGACTTAATGGTAGTCAGGGTCCAGCCTCCAATGTGGCCCTGTCTCGTGTACTGACTCTGATGACTATGTCTGCATCACCCAAGGAATAGACTGATATGGAGATCCCAAAAACCCACCAACAAGGAATGACACACAGGGGTAAAATAAAACTTCATACACACCAAAAACCTATACCACGAACAATCAAGAAAATACAGGTGAGAAATAATAAGGGAAAGGAGGTAGTTCAAACACACACAACTTGCACAAACTCCAGCAGACAGCATGGCAGGACACCACCACATCCTCTCTGCTCCTAGGCTAGCTCCTAAATAAAGAGAATAACCAGCAATCGCTCCAGGCAGCAGAGGGATTAAATACAGCCCGGAGTGCTCAACTGAACACAGCTGAGCAAGTCTGCTGCTGCAACAGGGAAGGAATTAACCCTTAAGTGACCAAAGGAAAAAAGCAACGTTTAAGTGTGCATGGTCTCAGATGATAAATGAGAAGACTAAAGGCCCTGTCACACACACAGATACATCTGTGGCAGATCTGTGGCAGATCTGTGGTTGCAGTGAAATTGTGGACAATCAGTGTCAGGTTTGTGGCTGTGTACAAATGGAACAATATGTCCATGATTTCACTGCAACCACAGATCTGCCAAAGATTTATCTGTGTGTGTGACAGGGCCTTAACCCTTAGCCTGTCCTTATGCACGTGACAAGTATTTGATCTGTGGCCAAAAAATTGTTGCAAATCGCAGACACTCTAATTGCCAAGGAAATACAAATGTAGCACTGTAAGGTCTCCTAGGGTGGTGTCCAACCTCTTTGAAGTTCTTTTGTAAGCTCTGTACAATTTATTCAGAGTTGTTGGACTTTTACGTCCTCTCACTATCCAAATTCACCATAACATGGCTGCTGCATTTCCTGCCTTGGCTGTTGTACTGGCTATTATAGGCTTTGTGGCACTATGTAATACAAAAGCTGTAATGCATTATTGAGAAGTGTGCCTGCTCGTGCCCGTAGTTATGTGAGACTGCTCTGAGTGATGCATTCTTCAGCATTGTGTGGCAGAAATTTTAGGCGATTTGCATAAATCCAATTTCAAATTGTTCAAATCCACTGGGTGTCACAAGGATAGCCAGGGATAGGGGCTCCTATACTGGCCCTCATGCTAGGAGACCCTAGGCTATCCCTAATCTCCAGATTACCCCAGATGATGGAGATGCCTGAGTCCCGTGCCTTACTATTCTCCTAACCAGAACTAATCTGTTGCATTCTCCTCCCCCCAGGGAAGGAAGGTGCAGGAGTGTGATGGCAACACAGATAAAAACAGACAGAGTAAAACCAAAACTCAGACACACTGCAAAGGAACAAACTTTAAGAAATGAAGGTGAAAAGCAAGAGAAGGAAGGCAGCAACAAAAGTACAACGAGGGTTAAAACCACAACCGCTCACATCAACAAAGTACTACAACAACCAGTATGTCTGGATCACATCACATCACCAGACCAGTATAGAGAAGCTATAGCTGGCATTAAAGAAAGAGTCCAGCCTGCATATATAGGAGGGGAGTAAATATGACTGGTTCTCCCACAGCATGTGATCAAACGAGACTAACAAGCAGCCCAGCAGTCTGCAAAATCCTGGCATTACCATTCCTATCTAGTATAAAACCCTTCAATATCACTGTGTTATTGTATAAAATTAGATTTTTGGGAATAAGTAATGTAATTCCATTAGTCTTCGAAAACATTTAAAAAGTCAAGAGTCAAGAGCTCACACAATATATCAATGTAATATACATATAATATGGTCATTGATTTACTAGTACATGGAAGAGAAGGGGTCCAGCGACCAAAATTGATGTATCTCTCCGTTCTTGCAATTTGGTGCTAATTCCCACCCCCCCTTTCCACAATCCTTGGGTCGATACACAACTCCTTTGTGTGTTAATATTTTTTTGCTTGGTTTATGAGGCATTTACCATTTGTGTCATGATTTACATGGGTAAGAATTGGGGTTATAATCCTATCCCTCAAATAGCCATCAAAAATGAAGAATTTAAGGGGTTTTCCAGTCACTTAAAAAATAGAAAACAAAACTACTAAAATGTTGTAAAATAATAAAACAAGTAATACCTTACTGATCTGCACTTCTCCCTTCCCAAGATTTTTTGGGATCTAACGGTCTGTGGTCTTCCTGTTTTGGTCTGGAAGGCAGGAAGTTCACAGACCAGCTCTGTACTTGCTGCTTGGTCTTGATGGACATGTGACCAGTGTAGCAAATCCCTGGCTGTATCATAGACCATGTTACTTACTGTTGTGGCCAGTGATTGGCTAAAGCAGCCACATGTTCTTTTGGAACAAGCAGTAAATACAGAGAGTAATAGGGATGAGTCGGGAATACAGTGTCGATGGATTGGTAAGATGAGTAGTGGAAGCATTTTATTATTTTGAACCATGCAGAGAGTATTTATTTAATATTTAAATCAATCTGTCAAGTGATTTTGTAGTACAATACTAATCTGATCTTTAAATAAGGCTTAAGGAGACCTTTCAGGATCAGTAAGTGTCGCGGGCGGGGAGGACGCCATCACTGCTGCGCTCTCCCTAACGCTCGGGTCCGGCGCTGCTGCGGCTGCTCGGTGGCTCAAGCGGTGGGCCGGATCCGGGGACTCAAGCAGCGCTCCTCGCCCGTGAGTAAAAGGGGTGGTTTGGGGGATTTAGTCCATGACGCCACCCATGGGTCGTGGTGAAGATAGGCACCACCGCTGCTGGTGACGGGGATCCCGGGAGCGATGGTAGGGAGCAGCTGGGATGTTGTTTTCCCCCTCCGTGGGTAGGGGTCGGTGGTCCCCGGGCCCGATGATGCGACGGGGAGGCAGGGTCGGTGAGGTGCAGGGTTGCAGGGACAGCGTGGCGCGGTGCCAGATGGCACGGGTGTACTCACTCAGCAAGAAAGGTACAAAGTCCTCGGTAAACCAAACGGCTGGATGGACGGGTCCCGCAGCCGGCTGCAGTGTCTCTCCCCGGACAGGTGATGGCAGCTGTCTTTCCCTGCACCTTGATGTTCTCTTTCTGACTACTATGGATTCCCAATGGTAGTCCGCTCCCCGGTGTATGGGTACTCTAGCCTTAGGCGGTAGCTGTATACCCTCACGGTGTGGGCGGTTGCCTTCAATCGGGACTTTTGCTGTTATGAAACCCCTGGGGTTCCAGTCACATTCGAATCTGACTATTGACGGCGGCTCCAAGCCTGGTCAGGGTCCGATGGCCCTGCCTGTGTGTGCTGGCTTCACTTCGCTCCCTGGTCGGTACCGGCGGGCCGTCACCCGACCCCGGTCCTACGGTTCCGCGTTGCTCCACCACTCCTGCAGACGGCCACCACCATCTGCCAACCTTGCTGTTAGTGCCTGGGCCACAAACCCAGTCACCCAAGTGTTCACTCCTCACTCCTCAAACTCCAAAACTGTTCTCTCACTTTTCCCGCCTCCAGGCCTGTGAACTCCTCGGTGGGTGGAGCAAACCGCTTAGCTCCGCCCCACCTGGTGTGGATATCAGTCACTGGAGGAAGGCAACAAGGGTTTTTGTTTGGCTTGTGTCCCTGTATAATGGGGGTGGGGGTGTTTGTGTGTTATCTGTGACGACCTGGCTAGGCCAGGGTGCCACATAAGTTTTAATGTTCTACCCAGGGGTGGGATTCAGCCGGTTCTGTCCGGTTCTGCGGCGACCCGTTTCCCTGTATTCATTTGTGTTAGTGTCTCTTTAAGACACTGACACAAATGAATCCCCGTACCTCCGCGCCTCCGCGCCGCACTTCCTGGTACAGTGGAGCCTGTCTGCTCCCTGAGCCGGCGGGCAGCAACGCACTGACGCAGCAGAGGTCACGGCAGTGAGAGGAGGTAGCTCCTCCTCCTGCCGCCTGTCAGCGTCAGCGTGCAGAGACGAGCCGCGGAGGAGGACGGAGGACAGAGGAGAAGCTGCAGGGGCTTGCAGCAGGTAAGCGCTCAGTGAGCCGAAGATGCAGGGAGAGAAGCCGCATAAGATGGCAGCTATATGTGGCTATATGGGGAGAGGCCACATAAGATGGGAGCGCTATATGGGGAGAGGGGCCACATAAGATGGGAGCTATATGGGGAGAGGCCACATAAGATGGGAGTCATATGTGGAGAGGGGCCACATAAGATGGGAGCTATATGGGGAGAGGCCACATAAGATGGGAGCGCTATATGGGGAGAGGGGTCACATAAGATGGGAGCTATATGGGGAGAGGCCACATAAGATGGGAGCTATATGGGGAGAGGGGCCACATAAGATGGGAGCTATATGGGGAGAGGGGCCACATAAGACGGGTGCCATATGAGGAGAGGGGCCACATAAGATGGGAGCTATATGGGGAGAGGGGCCACATAAGATGGGAGCTATATGGGGACAGGGGCCACATAAGATGGGAGTTATATGGGGAGAGGGGCCACATAAGATGGGAGCTATATGGGGAGAGGGGCCACATAAGATGGGAGCTATATGGGGAGAGGCCACATAAGATGGGAGCCATATGGGGAGAGGGGCCACATAAGATGGGAGCTATATGGGGAGAGGGGCCACATAAGATGGGAGCCATATGGGGAGAGGGGCCACATAAGATGGGAGCTATATGGGGAGAGGCCACATAAGATGGGAGCACTATATGGGGAGAGGGGCCACATAATATGGGAGCCATATGGGGAGAGGGGCCACATAAGATGGGAGCTATATGGGGAGAGGCCACATAAGATGGGAGCCATATCGGGAGAGGGGCCACATAAGGTGGGAGCGCTATATGGGGAGAGGGGCCACATAAGATGGGAACTATATGGGGAGAGAGGCCACATAAAGTGGGAGCGCTATATGGGGAGAGGGGCCACATAAGATGGTATATACGGGAAAAGGAGACATATGGGACAGGATCTGCAGGGGAAAAGGAGAACATGGGATGAGATCTGCAGGAGAAAGAGGCCATAATGGGATGGGATCTGCAGGGGGAAAGAGACCATAATGGGATGGGATCTGCAGGGGAAAGAGGCCACATGAGATCTGTATGGGGAAGGTCGTCCGTTCCAATTTTAGCAGGGCTCCTTTAGTAATAATTTTTAAAAACTGTAGAAAAACCGTTTAATACAATAAGAGTGACAGTGACTGGAACAACTGGTACTGGACAGGAGAGTGAAGGTAGAGGAGGGAGAGGAGATTTTATTTTAAATTACTTGTATTTTTTGGTTGAGGAAACTGCGTGAAAATGGGTGTGGCTAACAAAATGGGTGTGGTTACAGAATGGGTGTGGTTTTCAAATAGGCGGGGTTTAGAGAGAACCTGTTAAAAATTTGAATCCCACCCCTGGTTCTACCTTATCCTGTTATCTTTAGATAAGCTTTGTAGAATTCAGTGTCTCTGTACACACTAGTGTTGTGAATATGTTTTCCAGTTTGGGGCTCCCTCTTGTGGTCAGTGCTGGCGGTGCAGTTGATTTGTGGAATGAAAGTCACACACCTGTAGAGGACTGGCAATCAGGGTCAGACTGGGACTATATAACTGAGTAGTTTTCTCTTGTTACTTGCCAGTGCTCAATGGTCTCTTGTGTGTTAAGGACATTTTGTAACCAGTCCTGCTCACAGACAGAACTTCTCTCAGAGAAGGGGTCTTTGTACCTCTGTTGTTTGTTTTCCCCTTTCTTGTTTTTTTTCTGCTTAATACTAATGCTTGATTCCTATTTTGTCTGTGTGGAGTTCCTGGTGGAATTGGATCATTCCCTGCTGGGAGTGTCTGTATACTTAGCTCCATGATTCTGCAATGTATTGTGTTTGTCATGCTTTGTATTAATTCAGTCCCTCATATTAGTGTTTTTGGATCCCAGTAACATCAGAGTGCTGATACAGTGGGGGAGAGGTTGTGTGACCTCAGGATTTTTCCATATCAGAAGTGCTGGTATTTATTAGGGGTTTTTTTATGGTTGCAGACAGGCTCCTTCCTATCCTTTTCTATTAAGATAGTTTGGGCTTCACCTTTGCTGAATCTGTCTTTTCTGACTTTATATTGTGTTTTTCTATATCACCGTAGCCTTTACATGTACGGGGGCTATCTATCTTCGGGGACTGCTCCGAGGCAGATTAGCTTTCTTATATTTCTATCTGTGAGAATATTTAGTTCTCCGGCTATGTCGAGACGACTAGGTCATCGTAGGCTCGTCCCACGGCTACTTCTACCTGTGTGTCAGGATTAGGTCTGCAAACTGTTAAGGTTCCAGACACTCTGTTACTATTTGGTATTCTGCATTTTTTGATCCTCCTCGGTCCCTAATCATAACACACTAGTCAAGTATATGTAAAGGCAATTTTCATATTCATTTCTCCTCCTACCCACCTCCCAGTGCATTTACTATCACTGCTGAGAGGTGGGAGGGAGTATGGGTGAGGGCAGCAGTGCAAATGCAGTTTAGATTTACCAGCACTGAGAGATGTGAGGGGTGAGCAGCGCATATGCAGTTTGTATTTACATATGCTTGACTACATCACACTAAATTCTCTGGAGCTTACAACAAGATAACAGGATAAGGTAGAGCAATAAAACTTACTGATCCTAAAAGGTCTCCTTAAGCCCTATTTAAATATAACATTAGTATTGTACTAGAAAATCACCTGACAGATTCCCTTAAAGTTTTTTGACAACCCCATATTGTTTGACTCTTTGCTGTTAATTTTCTTTTTTATGATTTCCTTATACACATACACAAGTGAATCAGTCAAGCTTGTTCAGACACTTTTAAACAATGAATTTAAAAAAAATAAATTAATTAATTTTTAAGCCTTATTTTGGCTAGGCACTTTTGGTGCAAATGTAATGCACTGTTTTCCATTAGTCAAAATTTTCAAGTGGGAAATCACATTGGCTATGAGGATTGCCTTCATTAGATAAGATTGGGTTGGAAGGGTCTCAATAGCAAATGTGGTTTGATCCATATTTAGGAAAATTTTGCACTTGAAATTTTAATTCTTGAAATGGAAAAGGAATTTCTTCAAGGCAATCTATCAGCAGGTATTTGCCTCATTTTCCTAGACTAGGATAATAGGAGAGACTTACTGGGCTGCTTGCTGCAGTTCTGAGAAAATCACTGTTTTATAAGCAGGGGATTAAACCTGCTTCCAGGTAGTCATCCATATTCATCAGCTGTGTATAACACTGACCCCAACACTGATTGCCAATTTTCTGCCTATGCACGGTGTACACAGAAAGCAGCCAATTAAAGGGAGGGGTTATACAGAGCTCAGTATTCGGAGAACTGGTAGTTCTCTAGCAGAAAAAACAGGCATTTTAGCCAAACTGCAGCAAGCAGCCCAGGTAAGGCTGAGGCCACATGGGGATAAGTGTGAGTCCTCGCATGATACTCGGGTCACGCTTGCAGCTCAGAGGGAGCCGAGTGTCATGTGACTGTGGTCCGATTGTGCGATCAGACTACAGCTGCAGAGGTGAGGGCCGGCACTGCGGAGGGGAGGGCCGGCATTGCAGAGGGGAGGGCCAGCTCTGTGGAGGGAAGGGCCAGCGCTGCGGAGGGGAAGGCCAGGGCTGCGGAGGGGAGGGCTGGCGCTGTGGAGGGTAAGGCCGGCACTGTGGAGGGGAGAGCCAGCGCTGTGGAGGGGAGGGCCAGCACTGCGGAGGGGAAGGCCAGGGCTGCGGAGAGGAGAGCCGGTGCTGCGGAGGGGAGGGCAAGGACTGCGGAGGGGAAGGCCAGCGCTGCGGAGGGGAAGGCCAGGGCTGCGGAGGGGAGGGCCGGCGCTGTGGAGGGGAAGGCCAGGGCTGCGGAGGGGAGGGAGGGATTTATCTCCCGATCTCTCCATTTCCGGCTGATGTGAGAATCGCACTGTACTCGCATTACACCGCTGTAATGTGAGTGCAATGCGAAGTTTTTCTCGCCCCCATAGACTTGAATGGGTGTCAGTGAAACAGGAACGCACTCCACCCGCAGCATAGGGCTGAGAAAAAAATCGCTCATGGGAGCTGCCCCATAGAGTAATATTGGTCCGAGTGGAATGCGATTTTCTATCACATTCCACTCACTCGGTATTACTCACCGTGTGTGCTGACCCCAAGTGACACATCGCTGGAATCAGGGTCTCAGCCCCTACATCACATGCTGCTCTCAGATGCCATAGCAAAAATTTGGTGACAGATTCCCATTAAAGTGTCCAGTTACAGAAGACCTATTTCTCCATTTTGTGTCTTGTTATTTGTGCTTTTCGGACAATATCGGCATTGGTCTTACACATGGATAAAAGTTGCATGCAAGCTGGAATAGGAGACCAGGCTTTTCTTTCCGATACTGACGGTTTGTGCTATTGGGCAGCGTTCTGCTAATTTTTCCCTGGCACACGCAAACGTTCAGATGTTCTACAAAAGCTGCAGACTAATAACCATGACAGAAAACGTATTGTTTGCTGTTTACGCCATCCTGTTCTTTAATGGCCCGAGGAATGATTTTGAACAACATGTCCTGTGCTGTTCTGGTGCAGGGGATTTTATATTGATAAGTCAATTGACTTTTGTTCTTTATTGTTCCATAGTCACAGACGAAACACAGCGGAAATTTTTTTTATAAATCCTGATTAGTGATGCCCTATGTGTCATACTGGTGTGATAAATGGATCCGCAGAGGGTCAGATCTATTCATCTGCAGTGCCCCCGCAGGGGAGTTTAAGTATTACACAGTTCCTATTAAAATCAATGGGTAATCTGTAACACTCGCCGCTGTAGATGATAGAGTGGGCCAACTGGACCAGAGGCCTACCCTATTGTGTGGGAGGGGCTTGAAAAGGCACCCAACGCGAGTCAGACGTCAGGTGCTACTCCAAGGGCAGAGACCGGGACTGTGGCAGCTGACCCCCAGGACAAGGGCAGTTACAGCAGCAGAGAGGCAGTAGCAGGTAGCACGGCTGGGATGGACAAGCAGAGTCCCTGGTGTGGCATAAGCCACTGGGGCAGCTGAGGCTGGAGGCATGGCTGGGGCAGACAGGCACAGTCACTGGTATGGCGTAAGCCATTGGGGTAGCTGAGGCTGGAGGCACGGCTGGCGCGGACAGGCACAGTCTCTGGTGTGGCGTATGCCACTGGGGTAGCTGAGGCTGGAGGCATGGCTGGGATGGACAGACAGAGTCCCTGGTGTGGCGTAAGCCATTGGGGTAGCTGAGGCTGGAGGCACGGCTGCGGCGGACAGGCACAGTCTCTGGTGTGGAGTAAGCCATTTGGGTAGCTGAGGCTGGAGGCATGGCCGGGGCGAACAGGCACAGTCTCTGGTGTGGCATAAGCCACTGAGGTAGCTGAGGCTGGAGGCACGGCTGGGGCGGACAGGCACAGTCACTGGTGTGGCGCAAGTCACCGAGCTGAGGGAAGTAGTACACTGAAAGGCACTGCGGGCAAGGGGACCTGACAACTAGCTGGCTAGGGCACAGGGACTCTAGCTAACTAAACATGTTGATCAGGCAACATCCATAGTGGGAGAGTGCCTTATGTACCTGTAGCGCCCCTGAGACTGGTCGCTACAGGGTATATCATTATATCCTTCCCTGGCAGGTCAAGATGCTAATCTAGTAAGTTCTACACACACCTCACACCACCATACAGCAGGAAGAAGCAGTCACTGGGAAAGGGTTAATAATGTTTCTACAGACTTAGGAAGTGACTCAGCCAGTTCTTAGCCAGCACAGGTTGCCATAGCAACTTGGGAAAGAGGTGGGGGCATAAGCAGTTAGGGGTAGAAAATAGATAGTTTCACTTTAGCCAGGCAGAACAGCTTGGACACGAGACAGAGCAGACGTGTGCAGCTCCCTAAAGGGAAGCTATCAGGCCTTCAGGGAGGCAGAGCAGAGCTGTCTGGATGTAACATCAAGCAGACAGCACCACTAAGCTTGGGGCCAGTAACATCTAGAAAGACGGTACCCGGTACCTGTAATCGTGGACCAGAAGAGAGTAGTCGCCAGAAAATGGGACTGAGCACAAGAGAGGTACAGAGCCCTAATCACAGTGGCCACGGTGCGGCAGCAGAGAGGGAGCCTGGGGAAAGGGATAGGAGTCCGACCCACGAGGGGCCCAGGCTGCCAGACGTTCGGGCCAGGACCGGGGGAGAGTACAGAGTTGTGCATGGAGGAGACAGGTCACAGATTATCAAACCTGATCCATCCTCTGACCTGCCCGAGAAGCGACCGGAGTCTCTGATGGCGAGGACCAGCACCCGGGCCGCGATACCACCTGAGCCAGTGAATAAAGTGACTGGAACCCACACCTGGTGACTCTAGAGTAACTGCCGCCACCCTGCGCTCCGGCGCTCCCGTGGACTGCCGCCCCCGTTCTCACCAACCTCCCGGAGTACCCCACTCCGCCCGTGGGGAGCGATACCATGCCAGCTGCACATAACACCTGCCCCAGAGAGAGACTGTGCAGCAATGGCTAGTTCCTGGCCGCATACCGCGGGTGGCGCTGCGAAGCATCCCCATTCCCCATCCAGTACTGCCCCTGGGAGAGGACTAGTTGCAGGAAGGGTCGGCGTCGGAGGAAGCTGAGACCCCAGTCACCGCTGCAACCGGTGACACGCTTCCCAGGGGCCCGTCACCCTCCTTCCATCCCCATCTGTATTGGACACTTGTCCGTTTGCTGTTCTTATTTAAAATGTAGCCGACGGGGTCACGAAACCGGGTCAGGCCAGTCACAGCTACCCCAAGGAACCACTGGCCCGGTGACGAGTACCCTAAGGCCCAGTGGACGCTTCATACCCAGTGTCTCTCAGTGATAGGTTGAGAGGCTATGTGAATATGTATGAGGCTAATAAGCGGCCCTGGAAGAAGAATGAGTGACCCGGAAGCAGTTACCGCCACGCCGGACACTCGGTACGTATAGTGCGCTTGCTTTATTTTTATTTTTCCTTTATTTTTCTATTTCCCAAGTTGCCAGATTATTAGAGTTTAATAACTTGGGAACAGTGATACTAACTATATGGGCTAAAATGAAGCATTTTTAAAGGAGATAGAAGGAGACATCAATATTTTTCCCATTTTTATCTTATTTTATTTTCATTTAGGACCTTAATATTTATGAGTTTAATTGCTTATGTTCTATACTACTATACTTTTATAGTACAGTTACTATGCCTATCAGTATCATGCCAATTAGCCTAATAAGGGAGCTATGAAAGCAATTCTTTAGGGCTTAAATTGAAAACAATTATGACTTTCGAAATACGGCAACAATTGACAAAAACATGTAAAAAAAAATTGTGATAGTAAAAAAAAAGACATAATAAACTTGTAAAATAATATTTATTATATTCTGCACAATCTCAAGATACTAATATACAAATAAATTAATAATATGATTATTTACATTTTAAAAAAAAATAAGATTTTTTTTTTTTTTTTATTAATTTTTTTTAAGGTTATTTTAGTGTAATAAACCTCAATTTGTGAATGGAGAAGTCAGAGGAGCTTTGTGCTGTAGTAGCATTCTTCTGTAAATGCTGTAATTAAAGAACAGGAAAAAGTATGTTCCTTTCCCATGTCCTGACCTGCCGTGAAATTTCTGCCTCTTCTGAGCAATTACAGCTTGATATGACTTGAAAAATATGTTAATTTTGGTTGAGTCTGGACCTCTGGGTGTAAATTTTATTAAAAAAAATAATTAAATGTCATGAAAGATTAAAAAAAGGAAGAAATGACATATACTGCAGGCTAAAAAAAAATCTAATTTAGGAATTATGATTGTAGATTTTATTGCATGATCATTGTTTTAATTTGCTGCTCCACCCATCACAGAGAAGTTTCCAATACTGTGCTTTTGGGTGCATCTGCAGATGTGACTGTCCACCCTTTTTGGTAAGAAGTTCTGACAATACAAGTTCAGTACATTATCCTGATATTCTACAGAAAAAAAAAAGAGAATGACTGAGCCTCAGCGATGAGCAGTGATGTCATTCAGGTTAGTTGGGGTCACAGCTGGAGGTTCCCATGGCCCTCCCCCTGTGACCTCAGGTGACCTCATTAAAGAGGAACAACCACCAGGATTTTCATATATAAATTAAAGCTAGTGCTATACTGCCGCTATCATGCGGATTCTAAACATCTTTTTAGTTGTGAGATCGGATGTATACTTTCTGAAATATAGGCAAGTAAAGTTTGTGAAATGCACTGTTACTTGATTGATAGGTGCTGCCAAATATCTAATAGGTGGGTCGGGTATCGCAAGTTATTCCTTGCCCTGTCTGCCTGCCTGTTCTTCCTCCCCCTGTCCTTCCTTCCTCCCTCCTCCCCCTGTCTGCCTGCCTGTCATTCCTCCCCCTGTCCTTCCTTCCTCCCTCTTTCCTCCCCCTATAACAACAGAGACAGGGGAGGAAGGACAGGCAGACGGACAGGGGGTGGAGGGAGGGAGAAAGAACAGGGGGAGGAAGGACAGGCAGGCAGACAGGGGTGGGAATAACTACCAAAACTCGACCCTCCTATTAGATATTCTGTAGCTGCTATCAAATAAATAACAGTGAATTTCACAAACTTTACGTGCCTGTATTTCAGAAAGTATACATCCGATCTCACAACTAAAGGTACAGTTAGGTCCAGAAATCTTTGGACAGTGACACAATTTTCGCGAGTTGGGCTCTGCATGCCACCACATTGGATTTGAAATGAAATCTCTACAACAGAATTCAAGTGCAGATTGTAACGTTTAATTTGAAGGTTTGAACAAAAATATCTGATAGAAATTGTAGGAATTGTCACATTTCTTTACAAACACTCCACATTTTAGGAGGTCAAAAGTAATTGGACAAATAAACCAAACCCAAACAAAATATTTTTATTTTCAATATTTTGTTGCGAATCCTTTGGAGGCAATCACTGCCTTAAGTCTGGAACCCATGGACATCACCAAACGCTGGGTTTCCTCCTTCTTAATGCTTTGCCAGGCCTTTACAGCCGCAGCCTTCAGGTCTTGCTTGTTTGTGGGTCTTTCCGTCTTAAGTCTGGATTTGAGCAAGTGAAATGCATGCTCAATTGGGTTAAGATCTGGTGATTGACTTGGCCATTGCAGAATGTTCCACTTTTTTGCACTCATGAACTCCTGGGTAGCTTTGGCTGTATGCTTGGGGTCATTGTCCATCTGTACTATGAAGCGCCGTCCGATCAACTTTGCGGCATTTGGCTGAATCTGGGCTGAAAGTATATCCCGGTACACTTCAGAATTCATCCGGCTACTCTTGTCTGCTGTTCTGTCATCAATAAACACAAGTGACCCAGTGCCATTGAAAGCCATGCATGCCCATGCCATCACGTTGCCTCCACCATGTTTTACAGAGGATGTGGTGTGCCTTGGATCATGTGCCGTTCCCTTTCTTCTCCAAACTTTTTTCTTCCCATCATTCTGGTACAGGTTGATCTTTGTCTCATCTGTCCATAGAATACTTTTCCAGAACTGAGCTGGCTTCATGAGGTGTTTTTCAGCAAATTTAACTCTGGCCTGTCTATTTTTGGAATTGATGAATGGTTTGCATCTAGATGTGAACCCTTTGTATTTACTTTCATGGAGTCTTCTCTTTACTGTTGACTTAGAGACAGATACACCTACTTCACTGAGAGTGTTCTGGACTTCAGTTGATGTTGTGAATGGGTTCTTCTTCACCAAAGAAAGTATGCGGCGATCATCCACCACTGTTGTCATCCGTGGACGCCCAGGCCTTTTTGAGTTCCCAAGCTCACCAGTCAATTCCTTTTTTCTCAGAATGTACCCGACTGTTGATTTTGCTACTCCAAGCATGTCTGCTATCTCTCTGATGGATTTTTTCTTTTTTTTCAGCCTCAGGATGTTCTGCTTCACCTCAATTGAGAGTTCCTTAGACCGCATGTTGTCTGGTCACAGCAACAACTTCCAAATGCAAAACCACACACCTGTAATCAACCCCAGACCTTTTAACTACTTCATTGTTTACAGGTTAACGAGGGAGACGCCTTCAGAGTTAATTGCAGCCCTTAGAGTCCCTTGTCCAATTACTTTTGGTCCCTTGAAAAAGAGGTGGCTCTGCATTACAGAGCTATGATTCCTAAACCCTTTCTCCGATTTGGATGTGAAAACTCTCAAATTGCAGCTGGGAGTGTGCACTTTCAGCCCATATTATATATATATAATTGTATTTCTGAACATGTTTTTATAAACAGCTAAAATAACAAAACTTGTGTCACTGTCCAAATATTTCTGGACCTAACTGTATGTATCGAATCAGCATGATAGAACCAGTATAGCACTGGCTTTAGTTTATATATGAAAATCCTGGTGGTTGGGCCTCTTTAAACTCAGTGACCTCACCTCAAGTGAGATCACTGAGTTCACAGACCTGCTTCTCCTATCAGTTTTTTTTTTCCCAAAAGATGCAGATTTGGTGCTATAATTTATACACTATATTCCTGCACCAAATCTGTCCCTTATGGCCAAAACAATGCATTAAAACACAATGTGGTTTTGAACTGATAGGGGTGCAGATTTGGTGCAGGAATATGCTGTATAAATTTCAGCACCAAATCTGCATCTGTTGGCCAAAAAAAATGCACAAAAATGGTTTTCAGTGCAGTTTTCTTCCACGAGGTGCAAATTTGGTGCTGCTGGTGGGCATGGGAGCAGTGCATATGCATGAAGTATAATGAGCAGCCTCGGAAGTAGTGTCATAGCTATGCGTGAGAATGTAAGTATAATGTGCTTGCTTTTCCCTTTCTTTATTTTTCCTTTTTTTTTAATTACCCGAGTGTCCAGATTCCGGATAGTTATCCAGAGTTCCTTGAGAACTCCGAGCCCGGGGTTGGTAAATGGGTTCTTTTGAACCTGTGCTGATCCGGACTTTTACAGTCTGGGTCTGCCCATCACTAGTTATAAACATCTCCTGGCTGAGTACCATAAAATCAAGTTTTTTTCTCAAAGCTACTTCTCTCAGGATATGCCGAGCCAGGAAGAATGGAAAATAAGTACATGCTTACATGCCTGTTCATATGGAGGTTCCAGAGAACAATGCCAGAATGACAGTAATGACTGACACTGTTCGGTTTCTTTGACATTTCTATTTTGGTATTCCCATAAAATCACAATTTTCTCTTATTCTTTCTTATAAACCTGTGTTGTTTCGCTCCTCCGATATTCCTCCTAAAAATTTACAACTAAATTGACAACTGGGTGTTACCCATTAATAGGGGGAGGTCCTTACACACTCTGACACTGTCCAATCAGTGCTGATGGTGGCTCACTGTGTAGGTACTCGCCCCATTCACAAGGAGTAAAACTAATAGTTGTCAATTTATAGAAATGACAGAAGGCAGAGTAAAAAACGATGTTCTTGTATTGTTATTTTAGCAAATACCCCCAAATAAAAATGTAGTATAGTTCTCCTGATTAGCTATGTCACTTACCTCATGTACAGGGCATTACAGCTTAGGTATCCATGGTCACTATATGACTTGACGCAACCTAAGCTGCAATGCCCTGCACATGAAGTGAGTGACATAGCTAAATTACTATTACAAACATGTTAGGAGAGCTGACAGGACCCCTTTAACACTAGAAGTCCCAGGAATTTCGAGCTCCATAGAGTTTCAATGGTAGAAATGTTAAATGACCCCCTCTCTGGGACTTCTAATGTTAAGAAACAAATCCTTGTGAACAATAATAAAAAACAGCTTAAAGGGTTATTTCCATCTCCGAGAACCTATCCAATATAGTAGTAACTAATAATTCTAACAAATACCTCCAATTAGAAATGTAGTATAGTTCTCCTGATTAGCTATGTCACTTACCTCATGTGAAGGGCATTACAGTAGCTTAGGTATCCATGGTCACTATATGATTGGACGTATCCATGGATACCTAAGCTGCAATGCCCTGCACATGAGGTAAGAGACATAGCTAATCAGGAGAACTATACTATATTTCTAAATGGAGGTATTTGATCAAATTATTATTATTATTATTAGACTTACTACATATATATGTATAGGGTCTTAGAGATGGGAATAATGCTTTATATTAATGGGAGGAGGTTTATATGTGGTTTTCATATGTAAGGATTCCTGTAAGCTCTCCTGACATCTCTGCATTAGTAACTGAGCTATGTCACTGACCTCATGTGCAGGGCATTGAAGCTTAGGTATCCATGGTCACTATATGACTGGATATAACCATAAATACCTAAGCTGTAATGCCCTGCACATGAGGTAAGAGACATAGCTAGTCAGGAGAACTATACTACATTTCTAATTGGAGGTATTTACTAATATTATTATCATTACACCTACTATATATTGGGATAGGACCTTGCAGATGGAAATATCCCTTTAAGCCATTTTTATTATTGTCCAAAAGGATTTGTTTTTAAAAGGAGTCCTGTCAGCTCTTCTGACATGTTTGCATTAGTAATATAGCTATATCACTTACCTCATGTGCAGGGCATTGCAGCTTAGCTTAGGTGTCAATGGGTACATCCAGTCATATAGTGACCATGGCTACCTGACTTCCCTTGATTGTTATGTCTATTACCTCATGTGCAGGGCATTGCAGCTTAGGTATCCATGCTCACTATATGACTGGATGTAACCATGGATGCCCATGCCCTGCACATGAGGTAAATACATAACTAATCAGGAGAACTATACTACATTTCTAATTGGAGGTATTTGCTAAAATTATTATTATTACGTCTACTACATATTGGGATAGGATCTTGGAGATGGGAATAGCCCTTTAAGCCCACCATAACCAATAGATATCTGTCGTTTGGCCGATCGTTCTGCCGACATCTACCTCGTTGGCTCTTTCATATACCGGCTAGTTTTGTTTTATTACATTTGTAATTGGAGGTATTTGCTAAAATTATTACACCTACTACATATTGGGACAGGATCATGGAGTTGGTCCCCTTTAACTTGAAGCTTGTGTTCTCCATTTATAGCATTGGTCTTCTTATGGGGCCCCCTAGACTCAAGGGCCTGGGTGCAACTGCAAGCCAACACCCACTATTGTTACACCCCTACCTCCAAAATCCTCTAAACAGTGTTGTCTTCTGCTAGAACTTTGGAGTCCGTTATTGTGCCAAAACTGAGCCCACCGGGGGATCTTCTAGTTGGCCAATTCGACCTTGGAAGACGACTTTCTACAGGAAATTCCTCCAAATGAAGAATATTTTAGTTAATATCGACCTCATGTTGTAAGATTTTCAGTGTTACTGAGATCAAAGGCCTGTAATTTAGACTACTACAGGGCACCCTCAACATAAGCCTTCCTTACCCAACTCCTCCGGTATCTAAAATTCTTGACTGCCAACAGGAAAGACGGAGCATCTGGAAGCAAATCAGCCTCTCCCCTACGTGAGACATATTGATCAAAGCTCCAGTATTTGGGAATATAAGTTGTTCTGGAGGCTTTAACACTTATTCCGCTCATTTTCTCTGTATTATCCCCGTGACGTTAAAATTCCCGAACGGAGACGAAATTCTGATGTTCAAACTCAACAAACAGCAGGAGGAGAACATCAAAGCGCCTAATGCCGAAACCGAGAACCTAAAGTTTGCAACCTCGAATAGAAATGTTACTGTATGAACCTCGCGATAAATATAATGAGATAATTACACAAGACCGCCAGCTGACTCCGGTTTGTGTTCCTTTAAGAAATCTGGTGCTTATTTGACGCTAGTAAAAGCTATAGAATTCTAAAGAAATATGGAAATTGTAGGTTTCAGCGTTCATCGTACATCAATTAACTCTCGTATAAGGCTGTTAGTACTTAATGTTTACCAGCATGTTTATGTGGAAGGGCCTTGTAAGATTTTATTTAGAAATGGAGTGGAGTAAGATAATACTTTCTCTGAAAAACTATGGAAATTTTTTGAAATTTTTAATTTTTCCAAGGTATATTTTTGGCATGCTTTCTAACAAAATGGCAGGAAGCCCCCAGAAAAACGTGAAACCTCTTGGGTTCCCGAAAGCTGAAAAGTCCTAACAATATGTCCAGAAGGTTTCCATAAAAACGTGAAACCGTTTGGATTCCCGGAAGCTGAAAAATCCTAATAAAATGTCCAGAAGGCTCCCAGAAAAACGTGAAACCTTTTGGATTCCCGGAAGCTGAAAAATCCTAACAAAATGTCCAGAAGGCTCCCAAAAAAACGTGAAACCTTTTGGATTCCCGGAAGATGAAAAATCCCAACAAAATGTCCAGAAGGCTCCCGGAAAAAAATGTGAAACCTCCTGGATTCCCGGAAGCTGAAAAATCCTAACAAAATGTCCAGAAGGCTCCCGGGAAAGACGTGAAACCTCTTGGATTCCTGAAAACTGAAAATTCCTAACAAATTGTCTGGAAGGCTCTTGGAAAAACTTGAAACCTCTTGGATTTCCGAATGCTGAAAAGTCCTAACAAATTGCTTGGAAGGCTCCTAGAAAAACGTGAAACCTCTTGGATTTCAAGAAAGCTGAAAAGTCCAAACAATATGTTCGGAAGACTCTTGGAAAAACGTGAAACCTCTTGGGTTCCCAAAAGCTGAAAAGGCCTAACAATATCTCTGGAAGGCTCCCAGAAACACGTGAAACCTCTTTGATTCCCAGAAGCTGAAAAATCCTACCAAAATGTCCAGAAGGTTCCTGGAAAATAAAATGTTAAACCTCTTGGATTCCCAGAAGCTGAAAAATCCTAACAAAATGTCTGGAAGGGTCTCAGAAAAAAACGTGAAACCTCTTGAGTTCCCGAAAGCTGAAAAGTCCTAACAATATCTCCGGAAGGCTGCCAGAAAAATGTGAAACCTCTTGGATTCCCGGAAGCTGAAAAATCCTACCAAAATGTCCAGAAAGTTCCTGGAAAAAAAATTGTGAAACCTCTTGGATTCCGAGAAGCTGAAAAATCCTAACAAAATGTCCAGAAGGCTCCCAGAAAAAAATGTGAAACTTCCTGGATTCCCGGAAGCTGAAAAATCCTAACAAAATGTCCAGAAGGCTCCTGGAAAAAAAATTGTGAAACCTCTTGGATTCCGAGAAGCTGAAAAATCCTAACAAAATGTCCAGAAGGCTCCCAGAAAAAAACGTGAAACTTCCTGGATTCTCAAAAACTGAAAAGTCCTAACAAATTGTCTGGAAGGCTCTTGCAAAAACTGGAAACCTCTTGGATTTCCAAAAGCTGAAAAGTCCTAACAATATGTTCGGAAGGCTCCTAGAAAAACGTGAACCCTCTTGGATTCCCAAAAGCTGAAAAGTCCTAACAAATTGTCTGTAAGGCTCCTAGAAAAACATGAATCCTCTTGGATTTCCGAAAGCTGAAAAGTCCAAACAATATGTTTGGAAGACTCTTGGAAAAACGTGAAACCTCTTGGGTTCCCAAAAGCTGAAAAGTCCTAACAATATCTCCGGAAGGCTCCCAGAAACATGTGAAACCTCTTGGATTCCCAGAAGCTGAAAAATCCTACTAAAATGTCTAGAAGGTTCCTGGAAAATAAAATGTTAAACCTCTTGGATTCCCAGAAGCTGAAAAATCCTAACAAAATGTCTGGAAGGGTCTCAGAAAAAAACGTGAAACCTCTTGGATTCCCGAAGGCTGAAAAGTCCTAACAAAATGTCCACAAGGCTACTGGAAACTCTTGGACTCCCAGAAGCTGAAAAACCCCTTTGGTCTTGATGAAACTGTCCAAGACCTTCTAGAAATCATCAATTTCAAACGTTTTCTTGTGCCCTCGTCTATTGGTCAGGTCTGTGACCGCAGAACAGGAAAGCTAGAAATCTCCTTACTTCTTGGCATTCCCGGTCTTCTTTTGATTAGCCGAGCTGGTGAACACCATGTTACGCTCACTCGTGTCATCTATGAGAAAGTTGACAACTGAAACCTCAGCTGGTGACTTTTCTCAGGAAGAAAATTGTGATTGTCAGTCCCAAATCGGACATGTGTGAGCGACATCTCTGCCGACATCAGTCGGCCAATGCCACCATACACATTGGACCATTGGCCTAATCCGTCTATATTGGCAGGTTCAGCCGACATCAGTCTAATGTGTATGGGGACCTTATGGACTAAGAAAATGGAAACCTTCAGTCTTAAAAGAACTTTAGGAGGCGACCGTGGCATTTTCCCCTCATTCTGCTGATTTAGTGTCCCTTTAACAAACCATAGATGGAACAATGAACATCATATGGATGAGAGTATAAATACTTGTTAAGATGATGTATCGCTATCCATGACCTGAGGTTGAAACCTTCAAATCCTTCAGGCTTTTCTTTCTACTTATCAAAGCTTACAGCCCAATGACTACAATTTTAGGAATGCTTTGTATTGTCCGTTGCTCGTGTCCAGATTTCATTACTTATTTAAGTCCAACCTTTGGGTCACTAATCACTATCTCGGAAGTGATCTTCATGGCTTAATTGCTCATCTACACAGATAATGTATACAATGTGACTCAAGAATTGATATGGTGCCAATGTTAGAGCTACCTCATGCTTTCCAGTGCAGGTTTTGTGTATGTGCGAATGCACTGGTGTGCGACCCTTGGTTTTCCACGAGGTCGGAAACTACAACACCCAATTGTAAATGCTGGAAGCTGAAATTTCCCAACCACTGAAGAGTCAAAGGTTTCAATCCAATGGAGTGATGTCACTAGTGTCTACCAATTTCATAGGCTGCACTCTTAGTGATGTCACTAGTGTCTACCAATTTCATAGGCTGCACTCTTAGTGATGTCACTAGTGTCTACCAATTTCATAGGCTGCACTCTTAGTGATGTCACTAGTTTCTACCAATTTCATAGGCTGCACTCTTAGTGATGTCACTAGTTCTACCAATTTCATAGGCTGCACTCTTAGTGATGTCACTAGTTTCTACCAATTTCATAGCCTGCACTCTTAGTGATGTCACTAGTTTCTACCAATTTCATGGGCTGCAATCTTAGTGATGTCACTAGTTTCTACCAATTTCATGGGCTGCAATCTTAGTGATGTCACTAGTTTCTTACAATTTCATAGGCTGCATTCTGAGTGATGTCACTGGTTCTATCACTTTCATAGGCTGCACTCTTAGTGATGTCATTAATTTCTTCCGATTTCATAGTTGGCATTCTGTGATGTCACTAGTTTCTACCGATTTCATAGGGTGCATTCTCAGTGATATCACTAGTTTCTTCCATTTTCATAGGCTGCATTCTCAGTGATGTCACTGGATTCTACTAATATGATAGGCTGCATTCTCAGTGATGTCACTGGATTATATTAATATGATAGGGCGGCACGGTGGCTCAGTGGTTAGCACTACAGCCTTGCAGCGCTGGGGTCCTGGGTTCAAATCCCACCAAGGACACTATCTGCAAGGAGTTTGTATGTTCTCCCCGTGTTTGCGTGGGTTTCCTCCGGGTACTCCGGTTTCCTCCCACACTCCAAAGACATACTGATAGGGACTCTAGATTGTGAGCCCCAATGGGGACAGTGTTACCAATGTATGTAAAGCACTGTGGAATTAACAGCGCTATATAAATGAATAAAATTATTATTATTATTATTATAGGCTGCATTCTCAGTGATGTCATTGGATTCTACTAATATGATAGGCTGCATTCTCCGTGATGTCACTGGATTCTGCTAATATGATAGGCTGCATTCTCCATGCTGTCATTGGATTCTACTAATATGATAGGCTGCATTCTCAGTGATGTCACTGGATTCTACTAATATGATAGGCTGCATTCTCAGTGGATGTCACTGGATTCTGCTAATATGATAGGCTGCATTCTCAGTGATGTCACTGGATTATATTAATATGATAGGCTGCATTCTCCATGATGTCACTGGATTCTACCAGTAACATAAGCTGCATTCTCAGTGATGTCACTTGATTCTACTAATATGATAGGCTGCATTCTCCGTGATGTCACTGGATTCTACTAATATGATAGGCTGCATTCTCAGTGATGTCACTGGATTATATTAATATGATAGGCTGCATTCTCCGTGATGTCACTGGATTCTACTAATATGATAGGCTTGATTCTCAGTGATGTCACTGGATTCTACTAATATGAGAGGCTGCATTCTCAGTGATGTCACTGGATTCTACTAATATCATAGGCTGCATTCTCAGTGATGTCACTGGATTCTACTAATATGAGAGGCTGCATTCTCAATGATGTCACTGGATTCTACCAGTAACATAAGCTGCATTCTCAGTGATGTCACTGGATTCTACTAATTTGATAGGCTGCATTCTCCGTGATGTCACTGGATTCTACTAATATCATAGGCTGCATTCTCAGTGATGTCACTGGATTCTACTAATATGATAGGCTGCATTCTCAGTGATGTCACAGGATTCTGCTAATATGATAGCCTGCATTCTCAGTGATGTCACTGGATTCTACTAATATCATAGGCTGCTTATAGCTTCCTTATGAATTCCTAGGTAAATGTCACTAATTTGGGGGAATTATCTGTACAGAAATTCCTGGCAATTCTCATATCAAGATGTTGGAATTTAAGATGCATGTTTCTCTTCTAATAATCAGAATACAGAAGATATTTGAGATGATGCACACAACCTGAGATTGCTAACTCCTCAGACCAGTCTGTATATAGGAGGACAAAGATTGGAGGTTACACCACTACTAATGCCCATACAATTTAGGTTAACCTGGGTCATATTACATATTTTAATTATGTTGGTTTTCACATTTTTATTCCTGGTTGACCTGTTTATATAGAGGGCAGCCCATCTGCATACAAATTATAAGGACTTTCTGAAATTCAGTGGATGATTGCCATCTAGTGGAGGGTTATAGTGACCCTTAAGGAAAGGTGATTGCATTGAGAATGGATCAGATCCACTTTCTCATACAATATACAACCCAGTATAGCCCTTTAATTTCTAAATAAAAATAGAATTTGACTGTTCTGCATGAGATTTAGGATTTGTATACTACATTATCAAACATAATGTATAAAGTCTACAGTTCCTACACTTAAAGGGGTTGTCCACTAAAATGTAAATATTTTTAACATTTTTATTTTTGCTAATTTAAAGAATATTCTAATATATTTCTATAAGGAAAACATCACCAATGCCTCCCTTTCATGTTCAGTCCTGAAAATTCTACTTCTATTGTTCATCATAGAAGAATTTCCTGATTTGCATGTAACTTTGTGACCCGCCATTTCCATGGACAACCCCTAAAGTTATTGAAATTGATTTTTAATTTTTTAGTTTATCACCCTTGGAATAGGGTCGATAACAGTTTAGGTTGTGTATGTGTTCATTGCTTATACCAGCAACCAACTGAAAATACATCAGATTCCTAAACATTATTTCACATATCTGGATTGTGTAATGACTATTGAATGTATGTCTATAATCCATGTAGGTTGGGGTGAGTAGCATAGTTTGGTGTCTTAAGTGTTGCATTAGTTTGGTAGGGTCAATAGCAAAAAGGCAGGTTGCTCCCCCTAAAGGCCACTTTACACACAGAGATAAATATTTGGCAGATCTGTGGTTGCAGTGAAACTGTGGACAATCAGTGCCAGGTTTGTGGCTGTGTACAAATGGAACAATATGTCCATGATTTCACTGCAACCACAGATCTGCCAAAGATTTATCTCTGTGTGTAAAGTGGCCTTAAGAGAGAGGTGTGGGTCAAAGAGGGTGGTGGGCAGGGATGTGACTCTAAAGAATGCAAAATTAGCAGTTATACCCAGTCCTAATATTATAAATCAGTAAGTCTCTTGAGAAAGACATTGATGCGAAACACTCATTGGGGTAACGTATCTGCTGGCTGCTTTAGGCATTTTTTACATTGTAGGTAAGACAATTTTCTTTTTTCCAGTTACATATAGTTTCCTAATGCACATTTAATGTGGGATTGATAAATTTGTATGAATACAATGTAGCACACATTGCATGGGATCTCCAGCCTCATTCCGTCTCCCTGCTGTCTGCCTGCCTCCTATCACTGACTGACAGGTAACTATTGTCATGGGTGGGTTACAGGGGACAGACAGTCATGTGGTTTCTGGCCATAGAAGGTCACAGCGTTTGGCTGTAAAAAATACTTAGAAAAACCACAAAGAACTATATCAAAAAAACACCAAAAAGGAGCCAAGACAAATGATATGTGCACACACAGAATGTGGTGAGCCTTCCTCATAAAGATGGCTGCAGCCGAGGTGCAAGATGCTGATGTCACAGCCACTCAACCTCCACACTAGGGGGGAGGGGCGGCTGCTTAGCATAAGACATGCACACTAATAAGGCTTGCACTGGGAGCCCATCATATAATGAGTGAAATGCACAGTGTCTGAACTGTGACCTATAAATGACGCCAGAAACCCAGGTCAGGCGGGCAAAACAGCACTATATATATATAACAGTTCAGACACTGTGCATTTCACTCATTATATGATGGGCTCCCAGTGCAAGCCTTATTAGTGTGCATGTCTTATGCTAAGCAGCCGCCCCTCCCCCCTAGTGTGGAGGTTGAGTGGCTGTGACATCAGCATCTTGCACCTCGGCTGCAGCCATCTTTATGAGGACGGCTCACCACATTCTGTGTGTGCACATATAATTTGTCTTGGCTCCTTTTTGGTGTTTTTCTGTAAAAAATACTCCCTGACTTTCTGTTGTTCCTGCTGTCAGTATTCATTGGTATAGGTAGCTTTCCTGCTGGATTCATCTCTCTTCCTTTTGGACCCAGCAGGAGCTCAACTTCCACCCATCTGCTGATCATCCGTATTCTCTTGGTGCTTATATACCCTTTCCTTTCTTTGGACTGGTGCTGGTGATATTCTTGAGTTCATTCAAGCCTTGGATGCAAGCAGGTGGCTTGTACTCCTCTGTGGTATTGTTGCTGAAAAATCCGCTGATATTCTAACTGTGTTATCTAATGATTAATAGTTCATGCATTTCCCCCTGTGTGTCCTCCTTGTGTCATCTCTAGTGTATAGTGGGGTTGACAAAAAGCTCATCCCATCCGTTCCCTATTTAGGGCCCAGCACTAGGGATACCTAGGGTCAGGTATCCAGCTCAGTGCATAGGTGTGGAACCTATCTAGGGTGGTGAGGGACCCGAGGGACCAGCAGTAGGTTTGGTCAGGGGTCACCATCTCCCCCTTCCATAGACACTGGGGTCCCCTTCCCTTACCTTTTGCTGCTTGCTGGGTACCTAGTGTCACAGCAGGACATTTTACACTAACCCACAAGTACTACTCTGCACCCAGTTACTACAGCTCACTGGTTTTACCCATCATGAGATGTTTCTTGTGTGGCTCCTTGGTAATGAGTTGAACCAGCTGATCAGTTGAACCAGCTGATATTATTTTTCATTACGTGGCAGGATTGCTTTCTACTTACTGATAGGTTTCAGCTGCTGTCATGAATTTCCATGGCTTTTTGCACCTCTCTTTGTGTTCAATACTTTTTCCCTGTGTCATTTCTCATTATTACACATAACTTAATTTATGGACATATATAGTTCGATTTCTTTGCCTTTGTGGATTGGATGGGTTGTTACTGACATCTGGTGAGTAATTCATATCAATATCACTTTTAGAAATATATTTACCTAGAAATACAACAGATTCTGAAAGATTGTTCCACATATCTGGATTTTGTAATGGCTATTGAATGAATGTCTATAATCTATGTAAGCTGGGTAGCATAGTTTGGTATCTTAAGTGTTGCATTAGTTTGGTAGGGCCAGTAGTAAAAAGGCAGGTTGCTCCCCCTAAGAGAGAGGTGTGGGTAAAAGAATTTGGTTGGCAGGGGTTGACAATAAAGAGTTCAGAAGTAACAATTATACCCAGTCCTAATATTATAAATGAGGAAGCCCCTTAAAGAAGCTAGAGATGCGAAACACGCATTGGGGTAGGGAATATGAAAATCGGAGATGTGTATATAGTAGGTGTTTCACCCGCTGTATTTCATGCAATGGGGATGATGTCATTTTTTTTTAAAGTCTTCTCTTGTAATGACTATGGAATGTGAGTCAGGATGACGGACAGTGACACACATTAAGTAGCACGATTATTGTCCGATGATGTCAGCCACTATTAGAACATCCTGGGATTTCATCTTGATACTTGACGTCTGGTAACTATGCAAAATCTCATAAACAAACCCAAGATGAAGGACAAGTGAGAGGACTGCGTTGATCTAGACAGTGACCGTCGCCACCTGCACGCACCATAAACCCTGCCTGTTCTCGTCTCTAGCAATCTATCCTAAAACAGAAGATCAAACAGCAAGAGATAAAGTCGATGTCCTGTGTTTGCATATTTTACCGCTTTTGTCATAATGATATAAATTCATTCCACTTGTGACTCATTTCATCACTAAGTCTCCCCTTATCTGTAATCCTGGTGACAGTGAGGCATATACATGTTGCTTACAGTATCCTAATCCAAGAACGTATAAACATGAAGCCGAAAGAGACGGTTCCAGAAGATTTCATCCAAATCCGCTCTCTGAATGGAAGCAGAGATCCCGAAAGCACCACCTAGGAAGTATCTACCCCATAAGTCAATGTCTGACGAGCCCTAAAACAAGACCAGTGATAAAGGCTGAGGTTATTTCATCCTACGAGAGCTAATAGGAATACTTTTCTCCTGTAAAACATTGACTGGAGGACTCTTTACATAGCGGGTCTCTTTAAGGAGAACCAGGATATTACATCTGATCTCCAAGTCCATCAATGGGCCACCCCTTTGTGCCAGAAATTGGATGGAGGGAACACCAGATCAACAGACATCCGCCTATCATGATCTTTACCCACAGTGCTCTGCTCCCCAGCAGAGCCGATGCTCTGTTTTGTATGACGCCGGTGGACGAGTTTTTCCAGTCTTGGGTCCTGCGCTGGTGTTGTGAGGAGCCTGTCTCCAGGCGCCTCGTTCCAGGTTATTGCTCTGCTTCATTATAGAGCGATCCCACCCACAACGCTGCCAGTTGTAGTTCCTGTTCTGCAGTGAGTGCTCTGGTTCCCCTAAGTGCTCGTCCTGATCCTGCCCTTATACCCTGGACCCTTATGACTAGAGATGAGACAGCCTCTAAAGGCTCGAGTTCGGTTCGTCGAACGGAGGCCCCGTTCGAGTTCGGTTCGGCGAACCATTCGACGAACTTCTCGAACCCCATTGAAAACAATTGAAGGCAAACACAAACACATAAAAACACATTATAAATGTACACATACAGTTAATAAACATTGCCATTACACTTACAGGTCCCCGCGACGCGTCCTGCACTCTGTCTCCCGCCGTTTTTCCTTCCGATAATCGCGACGTCCTCCCGGTAACCTGAACTGATGATAGGACCTTCTGTGACGTCAAAAAAAGCATGTGACCAGTCACGTGACTATTATCTCATTGGCTACAGACTGGTCACATGGCTAGACATCATTGCTAGGTCATGTCAGTGCATCTCTCCGGTACGCGGTACTCGTTTGTGCATCCCCGTGTACCGGCGAGGTGCTCTGGCACATGGTCGGCTCCCCGTTCTGCTTCCCCGTTCCGTTATTCACCGGCTGCCACAGCCGGTCAATAACGGAGATCATAGCATAGCAACGCGCCTCTCAGCGGTGACGTCTCCGCTTACAGCCTGCAGCCTCTGCTACTCACTGAGTGATATAGACTGCACGGGAAGCAGCAGCGTCTTCCACCCATGCAGCGCTGTCTGATGTAGCAGAGCTGCATGGGTTGAAGGAGAAAGAAGATAGAAGACCATGGATCGTGGAGGGATGCGAGGGAGTAATAAACATAGAGTCTCTAAGTGTGTCTGTGTATTTATTTCTATTAAAGAATTTTTTCTCTATGTGGTGTCTTTTTTTTTTAACCCTTTATTGGAGATTCTTAATGGCCGGGTGAAACTTGCCTGACTTTAAGAATCTCTGACTTAATACTAGCTAGTAAAACAAAGCTAGTATTAACTCATTATTACCCAGCAAGTCACCCGTCACCAGGGCAGCTGGAAGAGTTGGATACAGCGCCAGATGATGGCGCTTCTATGAAAGCGCCATTTTCTGGGGCGGCTGCGGACTGCAATTCGCAGCAGAGGGGCCCAGAAAGCTCGGGCTAACCTGTGCTGCGGATTCCAATCCCCAGCTGCCCAGTTGTACCTGGCTGGACACAAAAATGGGGTGAAGTTCATGTCGATTTTTTTTAATTATTTCATGAAAATCATGAAATAATTAAAAAAAGGGCTTCCCTATTTTTGTTGTTCCCAGACGGGTACAAATAGGCAGCTGGGGGTTGGGGGCAGCCATACCTGCCTGCTGTACCTGGCTAGCATACATAAATAAGGCAAAGCCCACGTAATTTTTTTGGTGGGCAAAAAACTCCTGCATACAGTCCAGGATGGAGTATGCTGAGCCTTGTAGTTCTGCAGCTGCTGTCTGCTCTCCTGCATACACTAGTGAATGGAGCATGCTGAGCTTTGTCATTCTGCAGCTGCTGTCTGCTCTCCTCCATACAGACAGACAGCAGCTGCAGAACTACAAGGCTCAGTATACTCCATCCAGGAGTGTATGCAGGAGTTTTTTGGCCACCAAAAAAATTATGTGGGCTTCGCCATGTTTCTATATGCTAGCCAGGTACAGCAGGCAGCTACGGGCTGCCCCCAACCCCCAGCCACCTATTTGTACCCGGCTGGGAACCAAAAATATAGGGAAGCCCTTTTTTTTAATTATTTCATGAATTTCATGAAATAATTAAAAAAAAAATGACGTGAGCTTCGCCCAATTTTTGTGTCCAGCCAGGTACAACTAGGCAGCTGGGGATTGGAATCCGCAGCTCAGGGTGCCCAAGCTTTCTGGGCACCCATGCTGCGAATTGCAGTCCGCAGCCGCCCCAGAAAATGGCGCTTTCATAGAAGCGCCATCTTCTGGCGCTGTATCCAACTCTTCCAGCTGTCCTGGTGATGGGTGGCTCGCTGGGTAATAATGGGGTTAGGGCTAGCTGTATATTATCAACTGGCCCTAAGCCCGAAATTCATGGTATCACGCCAATATTAGACATGGCCACCATGAATTTCTAGTACAGATAAAAAAAACACAACACACAGAAAAATATTTTTATTAGAAATAAAACACAACACAATTAGTGACTCCATCTTTATTGAAATAAAGAACCCCCCTCCGCAGTAATCCTGGGTCAAGGGTCCCGCGCAGTCCAATCCGGATCCAATATCATCTGATCGGTTTGCTGGAAGGCAAAGCGATCAGATGATGTGTCAGGTTCAAGGGCCTGAATCACATGACACAGCAGCTGATTATATAAACGGCTTTCATACAATCAGCTGATGCATCAGTGCAAAAAAAAACCAAAAACAAACTACACACTTCAGTGCAGACTCCTGTCCGACAGCATCAGTTAATAGTTTAGCCGGCTGGGCGGTAAAAAGCCGGCCTGCCTCACTTCTCGACTTATAGTGTCAGCTGATTCCGTCAGGTGACCACATCAGCTGATCATCGCCAGGTCTGAGAAAGAGAGAGAGAGAAAGAAGAGAGAGAGAAGATAGAGAAAAGAGAGATGAGAGAGAAGAGAGAGAGAAGAGGTGAGAAGAGAGAAAGAAGAGAGAGAGGAGAGAGAGAAAAGAGAGAAGAGAGAGAAGAGAGAGAGAAGAGGTGAGAAGAGAGAAAGAAGAGAGAGAGAAGATAGAGAAAAGAGAGATGAGAGAGAAGAGAGAGAGAAGAGGTGAGAAGAGAGAAAGAAGAGAGAGAGGAGAGAGAGAAAAGAGAGAAGAGAGAGAAGAGAGAGAGCGAGAGAGGGAAAAAGAGACTGAGAAAAAGAGAGAGAGAAAAAGAGAGAGAGAGGAGAGAGAGGGAGGGAGAGACAGAAAGAGAGAAAAAGAGAGAGAGAGAAAAGAGAGAGAAAGAGAGAGAGGAGAGAAAAGAGAGAGAAGAGAGAGAGGAGAGAGAGAAGAGAGAGAGGAGAGAGAGAAGAGAGAGAGGAGAGAGAGAAAAAAAGAGAGACTGAGGAAAAAGAGAGAAAGAGAAAAAGAGAGAGAGAGGAGAGGGAGAGAAAAAGAGAGAGAGAGGAGAGAGAGAGAGAGAAAGAGAGAGAGAGAAAGAGAGAAAGAGAGAAAGAGAGTGAAAGAGAGAGAAAGAAAAAGAGAGAGAGACAGAGAGAGAGACAGAGGGAGAGAGAGAGAGGAGAGATCAATGCAGCCTCATTCTGTGAGCTGCTCCGATTTTAGAGGTGTGTCCTGCGGCTCACAGCTGATGTCCGGCTCCTACGCTCAGTGCATAATTAAATTAAATTATAATTATATATATATATATAATAATTAGAATTTCAAATTAAAAATAAAAAATAAAAAAAAATAAATTAAATTCTTTACTGGGACCAGGACTCGTAAAGTTATGCTTCTTAAGCGAGCGCTCTATCCACTGAGCTACTGCCTCTAATGATAAAGAAACGCAGATTTGATCTTGATGTCTGTAGTCTCTGGTGACAGCGCGATTTACTTCATTGCTACGTGGAGAGGACACAGCGCGATCGTGTTCTATGGTGCTGCTGCATCTTCATGTAGCAGAGCTGACAGTGTTGTGTGGATTACGTCAGACCTGGATGTGTATTTGGGGAATAATAAACTGGTAAAAGAGGGTGGTTTTTTGTCTTTTATTCCAAATAAAGGATTTTTCGCTGTGTGTGTTTCTTTACTTTCACTTCCACTTTAATCATGGAAGGTATCTCGGGGAGACGCCTGGCATGATTAAACTCATTATTATCCCGATTGCCACCGCACCAGGGCAATTCGGGATGAGCTGGGTGGAGTCCCGGGACTGTCGCATCTAATGGATGCGGCAATTTCGGGCCGGCTGCTGGGTGATATTGTTAGGCTGGAGGGCTCCCCATACAGTGGCGCTCCCCATCTTGACAATACCAGCCTCCAGCCGTGTGGCTTTATCCTGGCTGGTATCAAATATGGGAAAACTGCATGTTTTTATTTTTCTTTTAATTTATTTATTTATTTTACTGCACGATATAGACCCGCCCGCCGGCGGCTGTGATTGGGTGCAGTGAGACAGCTGTCACTCATCGTGGGGGCGTGTCTGTCTGCAACCAATCATGGGCTCCGGTGTGCTGGGAAAGCACTGAATACCTGATTGAATAATGAAGCGACAGCCATTTTCTAAAGAGGAAAAGACGCCGCAGATTTGTGACAGCCGTGCAGCGAGACGCCTGTGATCGGTGAGTAGGAAAGAGAGAGGGATTGTGCTGGGGATGCAGGACGCATGCAGATAGCAACGTGTGCACATAGCCTTACTGTGAAAAGCCACGTTTTTGTTGATTGAACCGTTCTCGAACCTAACTCGAACTGTCGAGCTTTTAGCAAAAAGCGCGAGTTCAAGCTCGAACACCCCCCAAAATCACTCAAACATGAAATTGACGAACCTTGAACATCGCTCAACTCTACTTATGACCCTTCTCCTCTCGGTCCCATGACTCTGACATTTTCCCTAGGCATCTTTATTTTTTTA
Organism: Anomaloglossus baeobatrachus; assembly: GCF_048569485.1. Lineage (NCBI taxonomy): Eukaryota > Metazoa > Chordata > Amphibia > Anura > Aromobatidae > Anomaloglossus > Anomaloglossus baeobatrachus. The sequence continues at coordinate 36,736,189 of NC_134356.1, read as the reverse complement.
TTTTTTTTTTGTATAAATCTTTATTTTTTATATAGCGCTAACATATTCCGCAGCGCTTTACATACATCAGGAACACTGTCCCCGTTGGGGCTCACAATCTAAATTCCCTATCTGTATGTTTTTGGAGTGTGGGAGGAAACCGGAGTACCTGGAGGAAACCCACGCAAACACAGGGAGAACATACAAACTCCTTGCAGATGGTGTCCTTGGTGGGATTTGAACCCAGGACCCCAGCGCTGCAAGGCTGCAGTGCTAACCACTGAGCCACCGTGCCGCCCAAAGCCGGCATCTGGCCTCCGGCTTGTTTCCTGACCTTGGCTCCATTTTCTCCCTGTTTACCTGATGTGACTTCCTGACTTCTGACCTTTGGCTCTTTCCCTGACCTCAGATCCGCTTTTTCCCTGTGTACCTGACGGGACTACCTGGCTTCTGACCTTTGGCTCTTTCCCTGATCTTAGCTCTGCTTTTTCCCCGTGTACCTTTACGTTATTTCCTGGCTTCTGACCTCCGGCTTGTTTGACTACTCCTTTCACTAGTTGCACGTAGTGACACCTAGTGGTTGATCAGCACACTACCATTTACCATTTACATTTACTGACCACCCTCCAAAATCAAATCTCCAGGACTGAGGAACTTAAAGGAGTTTTCAAAATACTAAAAAGTTTGATGAGATGAAGAGAATGGTATAGAATCACAAGAGAACGAATATTTTTTAATTAATTAGTTCATCTCTTCGGTGGTCCATTTTGGTCATAACAGTGGTCTAGCCGTGTGACAGATGCAGCCAATCACTGCCTACAGTAGTGTTGAGTAGTCATCATGGAGATCTAGTGATTGGTAGCAGATGGCGGGAAGGAAATATTGTGCTGCTGCTGCGGAAACTTATCGGAATTACCTGATCGTTAGTATAGACTTTTTTCCATTTTACACTATTTCTTTGCACTCTAGCAAATTTTTTTTAAGGATGACAGAAAATCACTTTAAGGTAAATTCCATCTTCGAGGGGTTGTCTGAAGTCCGTATGCATTAATGTCACTCTAGGTACGGGCAAGTACCAAGCAAACGGCAAAAGGGAAGGAAAGGAGGAGCTGGTGACCCCTGACCAAACCTATTGCTGGTCCCTGTTGTCCCTCACCACCCTAGATAAGTTCTGCACCTATGCCCCAAGCAGAATACCTGACCCTAGGAATCCCTAGTGCTGGACCCTAAATAAGGAGTGGATGGGATGAGCTCTTCGTCAACCCAACTAAACGCTAAAGGAGGACACAAGGACACATGGGGGGAAAAGTGTGAACTACTTATCCACAGATGACTCAGGTAGACGTTCAGCAAAGTTTCAGCAATGATACCACTGAGAGGTACAAGCCACCTGCTTGCAACCAGAGCTTGTTTGAACCGAATATTATCACCAGTACCAGTCCAGGGAAGATTTAAGTACATGGATAGTACTGATAATCAGCAACTGAATGGAAGGATCGCTCTGCTGAGTTCAAAAGGGGGAGAGATGAAAACCAATGAATACTGACAGCAGGAAGAATAGAAAGTCAGGAAGCATTTTGCTCAGCCAAACACTGTGACCTTCTATTGCCAGAAACTACATGACTGTCCGTCACCTGTGACACACCCTTGACATTTAAAAGAACAAATGGACATCATAGAGAGGACTCCTCCGCTAAGGACCACACCCCTATGACTCATAATGAAGAATGACTCCTTTCCTGAAGGACTTCAGCCTTTCATGAATTACATAATCCCACCATGCAATATTATATTTCCCTGAAGTAGCCACCTTGCTAGTCGTAACTAGCCGACCAGATCACTATTTGACATGGCTGCCAATAGCAGAACCCCATTTACCAGAGATTGCATCCTGATGATTCAATCTTTTAAAGAGCGATAGTCATTACGTCAAAAGGGGCCAATTTTTTACTTACTTTATTCCCGCTGTTCCCCTTCTTTCTTTTTTTTTTTTAAATCCACCGAAATCCAGTTCAAAAGATACGGACCTTTTTATTCAGTACTAATTTTATAGTCTTTATCAAAGAGGCGTGGCTCACAGGGTAATTATGCAGAATAGCCTAAAGACACGCCCCCGAGGAGCCAGTGAGCCACGCCTCCTTGATAAAATCAATAGACAAAAAGCCCAATATCTCTGGAACTCTATACCGGATTTAAAAGAAGTAAAAAATGGAATTCTCAGGAAAACAACGGGAATAAACTGAACACTTCAAAAGGACAGGTTGTCCCTAAAAAGATTTTAAAATGAGGGTATCAATATTAAGGTGTTGAAAACGTCAGAATTATCGAGAAACTAGGTAAAAAAAGGACATTTTTAATTAAAATGGACACAAAATGATGCCCATGCTGGGAGTACTCACGGTATTGCGATCTCAAACAGGTTGTTCTGGATCAGCTGCTTCCCCAACATAATGATACTAAGCTGGATACACAGCTCCATCAGACACCCCCCGGGGGCACACTGTCAAGAAAACCAGAGCAGGACATTAGCGCCATTTGCTCACTGATCACTCTATAGGGTTTGCACATATGGTATATATAGATGATACTTAATAGATTACATAGATTTAAGCCATTGTAGCTTAACACAAATTAATCTAATATGCCCGAGTGGCCATAACGCTCCTCAGGGGCGTGTTATGTAGGTCAGCCTGGCATGAGCCATGTGAAAATTGTTCACTTGCCAAAGATGACTAACCAAATCAGAGATGTTTTGGAGTAATAATAAGTTCCACAATTGGATGTGTTTAAATAAAATGTTCCTGTGCTGAGATAATCATATATATGTGTCCCTGCTGTGTACTGTGTAATGGCCGTGTCTGACCGTACAGGGACATGGTCTGATCATACCACAGCTCCTAGGCAGGGGAGGAAGTAAAAATGTATACAAAGACATTACAGCATGTGATCACAAAAACATTATTCCTATGAGGTAAAACATTTTTTAAAACAGGCCGGGAAATGTTTTAATTCACAGAAAGAATCAGCTGTGGTCCCGTGCTCTCCTGTCCGTATACTCTTGTTTGTGCCCTCTCGAGCCCAGAAGATGTGGTATGATCAGACCATGTTTCTGTATGGTCACACAAAAAAAATGTTCCTGTGCTGAGCTAATCTTATATGTGTGTCCCTGCTATGTGATGTGTAATGGCCGTGTCTGACCATACAGGGACATGGTTTGATCATACCACAGCTCCTGGGGAGGGGAGGATTTAAAAAGAGTATATAGACATTACATCACGGAATCATACAAAATTCTTTCTATGAGGTAAAACATTTTTTAAAACACAGACAGGGAAGTGTTTTACCTCACAAAAAAAATCAGCGATTATTCAGTGCTCTCCTGTCTGTATACTCTTTTGTGTCCTCCCCTGCCCAGGAAATGTGGTATGATCAGACCATGTTTCTGTACAGTCAGACAAAAAAAATGTTCCTGTGCTGAGATAATCTTATATTTGTGTCTCTGCTATGTGCTGTGTAATGGCCGTGTCTGACCATACAGGACCATAAAAGGTAGCACAACTACAAAATTTTAATTTTGTTTCTCTCACTGAGAGCAATTGACCATACAGGGACATGGTCTGATCATACCACATCTCCTGGGCAGGGGAAGTATAGGAGTATAAAGATATTACAGCACGGGATCACAAAAAATTCTTGCAATGAGGTAAAACATTTTTTAAAAATAGACAAGACAATGTTTTACCTCACAAAAAGAATCAACTGTGATCCAGTGTTGTAATGTCTGTATACTCTTTTTTTTTTTTTTTGTGCCTTCTCCAGCACAGGAGATGTGGTATGAGAGACGTAGAAAGAATAATTTGCGATCCGGTGCTGTAATATCTGTATACTTTCTTTTGCATCCTCCCCGGCCCAGAGTTGATTCTTTTTGTGAGGTAAAACATTTTCTTGTCTGTTTTTAAAAAAATGTTTTACGTCATTAAAAGAATTTTTTGTGATCCCGTGCTGTAACATCTTTATACTTTTTTGCGTCCTCCCCGGCCCAGGAGATGTGGTTTGATCAGATCATGTCCCTGTACAGTCAGACACAGCCATTACACAGTACACAGCAGGGACACATATATAAGATTATCTCAGCACAGGAACATTTTTTTTAAACACATCCAAATGTGGAAATTATTATTTTCCCAAGATCTGTTGAACTTTGTTCATGAGAAAACCCCTTTAATGTCCATTAAAATAAATATTGGAAAGATAAAAATTAAAAAAAAATGGCTTGTGAAACCAGACTTAAAGGGGTTCTCCCATCATACACTCCATTACATATTGTGAGACTATATATACGATCACCATGATTGGTGGTGGTCTGTCATATAGGTTAACAACCAATCCTAAGAAAATGCAGCGTATCTTTCTAAGTTTTCCCTCCACAGCAGCGCTCCAGGCCATCCACCTACACAGCAAAGTGCAACATGTGACCCTTCACTTGAATGGAGCCATACTGCCGCTCACCGCAGAGTTGGGGGATGCTGTTCTGGAAAGGGGTCACCATTTACCATGAGACTTAATTCCTGTTCTCTCAGGAAGAGTTTACAGCAGTTTCTTTATCATCAGAGGCAGGATAACATTGAAAAGTCACACCTCCACCAAAATTCACACCAATTACAATAGGTGCTGTCACCACTGAGCCTGCTCCTCCTCCCTTCACAATGCCCTTTGGACACACATATTAGATGTTTTAATATAAAACACAGGGTCAAGGTGTGACCAATGTGGCTATGGACATGTATTGTTTCCTGAAATAACAGGAAACTAGAGTCTAGGTAGCCCCAGTGATGAGTGTGAAAACTGCAAGACTTCTTATTAGTACTTTTAATAAAGATTATTGTATGAAAAAAGAACATTGCCAAAATATATTTAAACAGAAAATAAATATTTAAAGGGTTATCCCCATCTCCAAGATTGTAGCCCAATATATAGGAGGTGCAATAATAATATTAGCAAATATCTCCAATTAAAGTAGTATAGTTCTCCTGATTAGCTATGTTACTTACCTCATGTGCAGGGTATTGCACTAATTTAGGTATCTATGGTTACAACCACGAACAACTAACTCTCACTATATAAGTGGTCATAACCATGGATACCTAAACTACTGCAATGCTCTGCACATGAGGTAAGAGACATAGATAATCAGGAGAACTATACTACATTTCTAATTGGATGTATTTGCTAATGTTATTATTATTACACCTAGATGGAAATACCCCTTTAAGCCATTTTTATTATTGTCCACAAGGATTCCTTTTTAAAAGGGGTCCTGTCAGCTCTCCTAACATGTTTGTATTAGTAATTTATCTATGCCACTTACCTCATGTGCAGGGCATTGCCTCTTAGCTATCCATGGTTATGTCCAGTCATATAGTGACCATAGATAACTATGTAGCATAGTTCTCCTAATTAGTTATGTCTCTTACCTCATGTGCAGGGCATTGCAGCTTAGGTATCCATGGTCACTATATGAGTGGTCGTAACAATGGATACCTAAGCTACTGCAATGCCCTGCACATGAGGTAAGAGACATAGCTAATCAGGAGAACTAAAGAATTGAAGGGTTATTCCCATCTCCAAGATTCTACCCCAATATATAGGAGAATATTATCAAACACCTCAAATTAATGTAGCATAGTTCTCCTGATTAGCTATGTTACTTACCTCATGTGCAGGGTATTGCAGTAAGTTAGGTATCAATGGGTACAACCACGAACAACTAACTCACTATATGAGTGGTCGTAACCATGGATACCTAAGCTACTGCAATTCCCTGCACATGAGGTAAGAGACATAGCTAATCAGGAGAACTATACTACATTTCTAATTGGAAGTATTTGGTAATATTATTATTATTACACCTACTACATATTGTGATAGGATCTTGGAAACGCAAATACCCCTTTAACCAATAGGTTATTTTTCTATGACACATTTCCTATCTTGGCTATATCTGTAGAAGTCACAGTTGAAAACTGTATTTCATAATTTTTACATTTCATTAATAAAATTATTTACTATAATTTCACTCACTTCTTCAACTCTGTAATCATGGAAGATATAGAGATAACTTCCAGGTCTCCCGACAAACCTAAGGGGGGAAAATGAGCGAAAAATATCAAGGAACCTTACTCACCATATAACAAAATCAGAAATTAAAGTAATGCCCTTTAGTTAATTTCTTGTACCCTCAATGAAAATAAATGCTAAATATTAAAAAAATAAACATCTATAAATGTTAAAATTTTTAGATGTGTTGCATATAAGAAAACATTTTCCTTTGTATGAGAATTTTTAATAAAATTTCCAATATTAATATATTTTGGTTTATTTTAATTATTTTTTTAATTAGTTTAATAATATTAAAACAATTCAAAATGGCCTTTCTTTTACCGCAAGACCTCAGTTATCTTTTAGACCCAATTTGATCCTAAAGCCTGGTGAATATTGACATTTTGTCATGGGCATAAGTACCAGAGGAGACATAATGTCACAAGGAGGTATTTGCGGGCATCGCCGACTGTCATGGCGGCGTCAGGATCTGTGGAGACTAGAGATTTTGTGATCAGCGCAGGGAGACTCGGTGGTCGACCCACAGACTTGTAGTTCATAAGCAGGCTACCAAGAGTTAATCTCGCCGGGCTGCTTGTTAATCTGCTATAGGAGAGCCAGTCACATTCACTCCCTTCCTATATATGCTGGCTGGACCCTTCCATTAGTGCCAGCTATAGTTTATCTATACTGGTCTGGAAAGGTGGTTTGATTCAGATTTACTGGTGACTCATGTGTCCACCCACAGACTTGTAGTTCATAGGCAGACTAGAAAGAGTTAATCTCTGCTGAGCTGCTTGTTAATCTCCTTTGATCACATGCTGTGGAGGAGCCAGTCACATTTACTCCACTCCTATGTATACTGGCTGGGCTTCTTATTTAATGCCAGCTATAGCTTCTCTATACTGGTCTGGTGAGGTGTTGTGATCCAGACTTACTAGTGGTTGTAGTACATCATTGCCGTGAGCGGTTGTGGTGTTAACCCTTGCAGCCCTTTTGCTGCTGCCTTACTTCTCTTACTTTTCTTTTTAGTTATTTACTGTTTGTTCCTGTGAGTTTGCAATGTGTCTGAGTTCAGGCGTTGACCCACAGACTTGTAGTTCATAGACTGACTAGCAAGAGTTAATCTCTGCTGGTCTGCTTGTTAGTCTCCTTTGATCACATGCTGTGGGGGAGCCAGTCACATTTACTCCACTCCTATGTATGCTGGCTGGACTTCTTATTTAATGTCAAATTGTCTCTCCAGTAAAGGAGACAAACTCTAGCACAGCGCCACCTATTGGAAGTAGCGATCCTAAAAGTCACAAGTGGATTTTTGACAATCCTTTGCAATATGACTCAGGATATATAAGCCAGATCAGAATCCCAATTTGCAGACACGGTGTTTCGGGGTGCTTGCCCCTCGTCAGTGCAAAGTATGGGGGTGTCTGATCTGGCTCATGAGAAAGCTATGTGGGGACCACGGGGGAACACTATTCTCCTTAAGGAGACTTTGCAAGCCAGTCTGGCTGCCAGGTAAGGGGACTTATAGCTGCAATGCCCCTAAAATTCCACGGGGGAACACTATTCTCCTTAAGGAGACTTTGCAAGCCAGTCTGGCTGCCAGGTAAGGGGACTTATAGCTGCAATGCCCCTCTGGGAAATATTCAAATTGTCTCTCCAGTAAAGGAGACAAACTCTAGCACAGCGCCACCTATTGGAAGTAGCGATCCTAAAAGTCACAAGTGGATTTTTGACAATCCTTTGCAATATGACTCAGGATATATAAGCCAGATCAGAATCCCAATTTGCAGACACGGTGTTTCGGGGTGCTTGCCCCTCGTCAGTGCAAAGTATGGGGGTGTCTGATCTGGCTCATGAGAAAGTCAGTTATAGCTTCTCTATACTGGTCTGGTGAGGTGTTGTGATCCAGACTTACTAGTGGTTGTAGTACTTCATTGCCGTGAGCGGTTGTGGTGTTAACCCTTGCTGCCCTTTTGCTGCTGCCTTACTTCTCTTACTTTTCTTTTTAGTTTCCTACTGTTTGTTCCTGTGAGTTTGCAATGTGTCTGAGTTCAGGCGTTGACCCGCAGACTTGTACTTCATTGGCTGACTAGCAAGAGTTAATCTCTGCTGGGCTGCTTGTTAGATTCCATTGATCCCATGCTGTGGGGAAACAAGTCACATTTTTTCCCTTGCTATATACAGTATGCTGGCTGGAATTTCCCTTTAATGCCAGATATAGCTTCTCTATACTGGTCTGGTGAGGTGTTGTGATCCAGACTTACTGATGTTGTAGTGCTTTATTGCTATGAGCAGTTTTGGTGTTAACCATTGTTGCTCTTTTGCTGCTGCCTTACTTCTCTTACTTTCCTTCTTAGTTTCTTACTGTTTGTTCCTGTGAGTTTGCAGTGTGTCTGAGTTCCATTTTTTTTTCCTGTCTATCTTTGTATGACCATGACACTCCGGCCCCATCCTTCCCTGGGGGGACAGATTACTTCTGGTCAGGAGAGATTCCAGGCACAAGACTCAGGCATATCCACCATTAAGAGTAACTCTGAGGTCAGGGATAGCCTAGGGTCCCCTAGCGTGAGGGACATTATAGGAGTTCCCTGTCCCTCGCTATCCTGCAGTCACATTATGACACATAGTCACTGCCTACAGGACCAGCTCTTTCTTTAAGTGCTTTGGGGGTGTTAAAGTGGTTGTCCTGGCTTGGGGTTCATGTCTGCAGTCACTGTATGTGATTACAGGCTTATGACCCTCATAGCACACAGTGGGCATACTGTCAGGATTCTCTTGGGTCGGGACTGGGCTGGTGCATGACGATCAGTATGCAATTTACATACATGAGGTCACATGCCAACTAAACACGCGAGGTCTCGCTCAGTGGAAGGGAATTGAGCAATGCTAGATACCTAATAATAATATGGATGTAAGTATACAAATCACATACTGGTGGTCCTGATAACAGCAAATCCTGACAGTGCGCACTGTGTGCACTGTGAGGATTCACAAGTCTGCAGCCAGCTATATAATAGACACCTATAAACTTTGACAACCACAAGGTAGGAGGAGCAAATGGAAATTGTATAAAAAAGAAAATCTCAGGTAGACCAAGTCAAAAAGGAGAAGACACTACAGACGAAGCACAGAATACAATATTTACTAAATTTTGTCAAGAAAATGCACAGTAAGACATAAATATCCGATAAATGGTCACTCTTGTAATTCATAGAATCCTCAAGTCTTGCTCATATTGGGGTAGGAGGTCTTTGGCATCCCCCCTAATACCTATACTGTATATTACAGATTCTATAGGCAGTAATAAGGAATCAGGGAAAGGGAGATAGTCGTTGCCTTTGGGGGACAAGAGCTTTGGACACATTTCAAGTAACATTTTTGAAACTTTTTGGGACTTTTTAAATATTTTGGTACCAAAAAGACAAAAAAAGGCAAATAAAGGACATTACTTATTACAAAAGGACATTACTTGGAACTTTTTTTTTGAGTGACAACTCACCGTCCTTTAAAAAAGGCCACGTAGAATATTGAGGCATAGGAGTTCACAAACTTCAGAAGGAACGCCTTTAGTATCAATCGCTCCTCAAAGGTTTTCTCAGTTTTGGGCACCTCTGTATGGAATAAATTATATATATGAGGTTTGGTTGATGAAAAGCTTCAAAGATCATGAAAAATATGTAGGATATGTAATGGAAAGGAAATGTGGTCCATATTTAGTTTTTACTTTGGATCAACTTACAAGAGAGACATAACTTAAAGGTCCCGTGCCCCATTGCAGAATCTGTAACAGGGGCCTTACCTAAAATTCGCTACTTATAATACTGCAGTAGGGAGTCTTTGGGAATTTAGGGCCACTCTAGCACCAAGACCATAGTGTGACTGCCACCTCTTCAACCACTCTAGTCTTGATGCACATTGGGTCACAAATGTGGGTCCCATGTCCGTGCCCAATTTTCCTGCAAACGCATATGCCAAAGTTATCTGCACAAAGACTATAAAGCAAGATTTATTCTAAAGATCTGAAGGCACAATGTGTGCCACCATATAGCACTACATTGTGAAAGTGTCTTTTTTGGTAATGGTTCTTGAGGTGAGTACCTTAATACACTGATGAGCAAAAGCAGAAAATAATGTTTTGAACTTTTGACTTTCAGTCTCTATATGTCACCGTCCACTGCAGCTTTGAGTGTGAGACGACCTTCACTTTATAGACAATCATCTTGGCTATCTCATACATAAATTTAAATATGTAGCATATGAATAGTTATGCAGATTCTTGTCATGTCACTGCATTGTTACTGTTTTGCTCCTAAAAAAAAATCTTAATTTAAATTTTTATTATTTTGTTAGTATTTTGAAAATCCATATTTGGCTCTCAACACTGCCCCTAGATCCTTCTGGGTATGGTCTCCATCAAATTTTAGCTTGTCTCAACCGAATTCTCCTCCCAGGTCTCATCTACACGTTCCCAGTGTTGGTGTATACTGGTCGCTCACTTGGGGATGTATACAGATTTTTCTTCACCTCTGCCCACAAGTGTTGGATTGAGTTGAGCTCTGGGGACTGTGGGGACAATCCAGCTCCTCTATTTCATTGTCATTGAGCCATTTCTTCACCAATCTCGGCGTATGCTTCTGGTCATTGTCCTGCTGGACACTATGTCGTCCTTTTCATACCCATAGTACTCGAGTGTATGAAGTCACCTTTCTTGTAGGATCCTTACATATACCTAAACATTGAGACCACCATCGATTATGGTCAAGTAACCAATGCCTTTGGCTATGAAACATTCCGATATCATTAGACGTCCCCCACCAAACTTGACAGTTCCGTCAATTTGTTGATCCGTTAGCCCCTTTTTTCCCTTCTTTTTCCCAAACCTATTTGCCCCCAACAGAGCCATCTATTGACTTTCCTCTCATCGCTCCAAACTACCCGGTTCCATTCCTCTACTTTCCACTTTTCATACTTCATTGTAAACCTGAGCCGATGCTTCTTATGATGATACCGAAGTTGAGGCTTCTTCACCTTTTTTCCGGCCAACGTTCCAGATTTGTGTAACGCGCATCGCTCGGTGTTTGGATGGACGTCTGGGATCTCAATATTATGGAGCATTCGAGCCGCCTCCGCTGCCGGGTTTGTCACCAGAACTGATAGACCTTGTCATGAGCCGACTTGTTGACTTGGATAGTTTTCCTGGACGTCACCTCTTGGCTTTTGAATGGATGAACAGACTTCATTTCATATTCTCCCAACTGTCATGGCCTCACATGATTCAGTTTGGCAATTTTTTTGCCCAAGAGACCCCTATTGATGAGCTGGATGGGGCTCTTTCTCTTTTATTGGGAAATCTTCTTCATGGCTGCTCCTTGATTCAAACCAGTGACTTTTCACTTGGGAATCAACCTAATAACACACTGAGCTGTTAGGGAATGTGGGAACAGGTTGTAATTTGTAGTATACAGGAAGAAAACTACTTTTCCATCACCAGGAGCAAAACAGTAACAATGCAGTGACATGACAAGAATCTTGATAACTAATCATATGTTAAATAGCTGCAAGTCAAATTTCTGTATGAGATAGCCAAGATGATTGTATATAAAATGAAGGTCATTGAAGCTCTAGTGGATGGTGAAATATGGAGACTGAAAGTGTAAACTTCAAAACATTGTTACCCTTTTGCTCATTAGTGTAATGCAATATCAGATGGAGGATGCCGCAGGGTTTTTTTATGTCGTGTTCCCGATAAATCCAGAAAAAAAACCCTCTGTGTGCCTGTTGTCAGAGAGGTGCAGTATGGCGGCATTGTGGCTCAACCGATGCCCTTTGCATTTTAACATGAGATATGATCCCTTCTTTATGACCCTTGTTTCCATCTTGTTCTCCTAATATCAGCTACTTGACAAACCTGTTGACAACAGCAAAGGAACATGGGATGGCTTTGGGAAAAGAAAAGACATTGCCAGCAATATTGTATTAATAAAAGGGCACAAATGTTACATTCATGTTTGCTATAGGGAAAAAAATGAGAACAAAGACTTAAAGGTCAAAATATTCAATCCCCTTTGTGAGTCCCACCTTCCATTAAAAGTTGATACTTGGGAGATTTAATGGGTATATCTATTTCTAATACATATTTTCGCCAGAGACCTGACCAATGAATATGATAAACATTTTGAGATTTTTCACTACGTTAATTGGTTTAATATAGAGAGATCCCTACTTAAAAACCTGCCACCCATCAGAATGTCCTGATTTAGGAAAAAAGGTCTGACTTCAAGTTCTTTACCGAAAGAGACATAGTGGATCCTGTCTAGTCCATCCACAGCTTCAAAAACATGGCGCATGTTCCTCGGGAACATGATGTTTCACCACCCAAACCCAATGGGCTCTAGTATTTATCTAGATTTCCTAGTACCAGCCCTTACATGGAAGGTCACCAACCAGGACTCTACCATCAGTTAGTTGCTTCATCAATTGTGGCTGTTGGCTTTGAAAGACCTTTATTGACTTTTCCAAAGTGTTCACAGAAAATAGCATGGGGACCTAGTAGGACCACACATGATCAGGTTGACTAAGATAAATAGATGTGTGTGGGAGGACATTATAAACAGGGGCAACTTGTGTGGAGGGATAGTATATAGAGGAGCAGCATATGTGAGAGATATTGTCATGGTTCGCCTCCCCGTCCACATGGCTAGGGGGCGGAGCCTTCCGTCGGGCCTCACTTCCGGACCCTGGATGCCTTAAAAGCTGACATTTCCAGTAAACCAGCCCTGGCTATAAGATTAGCACTACTTTGCCTGTGATTGCTGGTCCTGTGAGTGATATCCTGATCTATCTATTCCTGTGCCCCCGTGCTCTTGTCTTTGTTCTGTCCCCTGGTCATCCCTCCTGTCCTCTGTCCCCTCTCCTATTTCCCCACTCGGTTGCTTCCTCTGGGACTGACCTTGGCCTGACTTTGACTCCGCTTCTGCTCGTTCCTCCAGTCCTGCTTCTGCCCGTACAGTGTTTGACCCAGCCTGCCTGACTATTCCTCGCATGCCCTGCAGCTCTGCTTCTCCGCTGTGCTGTGAGGCAGTGTATGAGAATGCTGTGTATTTACTTCCTGGTTCTCGTTGCTCTGTGTAGTGTCTTCTGCTCGAGAGCTCTGGCTCCCCCTGGTGGCAGCTTGACAGATATCATACAGAGGGGCAGTGTGTGTGGGGATATTTTACAGAGGAGCAGTGTGTGGAGGATATTATATAGAGGAGCAGCGTGTGTGGGGGGATATTATACAGAGGGAAAGTGTGTGGGGGGATATTATATATATGGGAAGTGTGGGAGAGATTATGGAGAGGGGTGGTGTAGAGGGTGTATCGTGTAGAGAGTGTATTATGGAGACGGGTGGTATAGGGGATGTATTATTATTTTTCTGAGGGACATACTTCATTCTCTAGAACAGCTTCAAGGGTGCTAACATTTTTGGCCATGACTATTAAAAACCGACACAAAGGAGCATAGTAGATCTGTGTGAAAAAAATGAAGATCAACTTGACAAGATGAGTGTCTATTATTACCAATTATCATGGGTTTTGAATGGCATAGTTTTTCTTGAAGAGTTTACAGATCACCTGAGGGCCCATATCATCTAAGATGGAGCAATACCCTACGCAAAAGAGACCAGTTGCTCTGGGTAAAGAAGTGGGATCAGGTGAATTTGTCCATTATCAATCATCATGGGTTTTGCATTACCTAATTTTTCACCTAGTATTCTCAGATGATAACATGAAGTCCTAGAAGACCCTCATACCATCCGTTGGTCTACGTGTTCTCAGATGATAACATGAAGTCCTAGAAGATCCTCATATCATCCGTTGGTCTACGTGTTCTCAGATGATAACATGAACTCCTAGAAGACCCTCATATCATCCGTTGGTCTACGTGTTCTCAGATGATAACATGAAGTCCTAGAAGACCCTCATATCATCCATTGGTCTACGTGTTCTCAGATGATAACATGAAGTCCTAGAAGACCCTCATATCATCCATTGGTCTACTTGTTCTCAGATGATAACATGAAGTCCTAGAAGACCCTCATACCATCCGTTGGTCTACGTGTTCTCAGATGATAACATGAAGTCCTAGAAGACCCTCATATCATCCATTGGTCTACGTGTTCTCAGATGATAACATGAAGTCCTAGAAGACCCTCATATCATCCATTGGTCTACTTGTTCTCAGATGATAACATGAAGTCCTAGAAGACCCTCATATCATCCATTGGTCTACGTGTTCTCAGATGACAACATGAAGTCCTAGAAGACCCTCATATCATCCGTTGGTCTACGTGTTCTCAGATGATAACGTGAAGTCCTAGAAGACCCTCATATCATCCATTGGTCTACGTGTTCTCAGATGACAACATGAAGTCCTAGAAGACCCTCATATCATCCGTTGGTCTACGTGTTCTCAGATGATAACGTGAAGTCCTAGAAGACCCTCATATCATCCATTGGTCTACGTGTTCTCAGATGATAACGTGAAGTCCTAGAAGACCCTCATATCATCCATTGGTCTACGTGTTCTCAGATGATAACATGAAGTCCTAGAAGACCCTCATATTATCCATTGGTCTACTAGTTCTCAGATAATAACATGAGTAATCTGCAAAATACCATAAGATCAACTAAGGAACTCACACAAAAGAGCAAATAGGTCTGTGTAGAGAAACCTGATCAAGTTAACCATTACCAATCACTAGCTTTGAGCAGTGCGGTTCCATTACCAATTATCATGAGTTCCCAGATCACATATTTTTAATCGAATATCAAGAACATATTCTCAGGATTAGCTGAATGAAGGCACAGAAAGGTGTGCAGCACAAGACAACAATCAATCAAATATCAATTTCCCTTCCTAATGATAGATAGCCAGTATCAAATAGGACCAGACAATTACTAAAATTAGAATAATACCTTTTAAAAATCCCTGAGTGCCCCTGATTCTGATGCTCTTTTCTATTTTTTGCTGCGTCGCTCCATTACAGAGATATTCACATTTGTTTCTCCTGTAGCGCACTATGTGAAATCTCTGCTTGCAGTCCAACAGGGCATGTCTTCACAGTCTTCTCTTGGGGGGTGTGCTTTAACCCCTCCCTTCCAGATGCAGCCAATCACAGCTCAGCAGCATCTGAGAGTGATAGACTGCTAGATCAGCTGCTCAACTGTGATTGGCAGCTTGTGGGATGTAGGGGTGATAGTGCACGCCCCCAGGGGAAACTCTGAAGAAATTTCCCATTGGGCTGCAAAGCAAAGATTTCACATGCTGCACTCCAGAAGAAGCAAATGTGAATATCTCTGTAATGGAACGACGCAGCGCAAAACGGAAAAGAGCAGCAGAATCAGGGGAGTTCTGGGACTTTTACAAGGTATTTATCCAATTTCTTTAGCAACTAACAAGTCATCTTTAAGGTCCTGGATCTCCCATGAAAATATTAATTACTTTAAGCAATAATTCACGAATTGCAGATAGATTTTTCAGTTTTAACACTATTGTTTCTAAAGGGTTGAGATATATATATATAGATATATATATATATATATATATATATATATATATATATATATATAAAATTCTCAGTGAATCATTCAAACCAAAACCAGTCACAAGAGGTGTCAACAAGAAGAAATACCGCACAGAATTTCAAGGCTTTTCATGAAGTTGCAGCGTGAAGACAATAATTATCAGACTTGTCCACAGGAATTTTAGAGTACTTGTTTGCAGAAACCACAGAGGTGAACACTTGCCAATTTACTCTAATCTCCTGAATGCCATAATATATTATTGCCAACTTTCTCATACTGGAGTTGCATCATATTCCAAACAGAGTAGATATATCTCCAGGGTGCCATATTTCGAAATGAACAGGGTTCGTTATATACACTACTCTCAAATGCTCTGGGCTTGGTGTGTGCCCTAAATCGACAGTTGACCCTTAATATGTATCACAATCTCCCTTATCGCACTTCTCAAAAGTTGGATAATATGCTACACCAGTTTCTTCCTTTACCAGAACTAATATTTTGGTTTCGGTTCCTTAAAAGGATAGTCTCATTTAAGAGATTTATTAAAAGCCTGAAAGATGCAGGTCCCCTCCCCACTAATGGATGGTCGTCCTCGACTCCCTCCATAGACTTCATTAAGACAGTGACATGTTAGGTTGGCTCATGGGTTAAATTTGATGGACATAACTCTACCTTCAACCTTAAACATTATGAAACTATGAACCATGAAGTTGGTTGAACCTGAGCAGCTACTTTTGGAACTTGTGTGGAAGTCAATGGAGAGAATTAATAATAAGCAGCCGCCTCGACATTGATAGTGGCCAAAGGATAATGCAGGTCCAGGAGGTCGGACTCAATTCTATCAGATATTTTTGGTTTGTTTTTTGAATACGTCTTAAAATTCTGAACTTACAGTAACCCTTTGAGCAGGATCAGTTATATAATATTGCAATATTTATTATACTGAAGTCGGACAGGGACGGACATCATATCCTACTAGATGACTGATGAATTTCATGTCTCCCTATTACTCTGGAATAGGAAGAAAGACACAAAGGGGATACATCAGTATTTCTAAGTCAAAACCATGAGTGGCTGAAAAATTCAAAAGGGGTGCCCGTGTGTTATGCGATGTTCAGGTCCAGACTCATTAGGCGTCATGGCGGCATCAGGCTCTGTTGACACTGCAGGCAAGCTGATGTCTCCTAGTTGTTCAGCCAGAGTCAGGCATTGCTCTGTTCCTCAGTCCTGCAGGAGTTAAATCCTGCTGACCTGGGGAACTCTGCTAGGAGCTCCGGTTGCATTATCAATCACAGCCATCCCCTTCCTATATAAGATTCTGAACTTTGCTACTCAGCGCCGATTATAGCTTCAGCATAGCTCCAGCAATTCCGGTCTGTGTGGTCATCCAGTTCGTGGTGATTTGTAGTTGCTATTTTGCGTGGTGTGGAAGTTCCCGTGTTGTGTGTTACTTCCTTTTTTGTTTCTTTATTCCCCTGTACATATATAGTCTCTCCTTTGTGTGTACAAATTTTCGTTCTCCCTTGTCTGTGTCGTTTTTGTGGAGTGTTGTTACTGTGTCTCCGGCCCGTCCCAAGGGTGAGGGAGAGGGGAGTAAGATCAGGGCTCAGACAGGAGTCAGGGTGATGCTGGGGGCTCGGAGCTGGCTACCATCAAGCCTACCTCTGAGATAAGAGACAGCGCAGGATCTCAAGTCTGAGGTCCAGCCTAGAAGCCCCTATTCTGTCATTTCATACCCCGTGACACCGTGTTTCTATTATACTTTCCTCTGATTGTTCCACTCCTGATTTTGGCTACAAATAGTGATGGAAAAAACAACCAACTTCTGAACATGTGAATGTATCCAAATACTGAGCCCATCCATGTATGAGTACATGTAATATGAAGTCCGTGAACATCCCATATAATATGAAGTTCGTGAACATCCCTCTTACCTATTTCCGTGAGCCATTTAGCAACAGATCCATAGATTTCATCCAGTATGAGAATCACAACCAGGTTGATGATGACAGCAGTGGCCGTCACGGTCACACGGACATTGGATCTGGTGCTTTCGTTGGTACTAACCGCCAAGGCTGCCGCAACGGTGATCCGATAGATGATGACACCAAACACGGCTGAAAATGTAAGTGCAATCTATGGAAGATAAGAATGATAGCATGACGTGAATGAATGAATTAATGAATGAATGGAAATGTTATCCTACTGCAGGAGACAAGATAAGCAGGGTGGACACCATAACTTGAAATTAGTAGACAGAAGAGAGTATACTCATATTCACCAATATTTTGTGTTTTGGCAAAGTGTGACTGCTGTATTCAGATATTTAAGCCATTTTTGGCCCCAAGTGAAGAGGCAGGACCACTCATTCTCCTAAAAGTTTACAATGTATTACCCCCTTTGCATACCACATCACAATTTACTTAAAGGATTAATCTTCCTAGAAACTTGGGTCACTTTGTATATCCATTAAATTGCTTATTTTGCATTGAATCTTGTATCATACTCCAGAGCTGCATTCACAATTCTGCCGGCTGCAGAGCTGAAATCTCCTAGTGGTTCCATGTCTGCGCATATGTATTCTAGTAATTGCAATCTTCAAAAGTCACAACCTTTACAGAGGCCATTAGGAAACTGATTACAAGCTTGTTGACTGTTTCCATTGACAAGTAGCTGAATTATGAATGTTGCTCTGAAGTATAATAGAGGATCTATCTCAAAAAAATAAAAAAGATACTAGAATATACTAAATACTGATTTACTTATGGGCTATATAAAGATAAATCCAAGCATAATGTCACCTACCATAAATAAAATTGCTGCAAAGTTGACTAAGTAGGCAGGAATTCGATCCCTCCATGTCAGTTTCTCCTTTTTCTGAAAAACACATAAGCAAAAAAGTCAATATACATAGAATTAATGCAAATAATAGATACAAGCAAAAAATACTGTAGTTAAGTGGTCACCAGCCTGTGCCTCACCCCCCAGAGCTTCCAGCATGTTCTCAGACTCCTGATTTCGTGGTTCCTCAGGGGCTGGAGAGTCAGTTAAGAACCTGTTGTCTAGTTTATGTATCATTCTGAATATGTTTTACATTTTATTTCTATGGGCATCTAAGACAATGCTACAACAGGTCATTTTCTCAGAGTCGTATGATGTAGGGGCTGAGACCCTGATTCCAGTGATGTGTCACTTACTGGGCTGTGTTTTGCTGTTTCAATAAAATCAGTGTTTTATCAGCAGGAGATTATCACTATAGGACTAGGGTGTCTCATACCTCCTGGTCCAACCACGCCCCCCCACCACTGACTGGCAGGTTTCTGCACAGTGTACACAGAAAGCAACCAATCAGTGGTGTGGGCGGAGTTATACATAATCAGTAGTGTAGGCGGGGATATACATAATCAGTGGTATGGGCGGGGTTATACATAATCAGTAGTGTAGGCGGGGATAAACATAAATAGTGGTGTGGGCGGGGTTATGCATAATCAGGGGTGTGGGCAGGATTATACATAATCAGTGGTGTGGGCGGGGTTATACATAATCAGTGGTGAGGGTGGTGTTATACATAATCAGTGGTGTGGGCGGGGTTATACATAATCAGTGTTGTGGGTGGGGTTATACACAGCTGTGTGGGCGGGGTTATACACAGTCAGCGGTGTGGGTGGGATTATACACAGTCAGCGGTGTGGGCGGGGTTATACACAGTCAGCGGTGTGGGTGGGGTTATACACAGTCAGCGGTGTGAGCGAGATTATACACAGTCAGCGGTGTGGGCGGGGTTATACACAGTCAGCAGTGTGGGTGGGGTTATACACAGATCAGCTTTGTGGGTTATAAATAATCAGCGGTGTGGGCGGGGTTATACACAGTTAGCGGTGTGGGCGGGGTTATACACAACCAGCTGTATGGGCGGGGTTATACACAGTCAGCGGTGTGGGTGGGGTTATACACAGTCAGCAGTGTGGGTGGGGTTATACACAGATCAGCTTTGTGGGTTATAAATAATCAGCGGTGTGGGCGGGGTTATACACAGTTAGCGGTGTGGGCGGGGTTATACACAACCAGCTGTATGGGCGGGGTTATACACAGTCAGCGGTGTGGGCGGGGTTATACACAGTCAGTGGTGTGGGCGGGGTTATAAATAATCAGCTATGTAGGCGGGGTTATACATAATCAGCAGTGTGGGTGGGGTTATACACAGTCAGCTGGGTGGGCGGGGTTATACATAATCAGCAGAACATCTCCAACTCTTGGGACTCATTATCTGTCAGTGACGCCCGGTATGAGTGGACTCCCGGCGAGCGGCACAACACAAAGGGAACACCAGGGTAGCCATACAACAGAAGACCCAAGAATCCTATTTCTGTTGTTTGGAAATGTGACCGCTTCAGCCAATCACTGGCTGCAGTTATTTACTGCTCCCTACTGAAATAAGTGTACTTGGTATCACTAGCTTGTATTTTTTTATTTTAACACCATGCTTGGCTGATTACCACTACAAAAAAAAAGGTGTGGACAACCCCTTTAAATATACGCTCCACCATTATTAGCATCACCCCCAAGCCCCTAATGTATCAATCTAATATTCCAAGGTGGAAAATTATAAAAAGAGAGTTAATAAAGTAGATAAATATGGCTGCATTTTTATTATGGAAACAGCGCCACCCCTGTGCACAGGTTGTGTCTGGTATTGCAGATCAGCTCAGTTAAAGTGAATGATGCTAAGCTGCAATTCCACATATGACCCGTCGACTAGCGTGGCGCTGTTTTTTAAGTTAATGGACCTATCTTTCATCCTTTACACCCCTTTAACTATATTTTCAGTTAAAACAACAGTGGAAACAAGTTCTACTCCACGGTCACGTTTGTTCTTTATTTGATGTCAAAGGGTTTATATCGTTTGTATCGTATTTCAGTCTTGGTTTAAAGTATTTTTTAACAATTCCTTTCTATTTATCTATTTTTTACCTTCTTATGTGAAGTCTTGTCTGACCGTGAAACTTAATGTGTGCGAAAGGAAATAAGGAGGTACTGCTTATTAGGGTCACGGTACACAGACCCAAAAAACATCTTTTGCTTGGAATGAAAATCTTATAAAATCTAAATCTTAGGCTATGTTCACACTAGAAAAATGATTTTTCTTAAGAAATTTCTTAAGAAATTTCTTAAGAGTGCACCTGTGTTAAAAAAACGCACCAAAAACGCACCTGCGTTTTTGCCGCGTTTTCGGTGCGTTTTTGGTGCGTTTTCGGTCCGTTTTTGGTGCGTTTTTACCGCTGGTTGCTCCCTGCGTTATTGTGCCAATTATCTATGGCAAAAAACGCAGTTAGCTGCAGAAAAGAAGTGACATGCTCATTCTTTTTCTTAAGAAAATCTACTGAAAGAATTTTCTTAAGAAAAAAACACAGTGTGTGCACAGCTAATTTTTTTTGCCATAGGTTTTGCTGGGGAATGTCTGCAGAAAGGTTACAAGAATTTCTCAAGAAATTTCTGCAGCAAAAACGGACCAAAAACGGACCAAAAACGCAGGTAAAAAACGCAGTGTGTGAACACAGCCTTAGGTTTATTTTCTCTCCATTCACAGAGCAGGTGAGTGCTATCTGTTATCAGCCATTTCAGGCCAAAAGTTTGGCATATACAGTATAATGTGCTTCCACGTTGTCACAGCCAGGAAGACCAAATAATGTCTCCATCATCAACCACTGATCACACATGTTATTAGTCATTGTACAGGAGGGGGAGGAGGTGAGCTGTGACATCACCTATTGTGAATGGCGGATCCTGTCTTATCTACTGTATATAGAGGTGTTATCAGTCATTGTACAGGAGGAGGAAGTGAGCTGTGATATCACCTATTGTGAATGGTGGATCCTGTCTTATCTACTGTATATAGAGGTGTTATCAGTCATTGTACAGGAGGAGGTGAGCTGTGATATCACCTATTGTGAATGGTGGATCCTGTCTTATCTACTGTATATAGAGGTGTTATCAGTCATTGTACAGGAGGAGGAAGTGAGCTGTGACATCACCTATTATGAATGGTGGATCCTGTATTATTTACTGTATTTAAAGGTGTCATCAGTCATTGTACAGGAGGAGGTGAGCTGTGACATCACCTATTATGAATGGTGGATCCTGTGTTATCTACTATATATGGGTGTCATTAGTCATTGTACAGGAGGAGGAGGAGGTGAGCTGTGACATCACCTATTATGAATGGTGGATCTTATGTTATCAGGCAACAAGTGTTCAATTTTCCTACAGTGCCTCCGCAGGTGATATAAGGTATTGCATAATCTACATTGAAATTAATGATCTTTTAAACATTACCTTATGCTGTTTTTCTTTTATTATTTTTTTAGTATAGTTTAGAAAATAAAATCTTCTTTTACTATCTGTAAATCATAATAAAAATCTTTGTACTGTGAGTTTTGCCTTACTTAATTACCAGGAATTGCTAAAGTCATTTTAAATTCAGCTAAAGTACAAATTGTCTTATTTTTAATTCATTAATTTAATATTAGTACCTGAAACCACAAGTGATCGAATGAGGCAACAAGTGTTCAATTTTCCTACAGCGCCTCTACAGGCGATATAAGGTATTACATTGAAATTAATGATCTTTCAAATGTTACCTTGTGCTGTTTTTCTTTTTTTATTATTTTTCAGGCAGTTTAGAAAATAAAATCTTTTTTTACTATCTGTAAACCATAATAAAAAGCTTTGTACTGTGAGTTTTGCTTTACTTAAATATGAGGACTAGCTAAAGCCTTACTCAAATACCAGGACTAGCTAAAACGTTACTCAAATACCAGGACTAGCTAAAACGTTACTCAAATACCAGGACTAGCTAAAACGTTACTCAAATACCATGACTAGCTAAAACGTTACTCAAATACCATGACTAGCTAAAACATTACTCAAATACCATGACTAGCTACAGCCTTACTCAAGTACCAGGACTAGCTAAAACGTTACTCAAATACCAGGACTAGTTAAAGCCTTACTGAAATACCAGGACTAGCTAAAACCTTACTGAAATACCAGGACTAGCTACAGCCTTACTCAAGTACCAGGACTAGCTAAAGCCTTACTCAAATACCAGGTCAAGCTAATGCCTTACTCAAATACCAGGACTAGTTAAAGCCTTACTCAAATACCAGGTCAAGCTAATGCCTTACTCACATACCAGGACTAGCTAAAGCCTTACTCAAATACCAGGACTAGCTAAAGCCTTACTCAAATACCAGGTCAAGCTAATGCCTTACTCAAATACCAGGACTAGTTAAAGCCTTACTGAAATACCAGGACTAGCTAAAGCCTTACTCAAATACCAGGACTAGCTATAGCCTTATTGAAATACCAGGACTAGCTAAAGCCTTACTCAAATACCAGGACTAGCTATAGCCTTACTCAAATACCAGGACTAGCTAAAGCCTTACTGAAATACTTGGACTAGCTAAAGCCTTACTGAAATACCAGGACTAGCTAAAGTCCTTTTAAATCTAGTTAATGTCCATATTTTCTAATTTTTAATTAATTAATTTAATATTTTTGTAGTAGCTGAAAACACAAGTGATCGGATCAGGCAACAAGTGTTTAATTTTCCTACAGTGCCTCCACAGGGAATATAAGGTATTACATAATTTACATTGAAATGAATGTTTTAAATGTTACCTTGTGCTGTTTTTCTATTTTTATTATTTTTTAGGCAGTTTAGAAAATAAAATCTTTTTTTGCTATCTGTAAACCAAAATAAAAAGCTTTGTACTGTGAGTTTTGCTTTACTTAAATACTAGGACTAGCTAAAGCCTTACTCAAATACCAGGACTAGCTCAAGCCTTACTCAATGAGCAGGACTAGCTAAAACAATACTCCAATACCGGGATTAGCTAAATCCTTGCTCAAATACCAGGACAAGCTAAAGCCTTACTGAAATACCAGGACTAGCTAAAGCTTTACTCAAATTCTAGGACTAGCTAAAGCCTTACTCAAATACCAGGAATAGTTAAAGCCTTGCTCAAATACCAGGACTAGCTAAAGCCTTACTCAAATACCAGGACTAGCTAAAGCCTTACTCAAATACTAGGACTAGCTGAAACCTTACTCAAATACCAGGACTAGCTAAAGCCTTACTAAAATACTAGGACTGGCTAAAGCCTTTCTCAAATACCAGGACTAGCTAAGCCTTACCCAAATACAAGGACTAGCTGAAACCTTACTCAAATACCAGGACTAGCTAAATCCTTACTTAAATACCATGACTAGCTACAGCCTTGCTCAAATACTAGGACTAGCTAAAGCCTTACTCAAATACCAGGACTAGCTAAAGTCTTACTCAAATACCAGGACTAGCTAAAGCCTCACTGAAGTACCAGGACTAGCTAAAGCCTTAATCAAATACCAGGACTAGCTAAAGCCTTACTCAAATACTAGGACTAGCTGAAACCTTACTCAAATACCAGGACTAGCTGAAACCTTACTCAAATACCAGGACTAGCTAAAGCCTTACTAAAATACTAGGACTAGCTAAAGCCTTTCTCAAATACCAGGACTAGCTATGCCTTACCCAAATACAAGGACTAGCTGAAACCTTACTCAAATACCAGGACTAGCTAAATCCTTACTTAAATACCATGACTAGCTAAAGCCTTGCTCAAATACTAGGACTAGCTAAAGCCTTACTCAAATACCAGGACTAGCTAAAGTCTTACTCAAATACCAGGACTAGCTAAAGCCTCACTGAAGTACCAGGACTAGCTAAAGCTTTACTAAAAAAAACAGGACTAGCTAAAGCTTTACTAAAAAAAAACAGGACTAGCTAAAGCCTTATTCAAATACCAGGACTAGCTAAAGCCTTACTCAAATACTAGGACTAGCTAAAGTTCTTTTAAATTTAGCTAAAGTCCATATTTTATTATTTTTAATTCATTAATTTAATATTACAACTTGAAACCACAAGTGATCGAATCAGTCAACAACTGTTCAATTTTCCTACAGCGCCTCCGCAGGTGATGTAAGGTATTACATAATTTACATTGAAATTAATGATCTGTTAATGTATTTTCTGGACATGCCGTGTGGTCCAGATATTTTTTGAAGTCACAGTGATAGGAGGCCACGACAATATCACAAACCTACATCTTTTTTAATGTGAAAAATCAATATGGCAGTATTTATAGTACCCGATCATTGTATACACTTGTTGTGGAATGCTGCCTGTTACATTCCAGGGCGGCCATACGTTCCCCCGTAATTTATAAGCTCAGTGCCGGGTTTAGCATAACTTACAGATTGCACACCGCAGAGAATGACTTCATCTCAGCAGAACATGTGCGTGTTTTATTACTATTGTATGTATCTGTGGCGTATTAAGAACTTGTCGATTCTTCGGGGGAATCATTTTTATTTTTCAAAGGAGAATTCGAGGTCAGTGATACATTCAGAGCTTAACTCTTTCATGGCTGTAAACTATTCACTCATCTGTCTTCAATAGCAAAAAAAAAAAAGACAAAAAAATAAATAAAACCGCCATACCGTGCCAATCCTAACCTATAAAGCTGCAGAGAAAACTGGAGCTAATCATTGAAAGGATGTCCGCCTCATTAATGTGTGATCTGAAATGAACCATGTCTTCTAAAAAATCCCTCCGTGACTCACCCCGTTGAATTTTAGAATATTTGCTCCTTTGTGAGTCACGGCATCTTATTTTTGGATTGGTGCAAAGAACAACATGTATAAAGTTATATGTTATTGTGGCTAATTTTTGCAAAAATTTGACGTGTTCTATCCGGGACACCTCGAGGACTGCATGGTACCGCGATATTTTCCATATGACTCCTTGTCACACATGGGGCTGCTCTAAGGAGATGTTAAAAACAATGTTTGACCTCAATAATGAAATTCCGACTTCTCCTCTGTGCAATTTAAAAAATGTCATCGTTTTATTGTCAGCGTCACCATGAAAAATGGATCTGACCTTGTAAGCCGACGACTTTCACAACGGCTGGAAGACGTGGGAAGGAATTCTCTATTTTTATCGCATTGATCAAGATGGATATAATAGATAGATAGAAGAGAGGAGCGAATCTTGTCAAATTTGAATATCCCGACATTGGCGAACCTACCTAAAAAATTTGATAAATAAATTCAAGGAAATCTCAATACTGGAAAGCTTGTAATTTGCTCGGAATATACATGTGTGAGAAAGAAAAGACCCTGCTGACCATACGAGCTAAAGGCCACTTTACACACAGCAACATCGCTACCGCTAGCCCCCGTCAGTTGTGCGTCACGGGCAAATCGCCGCCCGTGGCGCACAACATCGCTAACACCCGTCACACTATACTTACCTGCCTAGCGACGTCGCTGTGGCCGGCGGACGGCTTCCTTTCTAAGGGGGCGGTCCATGCGGCGTTACAGCGGCGTCACTAAGCGGCCGCCCAATAGAAGCGGAGGGGCGGAGATGAGCGGCTGTAACATCCCGCCCACCTCCCTCCTTCCTCATTGCCGGTGGCCGCAGGTACGGTGTTGTTCCTCGTTCCTGCGGTGTCACACACAGCGATGTGTGCTGCCTCAGGAACGACTAACAACCTTCCTCCTGCAGCAGCAACGATATTTGGGATGAGAATGACGTGTCAACGATCAACGATAAGGTGAGTAATTTTGATCGTTGATGGTCGTTCGTGCGTTTCACACGCAACGACGTCGCTAACGAGGCTGGATGTGCGTCACAAATTCCGTGACCCCAATGACATCTCGTTAGCGATGTCGTTGCGTGTAAAGCCCCCTTTTCACTCTACAGGGGAGAGAGATGACCCTACTGACCATAAGATCTTAAGCCTGCTTTACACGCTGCAATGTATCTTACAATGTGTCGGCGGGGTCACGTCGTAAGTGACGCACATCCGGCATTGTAAGTTACATTGCAGTGTGTGACAGGTACGTGCGATTGAACGTTAAAACGTTAATTGCAAACACATTGTACCTTTCTCTAGAATTGCACGTCAGATTGTTCATCGTACCCGGGTTAGCGCACATCGCAGTGTGTGACACCCTGGGAACGATGAACAGATCTTACCTACGTCCTGTGGCTCCCGGCCCACAATGCGGAAGGAAGGAGGTGGGCGGAATGTTTACGTCCAGCTCAGCTCCGCCCCTCTGCTTCTATTGGCCGGCTGCCGCGTGACGTTGATTTTACGCCGAACGTCCCTCCCACTCCAGGAAGTGGACGTTCGCCGCCCACATCGAGGTCGTATGGAAGGTAAGTACGTGTGACGGGGGTTAATCGTTTGTGCGGCACGTTCAACAAATTGAACGTGCCACACATACGATGGGGGCGTTGCAAATCGCATACGATATTGTATGCGAAATTGCAACGTGTAAAGCAGGCTTTACACTCTACAGGAGAGAGAGAAAGGACCCCGCTGACCATAAAAGCTTATACTACAGTAGAGAGAGAGAGAGAGGACCCTACTGATCATAAGAGCTTACATTCTACAGGAGACAGAGAGAGGACCCCTATGACCATAAGAGGTTACACTACAGGAGAGAGAGAGAGAGAGAGAACTCCGCTGATCATAGGAACTTAGATTCTACAGGAGAAAGCCAAGAACCTTCTATGGTAACCATAAGAGATTATACTCTACAGAAGATAGAAAGTACCCCGCTGACCATAAGTGCTTACACTCTCCTGGAGAGAGAGAGGACCCTGATGATCACGAGAACTTACACTGTACAGGAGAGAGAAAAAACCTTTACACTTTGCATGAGAGAGAGAGAACCTCTCTGACTATAAGAGCTTACACTCTACAGAAAAGATAGAGGATCACACTGATCATAGGAGCTTATACTCTACAGGAAAGAAAGAGAGAGAGGATCCTGCTGAGGATAAAAGCTTACACTCTACAGTAGAGAGAGAGATTACCCCGCTGACCCTGAGAGCTTATACTCTACAGGAGAGAGAGGACTCCTATGACCATAAGAGCTTCCACTCTACAGGAGAGAGAGAGGACCCCACTGACCATAGGAGCTTACACTCTACAGGAGAGAGAGAGGACCCCACTGATCATAAGAGCTTACATTCTACAGGAGAGCAAAGACACCGCTGACCATAGGAGCTTACACTCTACAGGAGAAAGCCAAAAACCAGCTAACCATAAGAGATTACACTCTACAGGAGATATAAAGTACCCCGCTGACCACAAGAACTTATACTCTACAGGAGAGAGAAAAAAAACCCTTACACTTTGCATGAGAGAGAGAGAACCTCTCTGACTATAAGAGCTCACACTCTACAGAAAAGAGAGAGGACCTCTCTGACCACTCTACAGAAGAAAGAGAGGAACATGCTCTTGACCATACGAGCTTACACTCTAAAGAAGAGAGAGAACCCTGCTGATCATAACTGCTTACACTCAACAGTACAGAAAGAGAGGGCCCTACTGACCATAACAGCTTACATGCTACAATAGAAAGAGAGAGGACCCTGCTGGCCATAAGAGCTTAAACTCTTCCGGAGAGAGAGGACTCTACTGACCAAAAGAGCTTACAGTCTACAGAAGAAAGATAGGACCCCTCTGACAATAAAAGTTTATATTCTACAGGCAAAAGAGAGAGGACCCCACTGACCGTAAGAGCTCACACTCTACAGGAGAGTATAGAAAAATTCCCTGAGGGAATGAATAGACGAGACCTCACAGCGCTGATCTAAGAGTAGTAAGTGAGTAAGTTTTGAATAGAAACGTATTTAAGTATGCACTTACATTTTGGTCGTGTATTCAAACACTTCATACAATATAAGCAGATTATTAGTGATGGGGGGACCCGGACTGCAAAAGTTCGGATCCACTTCACAAGTACCTGTGCACTGACCCAGGGCCCGGAGTGCTCTGGGAACTCTGGGTACCTATCCAAATTCGGTAACTCGGGTAATTTAAAAAAAATAAATTAATAAAGGAAAAAGAAGGAAAACAAGGGAAGGCAAGCGCGTTATATTTACCAATGGCTGTAACACTACTTCCGGGGTCGCTCATTATCCTTCATACATATGCACTGCTTCCCCAGCCCATTGGCATGTCTCGGTATATGTGATTGGCTGCAATCCCCTGGCCAAATCAACACAAGAAGTACAAAAGGTATAAAGTGCAGGGCCATGCTCCGCACCCCTTTGACACCGACAGTGCTGGCCAGGGCTGCAGCCTGTAGCCGCGGGCTTTATCTGTGCTGGGTATCATATTATGGGGGCGACTTTACGTCATTTTTTTATGTATTTATTTTTAGGGGTACTTTGCACGTTGCGACATCGCTACTGCGATATCGTCGGGGTCAAATCGAAAGTGACGCACATCCGGCGCCGGTAACGACGTCGCAACGTGTAAAGCCTAGATGTGCCGATAAACAATCGCAAAAGCGTCGTAAATCGGTGATCTGTGTAGCGTTGGTCATTTCCATAATATCGCACCAATAGGAGATACGATGTTGTTCCTCGTTCCTGCGGCAGCACACATCACTGTGTGTGACACCGCAGGAGCGAGGAACATGTCCTTACCTGCCTCCACCGGCTATGCGGAAGGAAGGAGGTGGGCGGTATGTTTACGTCCCGCTCATCTCCGCCCCTCCGCTTCTATTGGCCGCCTGCCGTGTGATGTCGCTGTGATGCCACACGACCCGCCCCCTTAGGAAGGAGGTGGGTCGCCGGCCAGAGCGACGTCGCAGGGCAGGTAAGTGCGTGTGAAGCTGCAGTAGCGATAATGTTCGCTACGGCAGCTATCACAAGATATCGCATGTGCGACGGGGGCGGGTACTATCGCGCTCGGCATCGGTGGCATCGGTAGCATCGGCTAGCGATGTCGCAACGTGCAAAGTACCCCTTACTGTACGCTATAGACCCACAGACCGGGTCTGTAATTAAAACAGCATCAGACAGGCTGAAACACAGGCTGGGGGCGCTGTCTGACTGCAACCAATCACAGACACCGGTGGGCAGGGAAAGGAGTGAATATGCATGAGCCTAATGAGCGGCCCCGAAAAAAAGAATGAGAGGCCGCGAGAGCAGTGTGACAGCGCTTGCTCTTTTCCCTTTGCGCCGGATTCTGGTCCCCATAGGTAATATGGCCAGATACCAGGGATCAATCTCGCGCTGACCAGAGTTGGCGAGGGATTGATTTGTGAGTCCTCCCATTACTAGTGAGAAATGCAGGGACAAAACACAAAAATATAGAACATGCTGGACCAGTTCTTGGATAAACCAGTACAATTCCGCTATACTAGTTGCCTTTGTGCCACATCTGCCTCCATTGTTTCATCTGCTCCACCTTTAAAAAGCTATTTATTCTAAAAACAAAGATCTTTAGACAATGTATGATGCACAGTAGTATAAGTAAAATAGTAGTAATCCCCCCCGAACATTGAAATATAAATATTGAGAAATAAAGTCAAATACAAATTATAAATGTGCAATAAATACCATGTGAGGACGGCGCTCCCTGTACAAATCATCGACCACCAACACTGCCGACATCCAGATAAATACATATGTTTTATATCACTAGATATAATAACCTGCAGTGACAGTTTCATCTAAGGAGGGAAACTCAAAAAGACTCCATCACAGAAGAGAGCACGATGTCCCATACCAGGAATACAAAGCATTGCCATCCATCTATCAAAGGAAACAAGAGGTCGGTGGTGCTTGCGTAACAGTGGTGGACTGTGGCTGTTGCGTTCCTACCCCTGAAGACACCAAACACGTCATTGTGTTGTTATGTTGTATAGTGTGAATTATGTCTTCCATCTTTTGTAAATATTGTCTCATGGGAATTGTTTTGTAATGTGATGTTGCTTGTGTGATGTACAATGTATAGCGGTGTTATATGTAGGATGTTTCGTAAGACTGCAGTGTCAGAAGTAGTTAAGTGTTGGGACTAGCCCACCCTTGGAGGAGTCAAGTGAAAGGGAAGGTGATGGTTCATTCCAGAAGAGGAAGTGAAAACCTAGTGAGCAAAAGTGATGGATATATAGTCAGTCGTGAAGGTTGGTCGCATACAGTGGGTGGTTTGTGGCACCAAAGGAGAAGGAGAGAAGACAGAAGACAGCGTGAATCTCGGGTGTTGAAAGAAACACATCCGCGAACGAGAGACCGATCCTCAAACAGAGTGGCCTCATATAATAGGAGAAGGACAGGACTCTAGTGGCCAGGCTCCTTAACTGTTAAGATAGCGGGATAACCTCAACTGGTGTGTGAACGTAGTCGACCAGCCAAGCAGGTTCCCACTAAACGTCCAGGAGTGCAAAGTTTCCTCTGGTCATGATGGGTCCCTTGATCAGACCGGACTTGGGACTGCAGGAAGGGAAGGTAACTGTTATGGTATGTGCTGTAACACTGAACTGAGTTGGTCTGGGACTCACAGGACCAGGAAGATCTGAAGCAACCCAAAGAGAAGGTGAACTGCATCTAATAATGCTGTGCAGAACGGTAATATGATGGAATATATGTGCCTGCTATCTGGAACGGGAAGTTGTGACAGATGATGACCCGTAAAGTACAGAATTGTGGTTTAACCCTAGAACGCGCAACCATAGAAATCAACCATAGAAAACAAGTAACCTAGCAGGCTTGTGAGGGCCCAAGTATGTGTTCTAGGGATAAAGTGAACAGTAGGACTCTTTGTGAGTGTGAGTCATTATCCCGTTCTGGACAGCTGATATCAGTGGCATTGTGAAGCCTACATAGGTTCCCAGTCTGCATGGTAAAAGTCCACACAGTCAGCCAGAACAAGGTATTTCATTTACTGTGTCGGCAATTCTGGAGTCAATCTCTTGCCATGACTAATGCCGCACGCCACTCTACACTTGGTATAGACGTCTGGATCAAGCCTTGCCATCAAAAGATCTGAGTGTTGCGAGGAAGGCACAGAGTACATTGAAGATGGCAACCATGGTGGCGAAGTGCTTAGGTTCTAAGACAGTGTACAATGGCACAGCTCTAAGGGAAAGCTGCCCCATTGTAGACGTTGGAGAAGTGGAAGGGCACAAAAAGCTAACCAGCCCTTGAGAAGCTATGCCCATCAACAGACGTGCCATGCCTGGAGATGTCAGTCCATGACGATTAGCCTCTGGTACGACATACCCAATTTGGGAGGACTGGGGCATAGTGAGTGGCGGAGGTTCAATGTCTTTGTGGAAGAAGGGTTGCAACCACACAGCTTGTCATGGAAGGTTCTCACATCACCGAGCCCAAGACAGAAGCAGAGGCCTACCTACACTCCAGCTGAACCTCTAGCTCACAGGTGGGTCATACAGCTTAAAGCCCTAAAGGCTTAGGATACAGTGGTTTTACCATCGGCCCTACCAAAGGCTCCATTCTTTGCCTATACACCAAATCCATCAGGTCCCTCTATCCCAAAGGACGCCCTGTTTCTGGATATAAGCTTCTGGCCACAGAGGCCGATTGGATCTCGCATCATCAGGGATAAGAAAGAGAAAGAAGAGTGGGTGTTGGCTCAACCTAATCATTCAGGCCTTTGGTTTTGTGATAGAGAAGACCGGCCACAATGTCTACATCAACGCTGGCTCCCTTCGTAGAAGGACTAGCTTGCGAGAAGGAGTAAGCTTGAGGTTCATCAAGGCAGATGGCCCACAGGATGTCATCCAACTACAGAAGGCTATTGAGAATTTGCCCACACCACCTCCATGACAGCAATAGGGTGAACCCACCACAACCCTCCACATCCTCAAGCCCTGGTGATCGTGAAAAGAACAGCAGTGGAGACAATGCCCTGACTGTCCAAGGAGCTTCTAAGGAAGGTGAGACCACAGAGCTGTCGAAGCCAGCAGCCCTTCTGGCTATAATATACATGTCCCAGGTTGCCTGTTCGGCTGTATATGTTAGGAGAGAAGAGCCTAAGGAGACCTGGGTGTAAACATGGCTGGGCCCTTGAAGTAGTGAGAAAGTAGACTGAGATGCCTAGATGCCCCTGTTGTGCTGGTTGTATCCTTGATGGGAACAATTGCTAAGTGCCTGAGTACCTCATATCTGGCCGAAGGTTTTATTTTATTGTGTAACCTCTTCCTTGGTTTTGATGTGCACGTTGCACATTTTCCTGTTGGGCTGAGGGACATGAGCTGCCAGAGGGTCCTTCACCCTTGACTCTGCTTAACCAGCCATGGACTTTGCCCTAAGACCACATGGACTTAAGCCTGCTTTACACCTTACGATTGTGCATACGATATCTTATGCAATCGTATCTGCCCCATCGTATGTGCGGCACGTTCAATTTGTTGAACGTGTCGCACAAACGATTATTTCCCATCACACGTACTTACCCTTCCATACAACCTCGATGTGGGCGGCAAACATCCAATTCCTGGAGTGGGAGGGACATTTGGCGTCACGCGGCAGCCAGCCAATAGAAGCGGAGGGGCGGAGATGAGCGGGACGTAAACATCCCACCCACCCTCTTCCTTCCGCATTGCTGGGGGGAGCCGCGGGACGCAGGTAAGCTGCTGTTCATCGTTCCCGGGGTGTCACACACTGCGATGTGTGCTGCCTCGGGAACATTGAACAACCTCACGTTCAATTTTTAGGAATTGAACGATGTGCGTGCAATGAACATTTTAATGTTCAATCGCAATCGCATGTAGCTGTCAAACCTTACAATATAACTTACGATGCCGGATGTGCGTCACTTACGACGTGACCCCGCCGACACATCGTAAGATATATTGTAGCGTGTAAAGCCCGGGAACGATGAACTCAGCTTACCTGCGTCCCGCGGCTCCCACCGGCAATGCGGAAGGAAGGAGGTGTGCGGGAAGTTATGTCCCTCTCATCTCCGCCCCCCCGCTTCTATTGGCCGGCTGCCGTGTGCCGTCGCTGTGACGCCGAACGTCCCTCCCACTCCAGGAAGTGGATGTTCGCCGCCCACAGCGAGGTCGTAAGGAAGGGTAAGTATGTGTGACAGCAAATAATCGTTTGTGCGACACGGTCAACAAATTGAACGTGCCGCACATACGATGGGGGCGGGTCAAATCGCATACGATATCGTATGCGAAATTGACACGTGTAAAGCAGGCTTTAGACTTTCATTCTATCCTGGATTTGACATGTCATGGAGACACCCTTGGATTGCAATGGCTGTGTGTTGCTTTGGCCTATGGGCCCTTCAGCCCCAATTAAAGGACTTGGACATTATTGTTTCGGGATCCCAGTTAGGACCAGTTATATCATGTAGCATGCCGGGGCATCCAGGGTCAATCACTCGCCCATGACTACCACCCAGCGCCACTCTACACTTGAACACTCTATTTAAATGCATTTATCTCCAATCCACAGAATAAGGCTGCTTTCACACTACGTTTTTTTAACATGCGTCAGGAACGTTTTTTTGCTGCAAAAGCGGATCCTGCTTTTACAGCAAAAAACGCATGCTAACGCATCTGTTATTTTGCAGGATCCTGTCACTGGATGTTTAGGGGCGGGCATTGGAGTCATGTGATCGGGAGTGAGGGGAACTAAACGTGCCAGACTGGGAGCCGGCTTCTGACAGCTGCAGACGCTGGTAACCAAGGTAAACATCGGGCTTGGATACCCGATATTTATCTTGGTTACGAGTGTCTGCAGCTGCTAGGAGCAGGGCTGCCTGCACACGTAACCAACGTAAACATCGGGTAACTAAGAGAAGTGGTTACCCGATATTTACCTTGGTTACGAGTGTCCGCAGCTCTCAGGTGGGGGAGAGGGAGGGGAGGAAGGGGGAAAGACAGAGATAGAGAAAGAGGGTGAGGGAGGGAGGAGGAGAGAGAGACAGATCACGCGAGACTGGTTCTGGGCATGCTCAGTACTTTCTGGGCATGCTCAGTACAAAAGCAGGATCCTGTTACAACGCAACTCAACGCATTCTGCTAGGCAGGATCCAGCGCTCATTGAAATGCATTGCAGCTCGTGGCGCAATGTGAAGGATCCTGTGAGATGCGTTATTTTGACAAAGGTAAAAAACGCTACAAGTAGCGTTTTTGAAACATGTTAAAATAACGCAAAAGTACGGATCCTGTGTCTAACGCACGCAAACGCATGCGAACGCAGGTGGACGCGAGTCCATTGCAAATGCATTGAAGTGAAAACGCATTTGCACTGGATCCGTTTTTCCGCTAAAAAAACGTTATGGACGGATGTTAAATAAACGTAGTGTGAAACCAGCCTAAGTGAAAAGTGTATAATCACAGTGTTCCAACTGCTGGAGAATGGAGATTCCCTCTGTAAATGGAGTCGTGCTGCACCTGCTCGACCAGTGCTCTATGTACTTCCATGGGACAGAATAAAATGCTATCTCCATCAGCCTGATAGCAGTGAATGGAGTCATGGTCCCCCTTAAGCAGCCCCACTATCTATATCTATCCTTCTATCTATCCCTCTATCTATCTATCTATCTATCTATCTATCCATCTATCTGTGTCGCCCTGGCCAAGCCAGGGGACACAGATAACAACACCACTACACCCCACACTCCAGGTAGGCACACCTGCTAACCAGAAATCCTTGTTGCCTCCCTCCAGGAGTCTGTGATGCACACCAGGGGGTGGGCCAGGCGGTTGGCTCCGCCCACCAAGGAGCTCACAACTCTGGAGGCAGGAAGTAACCAGGCAGTCAGCTCAGGGAAGAGCTTGAGAGTGGAGTCCAGTCAGGGACATGAAGGAGTGAACAGCAGAGTAGCCCAGGCAGGGGCTAGAGGAAACAACCAGAAGTGAAAGTGAAGGAAAGGAAAGTGGAAAAGGAGGAAAGCAAGAAGTGGTGACAGAGCAGAGAGAAGGAGAAGCCTGAGAGCCCAGCTGTGTGTAGGGCTAGAACAGCAAGGTCAGCGACGGCGGTGACTGTCCGGAGGGGGACCGTTTGGAAGTTCCTGGAAGGACCCCGTTGGCTGTGTGCCCGGTGGTCTGGAGCAGTGTTCCGAAGGACAGTCAGCACCAGGGCAGGGGCCTCTCGGACCCCGGCAAGGCTAGGAGTCGCCCAATTTGCCGAATCCGTCAGTGAAGGGGACGCAGAACCCCCAGCAACAAAGTCCCGATTGACGGCAACAGCCCGACCATTACCGGGGAGACACCGCCACCGCCAAGGCACCAGTTTCCCCAGGGCCAGCGCCTGCGGGCAAAGTGTAGAGCTCCTCCGGCCCAGATTGCAGTCGGGGAGCGGGTAACCGGAGGGAATCCACCGCTACCATCAGTCAAACAGGTGCAAGGAAGAGAGACGTCACCGTCACCTACCGGGAGTGCAGGTGCAACCGTCTGTGGGACCGTCCTACCAGCCGTTGGTTTACCGTACAAACTGTGTCCGTGTCTCAGGCTGAGTGAGTACCACAGTGCCGCAAGGCATAGCGCTGCCCCCGCGTCCCTGCGCCCTCCAGGCCCTACGCTTCACATCTCTTCACCGGGCCCCGGGATCACCAACCCCTACCCACGGAGGGGCAACACAACACCTGGCTGCTCCCATCACCATCCCCGGGACCCTCACACTGAGCAGCGGTGGTGCCATCACCACAACCGTGGGTGGCGTCACGAACTATAATCCCAACAAACACCACCCCCTTTTCACTCACGGGCGAGGAGCGTCGCTCGAGACACCCCGGGATCCGGCCCGCAGCTCGAGCCACCAGGAGCAACTGCCGGACCTGAGCAGAAGGGGTGAGCGCGGTGTGCTGACACCCTCCTCCCCGCCCGCGACATATCCATCTATCTATCTATCTATCTATCTATCTATCCCTCTATCTATTCCTCTATCTATCTATATATATATCTATCTATCTATCTATCTATCTATCCCTCTATCTATCCCTCTATCTATCTATCTATCTATCTATCAATCTATCTATCTATCCCTCTATCTATCTATCTATCTATCCCTCTATCTATCTATCTATCTATCCCTCTATCTATCTATCTATCTATCTATCTATCTATCTATCTATCTATCCCTCTTTCTATCTATCTATCTATCTATCCCTCTATCTATCCCTCTATCTATCTATCTGTCTATCTATCCCTCTATCTATCTATCTATCTATCCCTCTATCTATCTATCTATCTATCCCTCTATCTATCTATCTGTCTATCCCTCTATCTATCTATCTATCCCTCTATCTATCTATCTATCTATCTATCTATCTATCTATCCCTCTATCTATCTATCTATCTATCTATCTATCTATCTATCTATCTATCCCTCTATCTATCTATCTATCTATCTATCTATCTATCTATCCCTCTATCTATCCCTCTATCTATCCCTCTATCTATCTATCTATCTCTCTATCTATCCCTCTATCTATCTATCTATCTATCTATCTATCTATCTATCTATCTATCCTATCAAATCAAATCAAATCAAATAAGCTTTATTGGCAGGACCAAATACAAATTAGTTTTGCCAAAGCAAGTGTACATTAGGGGCTGGGGCTGTGGGGATGGTGGGTGGGGATTGTAGGAAGGGTGGATGGGGCACATCCAGGGTGGGGACTGTGGGGGCACTTCTAGGATGGGGGCTATGGAAGTCCATGGCTTATGATGGGGCATATCCACGGTGGGACTGTGGTAACGGTGGATGGGACATATCCAGGGTGGGGATTGGGGGGGCCACATCTGGGATGGGGGGCTATGGAAGTCCATGACTTATCATAGTTCTCTTTCTCGAAGTCTATGGCATTCGCTCACATACTGCGCTGCTATCTCCACTGCGCTCTCTTCTTCCCCCAGCAGGATATATCTATCTATCTATCCCTCTATCTATCTATCTATCTATCTATCCCTATATCTATCTATATATCCCTCTATCTATCTATCCCTCTTTCTTTCTGAAAATTATTGCAATCACAGATTCTTTGGTATTATTATCTTCATTTATTTTGCTTACAATGAAAAAACACAAAAGAGAATAAAACAAAAATCAAATCATTGATCATTTCACACAAAACTATTGGCACCCTTAGCCTAATACTTGGTTGCACAACCTTTAGCCAAAATAACTGCGAACAACCGCTTCCGGTAACCATCAATGAGTTTCTTACAATGCTCTGCTGGAATTTTAGACCATTCTTCTTTGGGAAACTGCTCCAGGTCCCTGAGATTTGAAGGGGCCTTCTCCAAACTTCCATTGTGAGATCTCTCCACAGGTTTTCTATGGGGTTCAAGTCTGGACTCATTGCTGGCCACTTTAGTAGTCTCCAGTGCTTTCTATGAAACAATTTTCTAGTGCTTTTTGAAGTGTTTTGGGTCATTGTCCTGCTGGAAGACCCATGACCTCTGAGGAAGACCCAGCTTTCTCACACTGGGCCCTACATTATGCTGCAAAATTTGTTGGTAGTCTTCAGACTTCATAATGCCATGCACACAGTCAAGCAGTCCAGTGCCAGAGGCAGCAGAGCAACCCCAAAACATCAGGGAACCTCCGCCATGTTTGACTGTAGGGACCATGTTCTTTTATTTGAATGCCACTTTTTTTTTCCTGTAAACTCTATGTTGATGGCTTTTCCCAAAAAGCTCTACTTTTGTCTCATCTGACCAGAGAACATTCTTCCAAAACGTTTTAGGTTTTCTCAGGTAAGTTTTGGCAAACTCCAGCCTGGCTTTTTTATGTCTCGGGGTAAGAAGTGGGGTCTTCCTGGGTATCCTACCATACAGTCCCTTTTCATTCAGACGCCGACAGATAGTACGGGTTGACACTGTTGTACCCTCAGACTGCAGGGCAGCGTGAACTTGTTTGGATGTTAGCCGAGGTTCTTTATCCACCATCCGCACAATCTTGCGTTGAAATCTCTCGTCAATTTTTCTTTTCCTTCCACATCTAGGGAGGTTAGCCACAGTGCCATGGGCTTTACACTTCTTGATGACACTACGCACCGTAGACACAGGAACCTTCAGGTCTTTGGAGATGGACTTGTAGCCTTGAGATTGCTCATGCTTCCTCACAATTTGGAGTCTCAAGTCCTCAGACAGTTCTTCGGTCTTCTTTCTTTTCTCCATGCTAAATGTGGTGCACACAAGGACACAGGACAGAGGTTGAGTCAACTTTAATCCATGTCACCTGCTGCAAGTGTGATTTATTATTGCCAGCACCTGATAGGTGCCACAGGTAAGTTACAGGGGCTGTTATTACACAAATTAGAGAAGCATCACACGATTTTTCAAACAGTGCCAATACTTTTGTCTACCCCCTTTTTTATGTTTGGTGTGGAATTATATCCAATTTGGCTTTATGACAATTTTTTTTTTTCTTCATTTAAGACAAATT
The DNA here is from genome assembly GCF_048569485.1 of Anomaloglossus baeobatrachus. Lineage (NCBI taxonomy): Eukaryota > Metazoa > Chordata > Amphibia > Anura > Aromobatidae > Anomaloglossus > Anomaloglossus baeobatrachus. The sequence continues at coordinate 36,697,261 of NC_134356.1, read as the reverse complement.
AAATGAAGATAATACCAAAGAATTTGTGATTTCAATCATTTTCAAGAAGAAACTGAGTATTATCCGACAGAACTGCAGGGGTGCCAATACTTTTGGCCAGCACTCTATCTATCTATCTATCTATCTATCTATCTATCCCTCTATCTATCTATCCCTCTATCTATCTATCTATCTCTCTATCTATCGCTGTCTCTATCTATCTATCTATCCCTCTATCTATCTATCTATCTATCTATCTATCCCTCTATCTATCCCTCTATCTATCTATCTATCTATCTATCTATCTATCTATTTATCTATCTATTTATCTATCTATCCCTCTATCTATCTATCTATCTATCTATCTATTTATCTATCTATTTATCTATCTATCTATCCCTCTATCTATCTATCTATCTATCTATTTATCTATCTATTTATCTATCTATCTATCTATCTATCTATCTATCTATCTATCCCTCTATCTATCTATCTATCTATTTATCTATCTATTTATCTATATATCTATCTATCTATCTATCTATCCCTCTATCTATCCATCTATCTATCCCTCTATCTATCTATCTATCCCTCTATCTATCTATCTATCTATCTATCCCTCTATCTATCTATCTATCTATCTATCTATCCCTCTATCTATCTATCCCTCTATCTATCCCTCTATCTATCCCTCTATCTATCCCTCTATCTATCTATCTATCCCTCTAGCTATCTATCTATCCCGCTATCTATCTATCTATCCCTCTATCTATCTATCTATCTATCTATCTATCTATCTATCTATCCCTCTATCTATCTATCTATCTATCTATCTATCTATCTATCTAACCCTCTATCTATCCCTCTATCTATCTATCTATCTATCTATCCCTCTATCTATCTATCTATCCCTCTATCTATCCCTCTATCTATCCCTCTATCCCTCTATCTATCTATCTATCTATCTATCCCTCTATCTATCTATCTATCTATCCCTCTATCTATCTATCCCTCTATCTATCCCTCTATCTATCTATCTATCCCTCTATCTATCTATCTATCTATCTATCCCTCTATCTATCTATTTATCCCTCTATCTATCTATCCCTCTATCTATCTATCTCTCTATCTACCTATCTCTCTATCTATCCCTCTATCTATCTATCCCTCTATCTATCTATCTATCTATCTATCCCTCTATCTATCTATCTATCTATCTATCTATCTATCCCTCTATCTATCCCTCTATCTATCTATCTATCTATCTATCTATCTATCTATTTATCTATCTATTTATCTATCTATCCCTCTATCTATCTATCTATCTATCTATCTATTTATCTATCTATTTATCTATCTATCTATCCCTCTATCTATCTATCTATCTATCTATTTATCTATCTATTTATCTATCTATCTATCTATCTATCTATCTATCTATCCCTCTATCTATCTATCTATCTATTTATCTATCTATTTATCTATATATCTATCTATCTATCTATCTATCCCTCTATCTATCCATCTATCTATCCCTCTATCTATCTATCTATCCCTCTATCTATCTATCTATCTATCTATCCCTCTATCTATCTATCTATCTATCTATCTATCCCTCTATCTATCTATCCCTCTATCTATCCCTCTATCTATCCCTCTATCTATCCCTCTATCTATCTATCTATCCCTCTAGCTATCTATCTATCCCGCTATCTATCTATCTATCCCTCTATCTATCTATCTATCTATCTATCTATCTATCTATCTATCTATCCCTCTATCTATCTATCTATCTATCTATCTATCTATCTAACCCTCTATCTATCCCTCTATCTATCTATCTATCTATCTATCCCTCTATCTATCTATCTATCCCTCTATCTATCCCTCTATCTATCCCTCTATCCCTCTATCTATCTATCTATCTATCTATCCCTCTATCTATCTATCTATCTATCCCTCTATCTATCTATCCCTCTATCTATCCCTCTATCTATCTATCTATCCCTCTATCTATCTATCTATCTATCTATCCCTCTATCTATCTATTTATCCCTCTATCTATCTATCCCTCTATCTATCTATCTCTCTATCTACCTATCTCTCTATCTATCCCTCTATCTATCTATCCCTCTATCTATCTATCTATCTATCTATCCCTCTATCTATCTATCCCTCTATCTATCTATCTATCTATCTATCCCTCTATCTATCTATCTATCTATCTATCCCTCTATCTATCTATCCCTCTATCCCTCTATCTATCTATCTATCTATCTATCTATCTATCTATCTATCTATCTATCCCTCTATCTATCTATCCCTCTATCTATCTATATATCCCTCTATCTATCCCTCTATCTATCCCTCTATCTATCTATCTATCCCTCTATCTATCTATCTATCTATCCCTCTATCTATCTATCTATCTACAGTATAATAATATCCTGTACTATGTCTAAGTATCAGTGCAATATAATGCAGAAATCACACCATACAGCGCACAATAATAATGCCGCTATACAGTGACCAAATGACATTTCTTCTCTAATTCCTCAGCAGTGACCTCTCTCCGGGCAGTGACCAGGTTACTTCTGCTAAGTATAATACTGTATCTTTTACATTTCCATCCGGCAGACTTTGGTACATTGACCCCCCCCCCCGGCCATACATCACGCACTCGTCTCCGGACCCCGCTCTGTCAGTGATTTCCTGGAAACGTCCGGATGGGAAGTTATGTAAGGTCAATGCTTCCTTGGGGGTTGGATGATTATCTGGATTTTACTCATTTGCACCAAGGGGACACATTTTAGGCTGAACTGCTGGAAGTTTACTGAGCATTTGTTAGTACATAGTCCACCGCAGACTATAAATGACTTTTTGATACTTTTTTACAACTAACATACAGAAAACCATAGAGAAAGTTTATCTTATAGAGGTACTGTGTGTGGCACTGTTATGAATTGATGAGGTATCTTTACGATAGGTCATTATTATTAGACCAGCGTGGATTTGACACCCGGCACCAATCAACTACGGAGGTGGTTGATGTAAACAGCTCCATACACCGCACAGTGGCCATTCTCAGGTACTGCAGCTCAGCTTCTATTCACTTCAATGGGAGCTGAGCTGTAGTACTCCGTAATGGCCACTAGAGGGTGTACCGAGCGGGTGCTGCTCTAGCTCCCTGCACCACTTACATCTGGCCACCGCTGATGGGTGACTGACTCCAACCAATCGGATATTGATGATTTGTCCAGCTGTGGGAAGCTCAGGAGGAGCTGAATCGTCCAGACCAGACAGATCGTAATTAAAAAGACCAAATTGCCTTGATCCAAAGTGAGTGCTGGGATTGGTTTCTGCTTTACATTGTTATCTCCATGTGCACCACGTGTAAAGGACGGAGTGCTGATCATGTGTACTAAAACATTTGGCTTTTATATTGGCTGTGATGTCCTCTCACTGTCCAGATTTACCATAAATTGGCTGCTGCATTTCCTGCCTTGGCTTTTATACTGGTTGTGAAGTGCTCTCACTATCCAGATTCACCATAAACTGACTACTGCATTCGCTGCCTTTTCTTTTATAGTGCCTGTGATGTTCTTTCACTGTCCAGATTCACCATAAAATAGCTGCTGCATTCCCTACCTTGATTTTTTTACTGTATATGAGAACAAATCCCAGTACTCACTTTGGATCAGATGTGGAAAGCTCGGGAGCAGCTGAATCATCCAGACCAGAAAGATGGTAATTAAAAAGACATACGGTAACTTCCTTTATCCAAAGTGAATGCTGGGATTTTTTATGATTTACATAGTTATCTCCATGTGCACTATGTGTAAAGGATGGACTGCTGATCATATGAGCTAAAAAAATGGCTTTTATTCTGGCTGTGATGTCCTGATTCACTATGAAATGGCTGCTGCATTCCCTGCCTTGGCTTTTATACTGGCTTTGACATCTTCTCACTATCCAGATTCACCATAAAGTGGCTGCTGCATTCCCTGCCTTGGCTTTTATACTAGCTGTGACATCCTCTCACTATCCATATTCCCCATAAAGTGGCTGCTGCATCTCCTGCCTTTGCTTTTATACTGGCTGGGACATCCTCTCATCATCAAGATTCACCATAAAGTGTATGCTGCATTCCCTGCCTTTTCTTTTATACTGGCTGTGACATCCTCCCACTATCCAGGGTCACCATAAAGTGGCTGCTGCATCCCCTGCCTTTGCTTTTATACTGGCTGCGACATTCTCTCACTATCCAGATTCCCCATGAAGTGGCTGCTGCATTCCCTGCCATGGTTTTTATACTGCCTGTGACGTCCTCTTACTATCCAGATGCAGTATAAAGTGTCTGTTGCATTCCCTGCCTTGGTTTTTATACTGGCTGTGTCATCCTCTCACTATCATATTTCCCATAAAGTGGCTTCTGCATCCCCTGCCTTTGCTTTTATACTGGCTGTGACATCTTCTCATCATCAAGATTCACCATAAAGTATATGCTGCATTCCTTGCCTTTTCTTTTATATTCGCTGTGACATCCTCCCACTGTCCAGGTTCACCATAAAGTGGCTGCTGCATCCCCTGCCTTTGCTTTTATACTGGCTGTAACGTTCTCTTACTATCAAGACTTACCATAAAGTGTCTGCTGCATTCCCTGCCTTTTCTTTTATACTGGCTGTGACATTCTCTCACTATCCAGATTCCCTATGAAGTGGCTGCTGCATTCCATGCCATGGTTTTTATACTGCCTGTGGCGTCCTCTTACTATCCAGATGCAGTATAAAGTGTCTGTTGCATTTCCTGCCTTGGCTTTTATACTGGCTGTGACATCCTCTCACTATCCAGATTCATCATAGATCGACTGTTGCATTCCCTGCCTTGGCTTTTATACTGCCTGTGACATCCTCTTACTATCCAGATCCAGTATAAAACGGCTGCTGCATTCCCTGCCTTGATTTTTATACTGGCTGTGACGTCTTCTCACTGTCCACATTCACCAAGAAGTGGCTGCTGCATCCCCTACCTCGGCTTTTATAGTGGGTGTGACAGTTCATACTACATCATACAGTGTAATAACTACAAGGCGTTATGGAGAAGCCCACCCAGTCACGTATGAGGTCAACTGACCGTGTTTAAAGTGCATGGAACCAGACCACCCTTGTGGTCTTTCTTGGGTACTGCATCTTAACTAAAGTGTGTGGAGCTGCAGTACCCAAGAACGGCCACAACACATCACCCGGCGCTGTTCCTGCTCTGTACATTGTGATCTTCCACCGGCCGGTAGCAGCTGATCTGTGGAGGTGAACCCATCTAATATTGATGACCTATCCCAATAATCCTGGACCATCCCTTTAATATTAAATTGTATTTCTCCTGCACGCACATACTATTGAATAGTTTGTTTTTACTTGCAAGCTGTGGAAATATCATGGGGTGCCTTAGGGGTTCAATACAATATTAAATTCACACCACGCAGCTTAGGATGATTCCTGACTAACACCCGATCAATTATTTATGAAATGAAGTCACAAAGTCAGCGCCATACAATACGAACTTGGAAAAATATATATATTTATATATATATTATTGGCCCATATGACTTTTGTAGCACTTGATATTTTAAAACTGATGCAAGTGGCAAGATGATTTCCCAGAACCTACGACTGTGTATTAAAATCGACGCACTTGTTAAAACCTGGGAGGGATAACGTCCTATAAACGAATCTGGGAAATTAATTCTATACAAAAAAAAACAAACTTTAATTTAAAACTAATTTTTTGGATTAAAAGAAACTTCGCTAAGAGATTCTTGAAAGTTTCCATGTCATGTGGAAGTCTCCTTAGAGCTTAATCCTATTTTTTTTTTAATAGGAAATGTTATTTAGGGATATTGATACAACGATAATACCCCGGTCTTCTGCAATGCCCCTCTTGGGTAAAAAAGTTACACTTCCCCACATGTCTGGAAGAGGACAGCGCCCCCCCCGGTGATGACATCATAGTGAATCAGCGCTGATCCTTCTCATAGGCTACCAGATGTCTCCGGACCGTAAAAGAAAACCCGAGCAGTCTTAAATGTTTTTTTTTACTATTATTTTATTTTTTATTTTATTTTTTAACTACACCCTCATTTAAATCTTGGATCCTGGAAACATGTTTCATAAAGAAAGAGAGAAAAGTAAATATCCCAGACTCGTGGTTGTAAATTTCTATAGCCATGTGTACAGTAACCGAAGATCTGGATTTATCGGGTAACTCAATATTCCATTCTGTGCTCGTAGAATTGTTACATTGTTTCCTTTGTACGTGAAGTTTGGAATTGTTACATGTCAATATTCTGGGATGTTACAGTGTAGCAAGACCGCAAGTCAGGTCTGTAAGAATATTTCATTTTAAATTAAATTGAAATGATAAATTATATATATATATATATATACAGTGCAGACGAAAAGTTTGGACACACCTTCTCATTCAAAGAGTTTTCTTTATTTTCATGACTCTGAAAATTGTAGATTCACATTGAAGGCATCAAAACTATGAATTAACACATGTGGAATGAAATACTTAAAAAAGTGTGAAACAACTGAAAATATGTCTTATATTCTAGGTTCTTCACAGTAGCCACCTTTTGCTTTGATTACTGCTTTGTACACTCTTGGCATTCTCTTGATGAGCTTCAAGAGGCAGTCACCGGAAATGGTTTTCCAACAGTCTTGAAGGAGTTCCCAGAGATGCTTAGCACTTGTTGGCCCTTTTGCCTTCACTCTGCGGTCCAGCTCACCCCAAACCATCTCGATTGGGTTCAGGTCTGGTGACTGTGGAGGCCAGGTCATCTGGCATAGCACCCCATCACTCTCCTTCTTAGTCAAATAGCCCTTACAAAGCCTGGAGGTGTGTTTGGGGTCATTGTCCTGTTGAAAAATAAATTATGGTCCAACTAAATGCAAACCGGATGGAATAGCACGTCGCTGCAAGATGCTGTGGTAGCCATGCTGGTTCTGTATGCCTTCAATTTTGAATAAATCCCCAACAGTGTCCCCAGCCAAGCACCCCCACACCATCACACCTCCTCCTCCATGCTTCACGGTGGGAACCAGTCATGTAGAGTCCATCCGTTCACCTATTCTGCGTCGCACAAAGACACGGTGGTTGCATCCAAAGATCTCAAATTTGGACTCATCAGACCAAAGCACAGATTTCCACTGGTCTAATGTCCATTCCTTGTGTTCTTTAGCCCAAACAAGTCTCTTCTGCTTGTTGCCTGTCCTTAGCAGTGGTTTCCTAGCAGCTATTTTACCATGAAGGTCTGCTGCACAAAGTCTCCTCTTCACAGTTGTTCTAGAGATGTGTCTGCTGCTAGAACTCTGTGTGGTATTGACCTGGTCTCTAATCTGAGCTGCTGTTAACCTGCGATTTCTGAGGCTGGTGACTCGGATAAACTTATCCTCCGCAGCAGAGGTGACTCTTGGTCTTCCTTTCCTGGGGCGGTTCTCATGTGAACCAGTTTCTTTGTAGCGTTTGATGGTTTTTGCCACTGCACTTGGGGACACTGTCAAAGTTTTACCAATTTTTCGGACTGACTTTCATTTCTTAAAGTAATGATGGCCACTCATTTTTCTTTACTTAGCTGCTTTTTTCTTGCCATAATACAAATGCTAGCAGTCTATTCAGTAGGACTATCATCTGTATCCACCAGACTTCTGCACAACACAACTGATGGTCCCAACCCCATTTATAAGGCAAGAAATCCCACTTATTAAACCTGACAGGGCACACCTGTGAAGTGAGAACCATTTCCGGTGACTACCTCTTGAAGCTCATCAAGAGAATGCCAAGAGTGAGCAAAGCAGTAATCAAAGCAAAAGGTGGCTACTGTGAAGAACCTAGAATATAAGACATATTTTTACTTGTTTCACACTTTTTTGTTAAGTATTTCATTCCACATGTGTTAATTCATAGTTTTGATGCCTTCAATGTGAATCTACAATTTTCAGTCATAAAAGTAAAGAAAACTCTTTGAATGAGAAGGTGTGGCCAAACCATGGGTCTGTACTGTATATACATACTATATATATATACTATATATACATATATTTACTATATATATATATATATATATATATGCTAGCTATATGTATATATATATATATATATAGAGAGAGAGAGAGAGAGAGAGAGTTTACCATTTCAATTTAATTTAAAATTAAATATTCTGAAAAGTTATATATACAGTGCTTTGCGAAAGTATTTGGCCCCCTTAAATTTTTCAACCTTTTCCCACATTTCAGGCTTCAAACATAAAGATACAAATTTTAATGTTCTGGTGAAGAATCAACAACAAGTGGGACACAATTGTGAAGTTGAACAAAATTTATTGCTTATTTTAAACTTTTGTAAAAAAGAATAAACTCAAAGTTGGGGCGTGCAATATTATTCATCCCCTTTACATTCAGTGCAGCAAACTCACTCCAGAAGTTCATTGAGGATCTCTGAATGATCCAATGTTGTCCTAAATGACTGATGATGATAAATATAAGCCCCTGTGTGTAATCAAATCTCCAAAGAGCTCCTGGTCTGTGATAGTCTCAGTTTTCTGTTTAAGCGCAGAGAGCATCATGAAGACCAAGGAACACATCAGGCAGGTCCGTGATACTGTTGTGGAGAAGTTTAAAGCCGGATTTGGTTACAAAAAGACTTCCACAACTTTAAACATCCCAAGAAGCACTGTGCAAGCGATCATATTGAAATGGAAGGAGTATCATACCACTGCAAATCTACCAAGACCCAGTTGTCCCTTAAACATTTCATCTCAAACAAGAAGACTGATCAGAGATGCAGCCAAGAGGCCCATGATCACTCTGGATGAACTGCAGAGATCTACAGCTGAGGTGGGAGAGTCTGTCCATAGGACAACAATCAGTCGTGCACTGCACAAATCTGGCCTTTATGGAAGAGTCGCAAGGAGAAAGCCATTTCTCAAAGATATCCATAAAAAGTGTTGTTTAAAGTTTGCCACAAGCCACCTGGAGACACCAAACATGTGGAAGAAGGTGCTTTGTTCAGATGAAACCAAAATCGAACTTTTTGAGCACAATGCCAAACGATATGTTTGGCGTAAAAGCAACACAGCTCATCACCCTGAACACACCATCCCTACTGTCAAACATGGTGGTGGCAGCATCATAGTTTGGGCCTGCTTTTCTTCATCAGGGACAGGGAAGATGGTTAAAATTGATGGGAAGATGAATGGAGCCAAATACAGGACCATTCTAGAAGAAAACCTGTTGGAGTCTGCAAAAGACCTGAGACTGGGACGGAGATTTGTCTTCCAACAAGACAATGATCCCAAACATAAAGCAAAATCTACAATACAATAGAATGGTTCACAAATAAACGTATCCAGGTGTTAGAATGGCTAAGTCACAGTCCAGACCTGAACCCAATTGCGAATCTGTGGAAAGAGCTGAAAACTGCTGTTCACAAACGCCTCCATCCAACCTCACTCAGCTCCAGCTGTTTGCAAAGGAAGAATGGGCAAGAATTTCAGTCTCTCGACGGGCAAAACTGATAGACACATACCCCAAGCGACTGCAGCTGTAACCGCAGCAAAAGGGGGCGCTACAAAGTATTAACTTAAAAGGGGATGAATAATATTGCACGCCACAATTTTCAGTTTATTATTTTTTATAAAAGTGTAAAATAAGCAATAAATTTCCTTCACCTTCACAATTGTGTCCACTTGTTGTTGATTCTTCACCATAAAATGTAAATGTTTTATCTTTATGTTTGAAGCCTGAAATGTGGGAAAAGGTTGAAAAATTCAAAGGATCCGAATACTTTCACAAGGCACTGTATATACATATATATTTATATATATATACTAGAAGGTGGCCCGATTCTACGCATCGGGTATTCTAGAAATTACGTATTGTGTAGTTCATGTATGATTTTTGTTATATATATAGATGTTGTTGTGTGTACTTACCAAGTGTTTGTGTAGGCGCTGTACATGTTCTGGGTGTTGTCTGGGTGTGGCGGGGGGTGAGTGCGGTGTTGTATGTGTGTTGCGTGTGTTGCGTTGTTTGTGGAGCGCTGTGTGTATGTAGCGTTGTGTGTGTATGTGTGTTGCGTTGTTTGTGGAGCGCTGTGTGTCTTTAGCGTTGTGTGTGTGTGTGTGTTGCGCGGTTTGTGTGTGTGTGGTGTGTTTTGGGGGAGGTATGTTTTGTGCAATGTGTGTGTTGTGCGGTATGTGCGTATATTTGTGTGTGCCGCGGTGTTTGTGTGTTGGGTGTTGTGTGTGTGCAGCGTTGTCTGTGTGTGTGGGTGTCTGTGTAGGGCGGTGTTTGTGGTTCCCAGTGTGTGTGTGTGTTGTGCAGTGCGCGTGTGTGTGTGTTGGGGGGAGGTGTGCACCTCCCATCGTGCTCCATCCCCCATGCTGCGCACCCCCCATTGTGCTCCATCCGCCATGCTGCGCACTCCCAAACGTGCTCCATCCGCCATACTGCGCACTCCCCATCGTGCTCCATCCCCCATGCTGCGCACCCCCCATTGTGCTCCATCCGCCATGCTGCGCACTCCCAAACGTGCTCCATCCGCCATACTGCGCACTCCCCATTGTGCTGCATCCCCCATGCTGTGCACTCCCAAACGTGCTCCATCCGCCATGCTGCGCACTCCCAAATGTGCTCCATCCGCCATGCTGCGCACCCCCCATCGTGCTCCATCCGCCATGCTGCGCACTCCCAAACGTGCTCCATCCACCATGCTGCGCACTCCCAAACGTGCTCCATCCGCCATGCTGCGCACTCCCAAACGTGGTCCATCCGCCATGCTGCGCACTCCCAAACGTGCTCCATCCGCCATGCTGCGCACTCCCCAACGTGCTCCATCCGCCATACTGCGCACTCCCAAACGTGCTCCATCCGCCTTACTGCGCACTCCCCATCGTGCACCATCCGCCATGCTGCGCACTCCCAAACGTGCTCCATCCCCCATGCTGCGCACTCCCAAACGTGCTCCATCCCCCATGCTGCGCACTCCCCATCGTGCTCCATCCCCCATGCTGCGCACCCCCCATCGTGCTCCATCCCCCATGCTGCACCAGCATCAGCCTCTCTGCCCGCAGCATCAGCCTCTCTGCCCGCAGCATCAGCCTCTCTCCTCCCAGGATCAGCCTCTCTCCTCCCAGCATCAGCCTCTCTCCTCCCAGCATCAGCCTCTCTCCTCCCAGCATCAGCCTTTTCTGTCCCTAGCATCAGCCTCTCTCCTCCCAGCCTACCCCAGCCTCAGCCTTCCCCAGCATCAGCCTCTCTTCTCTCAGCCTCCCCCTCCCAGCCTTCCCCAGGATCAGCCTCTCTCCTCCCAGCCTCCTCCAGCACGCCGTGCTCCTCTGCCGACACAGATCCGATCGCATACACACACACACACACCCGATTGCATACACTCACACACACCCGATCGCATGCACTCACACACACCCGATCGCATACACTCACACACACCCGATCGCATACACTCACGCACACACACACTGACTATATTGCACATACGCGCTCACACTCACAACATCCGGAGATACCACATGCTTCTGGCCATGTGATCCTCCGGCAGGTCCTGGAAGTTCACTGCACAGTATCGCCGCCGAGAAGCAAGCGATATCCCAGGATGCTGTGAGTGTGTGGATGCGATGTGATGTGTGTGTGAGGTGTGTGTGAGAGTGAGTGTGATCTGATGTGTGTGTGTGTGCGTGCGTGTGTGTATGTTCCGCCGCTGCAGGACCTTGATGCGCTGGTAACTATGCTACCATGGTTACCAGCGTATCACGTCCCCCGCTCACACGGGAGCCCACACCAGCATACGGCGGCAACCCCAGCAATGCGAGGGTATGTGTCGGCTGGTTTGGCGGCGTACGCTGATGTGGGCTCCCGGGTGTACAGTACTCACCTGGGAGTCGTGGCTCCGTGTCGGTCGGTTCGGGGAATGCGTGCGGGGGGCGGGGCCAGAGCAAGCGTGCATTGCGTGAGGGGGGCGGGGCGTGGACGAGTTGCCAATGCCTGCATGGTGCCGGGGCGAGAGGCCAATCCGTGTGGGGGGCGGAGCCTAGGCGAGCGGCGGGCCAATCCGTGTGGGGGCGGAGCCTGGGCGAGCGGCCAATACGTGCGGGGGGCGGGGCCATGGCGAGCCCAGCGGCCAATCAGCTTTGTGTCACCGTAAGGACACAATTTTGGAGCAAGACAGACAGACAGACAGACAGACAGAATAAGGCAATTATATATATAGATACCGTATATATATATATATATATATATATATATATATATATAGATAGATATATAGATATATAGATATATGTTGAAATTATATATTGTTCTTTATTTTTTATAAAAAAATTTAAAGGCATTGTTTAATCGGAAAACTTTAACTTTATATTTACTGAAAATGTTAGTTTCTTGTTTTTTATATATCGCGGTTTATTTTTACAATAACCTAATGCGTAGAGGCTGCAGCTTTCACATGAGCATAATAACCTTATGGAAACATTGAAGAGGCTGCAGCGATCATATGAGCATAATAACCTTATGGAAACATTGAAGAGGCTGCAGCGGTCACATGAGCATAATAACCTTATGGAAACATTAAATAGACTGCAGCGATTGCATGAGCATAATAACCGTATGGAAACATTAAAGAGACTGCAGCGATCGCATGAGCATAATAACCTTATGGAAACATTGAAGAAGCTGCAGCGATCACATGAGCATAATAACCGTATGGAAACATTGAAGAGGCTGCAGCGATCACATGAGCATAATAACCTTATGGAAACATTGAAGAGGCTGCAGCGATCGCATGAGCATAATAACCGTATGGAAACATTGAAGAGGCTGCAGCGATTACATGAGCATAATAACCTTATGGAAACATTGAAGAAACTGCAGCGATCACATGAGAGTAATAACCGTATGGAAACATTAAAGAAGCTGCAGCGATTGCATGAACATAATAACCTTATGGAAACATTAAAGAGGTTGCAGCGATCGCATGAACATAATAACCTTATGGAAACATTAAAGAGGTTGCAGCGATCGCATGAGCATAATAACCTTATGGAAACATTTAAGAGGCTGCAGCAATTACATGAGCCTAATAACCATATGGAAACATTGAAGAGGCTGCAGCAATTACATGAGCATAATAACCTTATGGAAACATTGAAGAGGCTGCAGCGATCGCATGAGCATAATAACCGTATGGAAACATTGAAGAGGCTGCAGCGATTACATGAGCATAATAACCTTATGGAAACATTGAAGAAACTGCAGCGATTGCATGAGAGTAATAACCGTATGGAAACATTAAAGTAGCTGCAGCGATTGCATGAGCATAATAACCTTATGGAAACACTGAAGAAGCTGCAGCGATCACATGAGCCTAATAACCATATGGAAACATTGAAGAGGCTGCAGCGATTACATGAGCATAGTAACGCTATGGAAACACTGAAGATCCTGTTCAAACTGCTCTCTTTCCCCATTTTTGGAAATGCAAAAAGTGGTGAAGGAAGCATATTTTTACATTCTTACAATGTAGAAACTAAAGATAAATGACAGTTTATCTGATGACATCATCAATGACATCATAAGCTTACCCCTTTTTTACATTTCTCCTTCGTTAAAAGCAATTTGGTCTCATATTCCGGTCTTGGATGTTCCTAGACGATAAAATAGAACAAAAAAAGATAATATTACTTTTGATCCACTTTTCGCTTTCTGACGTCAAACACGACCAGCAGAGGACAATACACCGAGTCACAATTGAGAACTTGTTTTTTTTTTTTCAACCATAGGACACGTTTCAACACAGTCACTAGAATTGGAGGGATCAAACACGTGAGGACACGCAAAGGTCTAACAAAAGGGAAACGGGTCAAACCTTCATACGCTCCTTGGTGCAGATTTGATGATGAAAAGGGAGAAAAGACACATTATAAATACACGCCAGGCAGAAAAAAAAAAGTTATAGAAAATTTTCTTTGTCACCAAAACCATAAATTTTAGGGGGCATAGAACATGGTACAGACAGAAACACTTGGATATACAGTATTTAATAGATATTTGCAAAATTTTGCAGATTTCAGTGGGGTCCAATGGCAATGGGGTTAAGTTTAGACCAAGTTAAAGGGGTATTCCCATCTAAGCCTTTCATAACTTAGATGGAAATATCTGCCTCTAAGTTATATCTGTACTGTCATGATCCAGGCCGGTATCTGCCGCTGTGGTATCTCCCAGCTCCGGCCTGGTCATGTCAGGGGTTAATTTGTCCCTGCCTTGTTCTGGTTTCTGGGATGTTATATCTGGGTGCTGCACCTCCGGTTCAGCGCCAGTGATAGTCTATGACTCATAGTGTGTGTAGCTGGCTCTGTTGTGGTACCCGACCTGCTGTGCACCCTCTCCCGACTAACCTGTGTTTGTCTGTCCTCTCCTGGCCCTGTCCCGCTTGTCATGCCTTTGTTTGTAATGTGAACTTCCCGGTACTTGACTTAAAGCCCTGTTACACACACAGATAAATCTGCGGCAGATCTGTGGTTGCAGTGAAATTGTGGACAATCAGTGCCAGGTTTGTGGCTGTGTACAAATGGAACAATATGTCTATGATTTCACTGCAGCCACAGATCTGCCAAAGATTTATCTGTGTGTGTGTGTGTGTGTGTGTGTGTGACAGGGCCTTTACGCTCCCATCCCTGACTTTTCTCTGTCTCTCCCTTTGGCTTTTTCTATTACCGTTAAGCTCCTGACCCCTTTGATTGCTTCTGACTCTGAGTTTGTTCTCCCCTCGTACATTGTTTTGACTTCCTGTTGCTGACTCGGCTCTCTGACTACTCTGCTGCCACCTTGTGGTGAATTTGCTGTACTACTCCAGGTCACGTCTTAGTACAGGGTGACGTTACTCTGCTGCCACCTTGTGGCAGTACTACTCCGGGCCACGTCTTAGTGCAGCGTGACATCTATATCAGCCAATCAGTTTTTCCATAACCTCCATAGAAGTGAATGGGAGTTATGGAAACACAGACGCCAATCAAGCTCAGCTTCTATGAGCGGTGTGAAAATATTACGGATCTTCTAAAGGTTTATAGAGACAAATATCCACGTTTCAGTCATTCATAGCCGAGAAAGGAATAACCCTTTAATTTTTAACCTAACGTGAGAATAAACTCACTTGTCATAAATGTGTATTTTTTTGCCTGGCGTAAATGCCGCTGTTCTCCTGAATCCGGCGATGGTTTTCTTATTTTCCTGCGCCTCTCCATTCCTGAGATACAGCCCTGTTTTCTTTGAACATAAATTTAATATTTTCTTGCCAAGTGGGTGTGGTTCTCAACTCCACACTCTGGGCCCCGCCCAGTTGGCTACAAAAAATAGGTTTACGTTCATGAAAAAGAGGGCCATATCTCAGGAATGGAGAGGCGCAGGGATAAAAGAAAAATATCACCGGATTCAGGAGAACGGCGGCATTCACATTAGGTAAAGCAATTACATATTTTTGGCAAGTCACAGGTGCTCATTCAACGGACCAAATTTTGGTGTCTTTCAGATATAAAGGGCTACAAGAGGGTCTAGTAACCAACTCTAACTCTTTCCAAAATAAGTAATGTACTCTGTTAAAATGAAAAATTGCTTGGTTGCTATGGGCTCATTTTCTTATGAGAAAGTTTTGTCAAATTTTTGCTTAATAGCCAAACTGTTTTTGGTTTCTATTGCAACCAATCAGAACTCAGCTGTCATTTTTTAACGCAAAACTGTTTTTTTTTTGTTTCTATAGCAACCAATCAGAACCCAACTGTCATTTTTTAAACACAACTGATAAAATTAAAGCGGAATTTTTATCGGTTGCTACGGAAACAAACTGTTTTCTCTTTTTAAACAATTTTGATAAATCTATCACATAGGATCTTAGTTTCCCCCCTATTTTTTAGGATCTTATGTAAAATGAGCAATTTATTTTTTTTCACAATATAACTATGTATTATTTGCATGTGATAAAAGATCAGATATATAATTAAAGTCACAGTCCTGCAATATTTTTTGGGGGGCATTTTTTTTTTTTACCTAAATGCATGTATTTCAGCCTAAAAATACTTTTTGCTATTGCTTTTAACCAAAAATTTTGCATAAATTGACTTTTACAGGCTCTTTGGTTCTATGCCGATATGACTTTGATGGGGTCTGTGCTCATCAAACAGATGAGCCCAGAAAAATGCAGATAAAAGAGTTACAAACTCTGCTGTTGGAACCAGAGCTCGCTGACAGATTCCCAGTTAACTCATTCTGCAGCCAACAATAGACAGTGCCACATAGAAACTATAAGAGGAAATCAATGCAACATCTTTAACGAATCCAAATAGAAAAATTGAATGTTAGCTCCAAATACAAGCATTAAATAAAATTATCCCTAAAGGTGGACAACCCCCTTTAAATATGTGCTGTTTTATCTAACCATTGGTTTGAATGGAGGGGTGGCCAGCCTTTTCGCGTATTGGTGGGGTCTCAGCTACAGGAGCCCCACCTATGTCATTGGCATTTTAAATTTTCCTATATATAATATAAGTGGGGGGGAGCACAAGTTTAGATTTGTATGAAGAGAAGGAACATTGACTGTTCTTATTTTTCGGGATAAAATAGTTATACATGCAAGAAGTTTAGCAAAGTTTCTGCTAAACTACTGGGTTTGGAACAGTAGAGGTTATTACACATGGTAGAATCAGATCACGTAATTACAATAGGGCCCTTTGAGGGAAGGGGCTCAGAGTTGTAGGTCTTATCCCCTAATATTATTGGGTTCTCAAAACCTGTTTAGGGCTCCTTTCCCATGTCTAGAGATTTTGCAATGTTGTTAAACAAAAGGGTGGAATATTGGATCCAGTGGCACAAGAAGACATTGAGGAAGGGAAAAAAGGGAACCGTAATGGGGGCAAAATTTATGCAATGTATAAAAGATAATAGGACCATAAAGAAAGTAATGATACAATCTAATATATTTTAAAGGAATGATCAAACATTGAAAAGTAATCAAGGAAAAGAAAGGCAAAGCTGTACAATATACAAAAAAAAATCTAACTATCTGGCACTGCAATGGGCACTGGCCAAAGTAGACAATATGCCTCTGCAAGTAACCTATCCTCCAAAATACTATATGTATGTAGTAGAAAGGGCACTCAGGAGAGTGATGCCCATTAAAGAGATCAGTATTAAAGGCAATACTTCAAAAACAAGTATGCAAATTAGCTCTCCTCCAGAGGAAAAAAAACCTTACATATTGGAGGTATCTGTCCCATAAAACATGACTGAGGGATAGTAGCTAAGGCAGGAAACAGATACCCATTTGTATAACTGACAGATCAGGTATAGAGATTGTGAGTGTCTGAAATCGCTAATTAACCATAAAGGAATTGTAAGTTAAAGGGGTTTTCCATGTTCAGAATATGCCTGTCACCTATTGGCAGTTTGACAAAATAAACCTCTGACCCTCTCACCCTCCCCAGGTCCAGTGCAGAGTCTTCTTATTGTTGGTGTCTGTTATTGTCTGAGGTCACGTCAACAGCAATGCAGACAATCAATGATTTAATCAGCTCAGTCTTAGTAGACATTACAAGCCACTCGGAGCCTCCAAGCTCACTGATTGTTTGCAGCGCTGTCAATATGACATCAGAGGTGCAGACAATAAGGACACCTGGAGCAGAGGTGGAGACTCATGTTATGATTCAGGGACCGAGGAGGATCAAAAAAATGCGGAATCCCAAATGGTAACAGAGTGGCTGGAACCTTAATGGATTGCAGACCTAATCCTGACACACAACTAGAATTAGCTGTGGGACAAGCCTACGATGACCAGGACACCTCAACAAAGCCAGAGAGCTAAATAATCTCACAGATGGAGATATAAGAAAGCTAATCTGCCTCGGAGCAGTCCATAAAGATAGATAGATAGCCCCCCCACATGTAAAGACTAAAGCTGGGTTTACACGCTGCAACATCGCAAAGGACATCGCTGTAACGTCACCGGTTTGGTGACGCAATAGCGACCTCCCTAAGTCTCTGCTAAGTCTCTGGTGAGCGTTCAAACAGGCAAACCTGGCCAACAACTCAACAGCGATCCGGACCTGCAGAGCGACCTAGCTGGTTGTTGGGGACGTTGATAAGCAGCCTTTTGAAAGGGAAGTTGCTAACAAAGTCGCTGAAAAGGATTCACACACTGAAACTTCATGCTGCACAGCGGAAAACAAAGGACCTAGGAATGGTCCTGAACGATTTGTAACGATTACAACTTCACAGCAGGGGCCAGGTCGCTGATAGGATTCACACACTGCAACATCGCAAACAACATCGCTATTGCGTCACAAAACCGGTGACGTTACAGCGATGTCGTTTGAGATGTTGCAGTGTGTAAACCCAGCTTTAGGTGATATAGGAAAACACAATACAAAGCTAGAAAAGACAGATTCAGCAAAGGTGAGGCCCAAACTATCTTTAGAGGAAAGGATAGGAAGGAGCACTGTCTGCAACCGTAAAAAACCCTAATATATACCAGCACTTCTGATATGGAAAAATCCCGAGGTCACACAACCTCTCCCCCACTGTATCAGCACTCTGATGTTACTGGGATCCAAAAACACTAATACAGATGAGGGACTGAATTAATACCAAGCATGACAAACACAATACCTTGCAGAATCATGGAGCTAAGTATACAGACACTCCCAGCAGGGAATGATCCCATTCCACCAAGAACTCCACACAGACAACATAGGAATCAAGCATTAGTATCAAAGCAGAAAAAACAACAAGAAAGTGGAAAACAAACCACAGAGGTACGAAGACCACTTATCTGAGAGAAGTTCTGGTAGTAAGCAGAGCTGGTGTCCGAATGTCCTAAACACACAGGAGACCATTGAGCACCG